>NC_134362.1:109266063-109566063 GCF_048569485.1 Anomaloglossus baeobatrachus
TTCTTCTGAGCACTCCTTCGGTGGCAGTGCTGGGGATGGGCTTTCTTCAGCAGACCCAGACGGGGAACTCTTTGGCGTGGTTGCTGCAGGAGTTGTCGGAATCCTCTTGGGGGTGTGCGGAGGGAGCATGTACTGATCCACCATCTCCTGTGGAAACTTGGCCTCCATGTCAGCCTTCAGCTGCCAGTATGCGGGGTCCTCACCTATCAGGGACTTCCTAGCAGGGACCTCCTTGGACGGGGGCGCGGTATCTGCTCTGGCCTTGCAGGCCGGGGTAAATGGTGATGCAATCTTATCTTGGCGGGCCGCGCCTGACATGGCGGCGGCCTGGTCTTGGCGGGCCGCGCCCTGCATGGCGGCGGCCTGGTCTTGGCGGGCCGCGCCCCGCATGGCGGCGGCCTGGTCTTGGCGGCCCGCGCCCTGCATGGCGGCGGCCTGGATCGGCGTCACGGTCGCGATGGGATCGGTGCAGGCTGAGCTGGGCGTCGCTGCAGCGATCGGAGCTTGGCGGGCCGCACCGGACGTGGCTGCGGCCTGGTTCAGCACCTCACTTGCGGCGCGGACGAGCGTTGCTGCTGCGGTGGGGTCTCGGCGGGCCGGGCCTAGCATGGCGGCGGCCTGGGTCAGCGTCACACCCGCGGCATGGATGAGGGTCGCGGTGGCAGCCGGTTCTTTGCGGGCCGAGCAGGGCATCGCTGCAGGGACCGGGTCTTGGTGGGCCGAGCAGGGCATCGCTGCGGCGGCCTTGGCTTGGCGGGCCGCACCTGGCGTGGTTGCGGCCTGGCTCAGCGTCGCCGCGCCGGGCGCCTCCTCAGGGACTGCGGACGTGGCAGCAGGGGTCGGGGCACTCGCGCTGGCAGGGGTAACACTGGACTCACCCATCGGTAGCAGCATCGGGGTCTGAGTCGTCACCGCCCGATCTGGCACTCGGCGCGCGGCTCTCCCCTCATAGGCCTGAACCGCCGCGGTCATCCACAGAAACTCCGTCCGTCCCTCTCTAATCAGCCTTCCGACCCTGGCTTCCAGTTGATCGCAGAACTCAGCAAGCTCCCGACACCACCAGGCAGCGGAGCCTGGCTCTGGGTCTCTGCACTCAGACGCCATTTTCTCTAACAACAAGCTGCTGGCTTCTTTTCCGTTCCGCCGTCTCTGGACGCTTCCGCTCTCTTCACAAGCGAGGTCAGAACTCTGCAGGGGATCTCTGGGTAGCCACACCTCTTCGTGGGCGGTAACTTCTTCCAGCGCGGGCTGCTGTTGTTTTTCGGCGCGCTTTTCATGGTGGCAATATGGCGGCGCTTCCAATTTTTCAAGCGGACCGCCCAGGCACATGGTCACCTGTCTGAACAGGTCTAGTCCTTATCCTGTTCGTGACGCCAGATGTGAAGCCCCACAGGTGTTGTGTCGGTGCATTACCTTCAGGGACTCCACTCGGCTGGATCTTGTCACCGGTAGGAAATCTTCTGTTTGTCGTGACGCCACTCTCAGTATTGCGGTCAGTGGGGACCGCCACTGCAGGTTGAGGGACGCCTGGGGCTGATGGTGAGTGCAGTTAGTTGGAATAGCCTCCTGAGAGTGAGGCAAGCCCCAGGACCCTGTGTAGGTGCGTAGTACCACAAGGCGCAGAATAACTCCACACACGCAGAATGTCTTTCAGGGGTTTTACTCACTTCAGATGGCAGGGTGAGTAACCCGGGCGTAGCTGGGATGAACCAGGCTGGAACCAGGTATCCTTCAGGCTGACTTCTGATGGTGACTACCAACTCGCCTTCCTTAGCCCTTGGTGGTTTGGGGTAACCCCGACTTTTAGTCCCTATGGGGGTCACCCAGGGAAGTTGCTGAAGCCTCTCTCCCCTTCGGTTGCCGTTTGCTTGTCGCCTGGACCAGATCACTCCAGCTGCTTGCCTCCTGTGAACTATGGGCCCTAACTGTGGCTACGTGGCTGCGGCTTTTGGGTGTTGTGGTGTGGGCTTTGAGGGCCCCACACCGGCAGGTTTAGCAAGGAAAGGTGGATCTATCCCCGCTCCGGGATCTGCCGCCCGTTTGGGCCTGGTACTCCCTAGCAGTCTCCTTACTTCCCACTCTGTGCGCTCTCTCTAGCTGGAGATGGGTTTCGGGTAGCCCTCCTAGGTGACCGTTCTCCCCCGTCGGTAGCCACTGCGCGGACGCTGTCAGACTGCAACAGCCCACGGGGTCTGCTCCTCTCTGAGCTCCCTGGACTCTGCACTAAACCGGCTCACTGCTCCTCCTCTCCTGTTCTTGCCTACGCCACCTAGCAACCAGACTCTCTTACCACACCCCTTGAGTGGAGATGGAGGCTTTTGGCCCCCTCCACTATTCCAGTGGAGGTGAAGGCTTTTCCCCCTCCTGGGATCCCCAGGGGTCCTCTCAAAGGTACATGTGTGAGACCTGATCACTATGCGCCTGTGTAGTCACACCTCGGTCAGCCTTCTGGATTACCTGTATTGTACTGTCCCAGCATGGGTGCAGTACTCAGTGGTGCCTGACCAGGTCAGGGGCGCCACATAGCAGTCGCCTCAGGGACGTCACTCCACCTTCTGGGATGCCACAGGGGCTCCACTTTGAGATCTTCTCTGGCAACAGGTATGTTAGGTTATGTACATATGAGTCGTGACGCCACTCTTGGTTTGCGGTCAGTGTTATAGGTGACCGCCACTGCAGTTTAGCGAGTGTCTGGGGCTGATGGAATCTGCAGTTGGGTGGTGTGGCTTCCCGAGAGTGAGGCTGGCCCCAGGGGCTCGGGTGTATGTGTAGAACAACAGGTTCCAGAATAACTCAGTCTCAGTCCAAAGTGTCTTTCAACTTGTTTACTCACTTTCAGATGGTTTTGTAAGGTAACTAGGTCGATGCTGAGATAAACCAGGTGGAATCAGCTATCCTTCAGGCTGGTCTAAGGGTAATTGTTAACTTGTCTTCCTAGCACTTCTTCTTTCGGATAACCCCTGACTTGAAGTACCGTGGGATTCATCCAGGGAAGTCGCAACTGTGTTTTCTCCCCTTTTTTGGCCCGTTTGCTGGCAGCGTGGACCAAGGAAGATGGCTCCAGGCTCGATCCTCCATATGGGCCCCCTCGTTGCTAAGGATGCTCGGACTCTTGTTGGTTGGTGTGGGACTTGTGGTTCCCCCCCACCGACAGGTTTATCAGACCAAATAAATGACATCTACTCTAAGAACCTGCTCCCAGTGCGTGCCTAGCCACCAGAGTCTCCGTACACGACCAGCTGACTTCCTCAGCGTCTTACTCGACTAGCTGACTTCCTCAGCGTCTTTTTGTCCAACTTGCTGGTGACCGTTCTCCCCCGCCAAAGGCTACTACATGTGCAGGGTCTCACTAGCGTGTCCGCTCTCCTGCATCTCCGCTTCAAACTAGCTACCTCTACCTCCTTTTTCCGTCTACCACTGCAGCTTAGCTTCCAGCCTCTCAATTGCACCCCTTGATTGGATGTGGAGGCACACCCCCTCCTGGGTCTGCCCAGGGGTCCCCTCAAAGGTGTGGGAGACCTGGTCACTATGTGTCTGTGCATACACACCCTATTCCAGCCTTCAGGATTACCTGTTTGCACTAACCCAGCATAGGTGCAGTACTCAGTGGCGCCTGACTAGGTCAGGGGCGCCACACCAGCAGGGATACCAAGCCTGTACTGCTATCATTATGCCATATGGTTCTCTGCTCAACTGCATAGCCACCCACATTTTGCATTGTCGTTTGCGCCTCTGTATTGCCGCCCATGTTTATTGTGGTACCCGGCTTGCCCCCTACGAATGCCTATGTGTGAGTGTCGGGCTCCAGCTTCCACCTAGGCCCCCTAGGTATTTAAGGCTCCCTTCCCTGATGGGAGGGGCCAGACCAAGTCATTAGGATTTGATCCTACTATCTGGGTGTTGGTCCAGCCCTGCTACTCTGGTCTGCCAGTACCCAGAACCAGTCCTGAATGTATCCAGCTCTTAGTCTGCTGTGTCTACCCTGTTTGTTTCCCTGGACCTGTCCAGTCTGTGCCTGCCTGTACCCTGGTACCAGCCTGTATCCCGCACCCGTGTTTGTACCCGCCTGCACCTGTCGTATTGTCTGCTTCAGCCTTTCAGGCTGCACCTGCCTGCTGTCCTGTACCATGATGTCCTGTGCCTGGCGTTCTGGGCCTGATGGCCTCTGTTTGATGTCTGGTCTCCATCCTAGTGTTCCGTACCTGAATTCTGAACCTGATGTCTGAAGTTCTGAACCCATTTCCTGATGATTAGAGTCACTCCTGATGTCCTGTGTCTGATGGTCTGTGCCTGATGACCTCAGCCTAATGTCCTGTACCTGCCTGTGCCTGTGCTCCTGTTCCTGTTCAGTCTGTGTTCATAGTTGAATCTGAGTCTCTACTCTGTGTCTTGCTGGCTATATTCTAGTCCCTCCTACTATTTGGCAGCCTTAGTGCACTTAGTGCATAGGCTTTACCAGTCTAGGAGTCCCATTCCTTAAATATGATAAAAAAAATGCTGTCTGAGCCCCTCCTCTACGTGTCTTCCTGGGTCTATTACAGTTCCTCCATCTAGCTTTTGCAGCCCTTGCACTAGTGCATAGCCTATAAGAATGTGGTATTCCCCCTAGCTAACCATTTTAACAGCATGTGTATGAAGTCTTCCTTAATGTCTAACACAGGATATATCAGAGTCCCTCTTCCTTCCAATTTTTACCATCTTGCATTGTCTGCATAGGTTTTGTGAGTTTCAAAGTCCTTCCTTCAAATTTCAGTACCAAATCTGCATCTCTTGGCAAAAAAATACTGTTTTCTGCCAGAAAATGCAAGTTTGTGAACCCAAAGTGAGGTCACTGTGTTTACTGAGGTCACCTGAGGTCAGGTTACCTGAGATCACAGGTGGAGGACCGTGGGAACCTCCAGCTGTGACTGTAAATAACCTGAGTAACGTCACCACTTATCACATTGCTCATTCTCTGCCTGAAGCTCACAAAGGGCGGTCAAGTTCTATGGCCACACGCTGTGCTTCAGTAGTGTAGCAGAGCTGGAATCTTCATGGGACCTCATGTGGATTACATCGGACCTGGGTGTTTTTGGGGGTTCATAAATTGGTGAAAGAGGAAGGGTTTTTTTGTATTTTATTTCAAATAAAGTATTTTTTCTGTGTTTGTGTTTATTTCTTTTCACTTATAGATTAGTAATGGGGGGTCTCATAGATGCCTCCCATTACTAATCTATGGCTTAGTTGCAGCTGTGGGCTGTTATTAACCCCTTATTACCCCAGCTGCCACCGCACCAGAGCAATTTGGGAAGAACCAGGTAAAGTTTCAGGATTGTGACATGTAATGGATGTGACCTACCTGGGTGGCTGCAGGCTGCTATTTTTAGGCTGAGGGGGCCTAACAAGTATGGCTCTCCCCAGTCTGAGAACACCAGCCCACAGCTGTTTGACTTTATCATGGCTGGGTATCAAAATTGGGGAGACCATATGCCGTTTTTTAAAATTATATATATAATTTTTCATTTTTTTTAAAAGCCTCTTATTTGATACACAGCCAAGATAAGTGCATGGCTGGGGGCTGCAACCGTATGCTTTATCTTTGCTGGGTATCATAATATGGGGGACCCTGCGACAATTTTTTTCTTTATTTATTTTTAATCCACTCTACAGTGACCCGCAGACAGGGTCTGTGATTGAAAGCAGTCAGACACTCTGTCACAAGGCTGGGGGCGCTGTCTGACTGCAGCAATTCACAGAAGCCAGGAATGCTAATGGACGGGGGAAGTAGTGAATATGTATGAGGCTAATGAACAGCCCCGGAAGAAGAGTGAACCTCCTGGAAGTAGTTACAGCCGCACTAGAGATTAGGTATGTACAGCACACTTGCTTTATTTATATTTTTCCTTTATTTTTTTTGTATTTCCCAAGTTTTCAGTTCCGGATCATTAGCCAGTGTTCACTGAGAACTCCGGGCCCGACACCTGGATACTTTTGAAACCACATGGATCCGGACTTTTACAGTCCGGGTCCACCCATCACTACAGATTAATACAGTCAGACATAAGACCTATTAGAAGTAGAGATAAGCTAACTTGTTTGAAAAAGGTTCAACAATTTCAAATTCGGAACGAGCCTTGGCGTGTTCTGCTCGGCATTGGATACCCAAGCATTTTTCTGAAAAGTCGGCAATGTTCAGTTTTGTTTGGTAAATGTTTGCAGCTTTTCTAATACCTTACTATTACTTTGGATATGATAGTGGTGCTGTGTGATAAGCAGGTGGACATGTTTGATGGGGGGAGTGGGTGGGGAGAGGTTAGAGGAGCAGCAGACTTTATTTTTCTCCTAACTTTATATGTGTGTATGTGCCAGCAGCCAATAAGGGCTCAAAAGCCATCCACAACGTTCAGACACAAGGGCTTGTGTCATTGGCTGCCTAAGTCACTTGTCTCTGCATATAAAAAGCAGACATGCGCCATCAGCACCATTTTGTGTTTGCTAAAGCTTAGGGATGGTACTGCCACCACTGCTAGACAGTTAGCTTAGCTAGGGGGGTTTAATCATAGGTAGTTGAGATAGTTAGGATGGAGAGTGATGGTGTAGAATATGGAAGTGCAGAGACATGCAGAGTAGGAAACATTGTCTGACACAAATCGGCATTTCATCATCTAGTGATTGCTAATTGTGGGTTGCAACACAAACTTGGTATTTCCTCATCTAAATAGTGGTCATTCTGTGCTCCAGCTAAAAATTGCTATATCCTCATCTAGTGGTCATTCTCTTCTCCAGCTCACAAATGCTATTTCCTCATCTAAATAGTGGTCATTCTGTTGTTGAGCTAAAAATTGCTATTTCCTCATCTAAAGAGGGGTCATTGAGTGGTCGAGCTAAAAATTGCTATTTCATTATCTAAATATTATTATTATTTATTATTATAGCGCCATTAATTCCATGGTGCTTTACAAGTGAAAAAGTGCATACATACGAAATAGTACAACAATCATTAACAGTACAAAACAGACTGGTATAGTAGGAGAGAGGACCCTGCCCGCGAGGGCTCACAGTCTACTGGGAATGGGTGAGGGTACAATAGGTGAGGACAGAGCTGGTTGCGCAGTGGTGTACTGGACTGAGGGTTATTGTAGGTTACAGTCTTATTGTAAGAGGTGGGTCTTCAGGTTCCTCTTGAAGCTTTTCACGGTAGGAGAGAGTCTGATTTGCTGGGGTAGAGCGTTTCAGAGTATGGGGGAGGCACGGGAGAAATCTTGTATGCGATTGTGGGAAGAGAAGATAAAAAAGGAGTAGAGAAGGAGATCTTGTGAGGATCTGAAGTTGTGTGCAGGTATGTAGCGGGAGACTAGGTGACAGATGTAAGGAGGAGACAGGTTGTGTATGGCTTTGTGGGTCATGGTTAATGTTTTGAACTGGAGTCTTTGGGCAATGGGAAGCCAGTGAAGGGATTGGCATAGTGGTGAGGCTGGGGAATAGCGAGGAGAGAGGTGGATTAAATGGGCCGCAGAGTTCAGGATAGTTTGCAGGGGTACAAGAGTGTTGGAAGGGAGGCCAGAGAGCAGGAGGTTGCAGTAGTCGAGGTGGGAGATGATGAGGGCATGTACTAATGTTTTTGCTGATTCTTGGTTAAGGAAGGCACGGATCCGGGAGATATTTTTGAGTTGTAGTCGGCATGAAGTGAAGAGGGCTTGGATGTGCGGCTTGAAGAATAGAGCAGAGACGAGGATTACTCCAAGGCAACGAGCTTGTGAGACTGGGGAGAGTGAGCAGCCATCAACTTTGATGGATAGGCTTGGTGGAGGAGTTGAATGAGGAGGAGGAAAGACAATGAATTCTGTTTTGTCCATGTTAAAGGGGTGGTTCACCCATATTTTTTATTGTCTAGATCGATATTATATTGAGAAACAATGTTTCTCTCAAATACCTTGTGTTGTCAGTAGTGCCTGTGAGAGGCGCTATTGCAGACCGCTGCTCCCCGTACAGTGACGTACCCGTCCAATGCTGCCTCGTCACATCCGTGCAGCCGGCTACATTCTGAGCCCATCTGCTCCCTGCTCCCCCCTCCCTCACAGCACGTCTCTTGCTTGCAGCGTTCTGCGAGGAGGGAGGAGGGAGGGGGGAGCAGGAGACGCGCCGTGCTGTGCTAGGAGGGAGGAGGGGGGAGCAAATGGGCTGTGACAGCAGTGAAACACCGCTCACAGCTCAGAGTCTGGAAGACTGTAGCCGGCTGCACGGATGTGACGTGGCAGCATTGGACGGGTACGTCACTGGACGGGGAGCAGCGGTCTGCAATAGCGCCTCTCACAGGCACTATTGACAACACAAGGTATTTGAGAGAAACATTGTTTCTCAATATAATATCGATCTAGACAATAAAATATATGGGTGAACCACCCCTTTAAGCTTTCGGAATCGCGCAGAGAAGGATGAAATAGCAGAGAGACAAATAAATAGTGGTCATTCTGTGGTTGAGCTAAAAAGTTGCTATTTCATTATCTAAATAGTGGAAAATCAGTGCTCCAGCTAAAAAGTGGTCATTCTGTGGTTAGGCTAAAAAAATGCTATTTCATTATCTACATAGTGGAAAATTAGTGTTCCACTTAAAAATTGCAATTTCATTAACTAAATAGTGGAAAATCAGTGCTCTAGCTAAAAATTGCTATTTCCTCATCTAAATAGTGGTCATTCTGTGGTTGAGCTAAAAATTGCTATCTCATTATCTAAATAGTGGTCATTCTGTGGTTAAGCTAAAAATTGCTATTTCATTATCTAAATAGTGGAAAATTAGTGCTCCAGCTAAAAAGTGGTTATTCTGTAGTAAGGCTAAAAATATGCTATTTCATTATCTACATAGTTAAAAATTAGTGCTGTAGCTAAAAATTGGTATTTCATTGACTAAATAGTTGAAAATCAATGCTCCAGCTAATAATTGCCATTTCCTTATCCAAATAGTGGTCATTCAGTGCTCCAGCTAAAAATTGTTATTTCCTCATCTAAATAGTGGTCATTCTGTGGTTGAGCTAAAAATTGCTATTTCATTATCTAAATAGTGGAAAATTAGTGCTCCAGCTAAAAAGTGGTTATTCTGTAGTAAGGCTAAAAATATGCTATTTCATTATCTACATAGTTAAAAATTAGTGCTGTAGCTAAAAATTGGTATTTCATTGACTAAATAGTTGAAAATCAATGCTCCAGCTAATAATTGCCATTTCCTTATCCAAATAGTGGTCATTCAGTGCTCCAGCTAAAAATTGTTATTTCCTCATCTACCGTATTTTTCAGACTATAAGATGCACTTTTTTTCACCAAATGGGGGAAAGTGGGAGGTGCGTCTAAAGCGGGCTTTACATGCTGCGATCTCGCTAGCGAGATCACAAGCGATCGTACCAGCCCCCGTCGGTTGTGCGACATGGGCATATCGCTGTCCGTGTCGCACAACCTCGCTTACCCTGTCACACGGACTTACCTGCCTTGCGACGTCGCTCTGGCCGGCGACCCGCCTCCTTCCTAAGGGAGCGGGACGTGCGGCATCACAGCAACGTCACACGGCAGGCGGCCAGGACGACCTCTCCGCGGCAAACAATTTTGGCCGCTTTTACGATCGTTTAAGGTCGCACATAAGTGTTACATGCTACAATATCATTAATGACGCCGGATGTGCGTCACAAACAACGTGACCCCGACAATAATTCATTAACAATATCCTAGCGTGTAAATCCCGCTGTGGCTGCGGGGAATGAGGGTGCTGCGGTGGAACGGGTCATCGGTGGCATGAGCAGGCTTTGGCAGCCTGCCGTGATCACGTGGGCCCGCTCATTCGATATGCACGTCCATCCTCCCGCCCATCATCCCTCAGCGCTGAAGCCAGCGCTGACAGGTGGGTGGGATAATGGGTGGGGGGTGCGCACATAATTAACAGCCGGCCCCTGTGATCACCCCTGGCAACTACATCCTGAAGTGATCATGTGCGGCTGTTTTCACTGCTCCCCGCACATCATCATCAGCGCGGGGGGCAGTGAATAAGTATACTCACCCGTCACCGTTGTCTACAGAATTGTGATCACCTCCTGTCTACCGGCCAGCTGATCTGTGTAGAGAGCGGTGAGCACAGCAATGACGTCATCGCTGTGCGCACTGCTAGTTTCAACACAGGTCAGCTGACAGGCAGACAGGAGGACGAGCGATGCTGCAGACAACGGTGATGGCTCCACATTCCAGTGGCGCTGCTGCCGGCACTAACAGGAGAAGGAGCGATGCTGCATGGAGCGAGGAAATGTGAGTATAAACGTTTATTTTTTTTTAGTGTGCCAAAGGATACAGGCCATTTAGCAGAATGGGGGTATATAGCAGGATGGATGGGGATATATATCAGGATGGATGAAGGTATATATCAGGATGGATAGGGGTATCTAGCAAGATGGATGGGGGTGTGACACCCTGACCTAACAGGTCCTCACAGGGTATTGTGCCATCAACGGGCAGGGGCCAAGGCATGACGGGGTACGTGGACCCTAGGTCAGGGAATAGCTTCAGGCATCCTGACAATTTACCCGACGAGGATGGAGCCTTCAAGATCCGTTCTCCACCTGCTCCAAAATCGCGGTACTAGCGCAATGAGGGGGATAGGACTTTCCACTACACAGTCCAGAAAATCCCAAGCGTGAACCCTGAGAGCAAGCTCCCTCAGTTAGCCACACTGGGGAGCGTGACCCGATTAGTTTCAGACTAAAGGGGCCAACTAGAAGAAAAGGTGACATGGAGAAAGGTCACAGGCTAACAGCCAACACCAACAGAAACGGGACCCAGACGTGCTCCGCCTCAGCGGCAGCGGTGTCCAGAACTTTGGTTTACTACGGTTCTCGGTGTCAGCGTTATTGGACTGAGTGAGTATGCAAGTGACCCCTACCGTCCCAACGGCACATTCCAGTCACCATCACCGAGTCCTGGGGCATTCCCCCTACCCTTGGAGGGGTTAAGCACTAGCTGCCCACACCATCGCCACTGAGTACTCCCAATCGTAGCGGTGGTACTCTATATTACCACGCACCATGGGTGGCGTCACGAACTTCCCACACCATCCCCTGTACATAACCCCCCTTTGTTTGAGGAGCTGCACAACCCCGGGTCTGGAGCCCTCTCGAGCCACCGCGGATCTGGATCCGAGCAGCCCGGCTGCTGACGTGGAGGAGACACAGGGGTATATAGCAGGATGGACGGGGGTATATAGCAGGATGGATGGGGGTATATAACAGGATGGATGGGGGTATATAGCAGGATGGATGGGGGTATATAGCAGGATGGATGGGGTACATAGCAGGATGGATGGGGGTATGTAGCAGGATGGATGGGGGTATATAGCAAAATGGGGGTATATAGCAAAATGGGGGTATATAGCAGGATGGCAGTATGGGATACCTTAGTTAGAGAATTTGGGGACATTACCCCCATAACAGTGTCAGCAGCAGATCCTCGCCCCATAATAGTGTGTCATGACCACAGTTCTTGCTTAAAATTTTATTTTCCTATTTCCCTTCTCTAAAACCAGGGTGCGTCTTATGGTCCCATGCGTCTTATAGTCCGAAAAATACAGTAAATAGTGGCCATTCTGTGGTCAAGCTAAAAAAATGCTATTTCATTATCTAAATAGTGGAAAATCTGTGCTCCAGCTAAAAATTTCTATTTGATCATGTAAATAGTGATCATTCTGTGGTGAAGCTAAAAATTGCTATTTCATTATCTAATTAGTTAAGAATTAGCAGAAAGATGAGGGAAAGATTGGTTCAACCCCAAGCCCGGCTCACTATTATGAAATATGGGGAAAGTAAAGGTAAACCTATTATATAAAACTTAACCTTTAATTTTTAGTTTAAAAATCCACAAATGTTAACAGACAAACAATACATACAAATACAAAAATATAACCTTTCGAGTCTGAGGTTAAAACATTGAAAGGACAGTGGTTTAGCAACCTCATACTGTTTAAAATCAATACATATATATATATATATATATATATATTTAGAATTTACATATATATACAGCACCAGTCACAGTGGTGAAATCATGCTTACCTTGCAGCGGAACTGAGCCCAAACGAAATTCCACTACACAGTATGTCAACTACAATGAGAGTATCATCAGAACAATCTCACCAGTTAAGCGGGCTTTACACCCTGCAACATCGCTAGCGATGTTGCGAATGATAGCACCCGCCCCCATCGGTTGTGCGTCACGGGCAAATCACTGCCCATGGCGCACAACATCGCTAACACCCGTCACACATACTTACCTGCCTAGCGACGCCGCTGTTGCCTCCTTTCTAAGGGGGCGGTTCGTGCAGCGTCACAGCGGTGTCACTAAGCGGCCGCCCAATAGAAGCGAAGGGGCGGAGATGAGCGGCCATAACATCCTGCCCACCTCCTTCCTTTCTCATTGCGGGCGGCCGCAGGTACGGTGACGTTCCTCGTTCTGTTATGTCACACATAGCGATGTGTGCTGCCGCAGGAACGACGAACAACCTGCGTCCTTCAACAGCAACGATAATTGGGATTAGAACGACGTGTCAACGATCAACGATTAGGTGAGTAATTTTGATAGTTAACGGTCGTTCGTGCGTTTCACACGCAGCGAAATTGCTAACGAGGCAAGATGTGCGTCACGAACTCCGTGACCCCAACGACATCTCGTTAGCGATGTCGTTGCGTGTAAAGCCCGCTTTATGTTGGTCCAGGAGAAAAATATTCTTCAGCTCGTACTGCCACTGAATCAATCAGATGGTTTGTCACGGGAGGATTCTGATGCCCTTTTATGGCCCTATCATTGGCCCTGTTATCCCAAAATTACTCCTGCCCTGACAATGACAGTCCACAGCGGACGCCTTAAATATAAATGTTCCTGGGCTGTCCAAACACGGTGTCCCCCGTTGCGTTTCCTCTCTTTTGAAAATCATCAGGGAAATGACCTTGACTCTATGCCAGAGGTCTCAAACATGCGTCCCGCAGTTCACATGCAGCCTATTAGGCTTCTTTTTGCGGCCCATGGACCCCGTGACGATCATGGATGATGCCGCGGGCTGCAGTAGTCAGCGCTTTATTTCATTTGAATGAACTGCTGGTGTTATGCAGAGAAGCTTTCTGTAGCTATACCTAAGGTAGCCACCGGACAATCACAGGCCAGCAGCTGTCATAGTGATATAACATCAAGTACTTGACTTTGGCCGGCAGCTGCTATTGGTTTAGGGCTGAATAGAACTCTGCAGCGCCAGCAGTTCAATCAAATAAAATAAAGCACTGAATCCTACGGACACTGACCACGATCATCACAGGGTCCACAGGCCTGCGGACCGCAAGAAGCATAAAAGAGGACACAGAGGGAACGGAGAACAGGAGAGAAGATTTTTTTTATGTGTATATGAAGAACAGCATATAAAGGGAGACCAGGATGTGCACATTACTACAAAGGTAAAAGGATGGGCACATTACTACAAGGGGACAACGATGGGTACATTACTAGAAGAAGGGGTCCAGGATGGGCACATTACTACAGGATGAGGACCAGGATGGGCACATTACTACAGGATGAGGACAAGGATGGGAACATTACTAGAGGATGGGGACAAGGATGGGAACATTACCACAAGAAGGGGACCAGGATGGGCACATTACTACAGGATGAGGACAAGGATGGGGCACATTAATACAAGAAGGGGACCAGGATGGGCATATCACTACAAGGGGACCAGGATGGACACATTACAACAGGATGAGGACAAGGATGGAAACATTACTACAAGAAGGGGACCAGGATGGAGCACATTACTACAGGATGGGGACAAGGATGGGGCACATTACTACAAGAAGGGGACCAAGATGGGCATATTACTATAGGATGGGGCACATTTCTACAGAATAGGGACAAGGATGGGAATATTGTTAAAGGGGACACGGATGGGCACATTACTACAAGGAGACAAGGATGGGCACATTACTACAAGGGGACCAGGATGGGCACATTACTACAAGGGGACAAGGATGGGCACATTACTACAGGATGTGGACAAGGATGAGAACATTACTACAAGAAGGGGACCAGGATGGGGCATATTACTACAAGATGGGGACAAGAATGGGCACATTACTACAGAATGGGGACAAGGGTGGGGCACATTACTACAAGAAGGAGACCAGGATGGGCATATTACTACAGGATGGAGACAAGCATAGAAACATTCTTACAGAGGACAAGGGTGGACACATTACTACAGGATGGGGCATTACTGCAAGGGGACCCGAATGTACACATTACTACAGGATGGGGACCAGGATGGGAACATTACTACAAGAAGGAGACCAGGATAGGGCACTTTACTACAAGAAGGGGACCAGGATAGGCACATTACTACAGGATGGGGACAAGGATTACTACAAGATGAGGACCCCATGTGAAAATTACCACAAGATGTTGGCCAAAGCTACAATATGGTGCCAATTGTAACACAATATTAGTTACAAAAAGGAGATAAAATGTAAAAAAATAAATACATTCTAAATAAAACATGGAATTTTTTTTGCTTTTTTATATATCAACTAAAATAAACAAAAAAGTGCATGTTATCGCCACATCCATAACAATTGAAGCTATAAAACCGTACCATAACCCACACAATGAAAGCAGTTTACATTTTTTTTTTATTTTTAAAAAACAACGAAAAAAAAATGAAAAAGTGATTTTATAGGGCATAGAAAAAATTATATGGTCTTATTAAAAATGTCACTTTGTCCTGCAAAGAATGCAGCCTCCCAAATATTTTTTTTCTATGTGCGGCCCATATACACAGCAGAGTTTGAGACCCCTTCTCTACACCATGACATACAGACTGATCTATATAGGAGGGTGTATATAAAGTTTTATATAATAGGTTCACCTTTACTTTCCCAATAGATCATTATCTAAATAGTGTAAAATCAGTGCTCAAGCTAAAAATTGCTATTTCTTCAGCTCAATAGTGGTCATTCTTTTTTCCAGCTAAAAATGGCTATTTCCTCAGCTAAACAGTGGTCATTATGTTCTCCAGCTAAAAATTGGTGTCTCCTCATCTAAATAGTGGTGTCACGCTCTTGTTGTAGACACTAGTGAAAGGTGGTGGGCCAGAGTTTCTTTGCTTTGAGACACTGCACAATAAATGTATTCCATCTCCTTTGACTAGGAAAGGGTTAATGTCTGCATTCCTTTGCAGCAAGCATTTCATCACCTCCTCAGGTGTTTTCGGTTTGGGACTTCTCCCAGTCCCTATATATATATATACCCTCTGCTCCCAGCAGAGGGCGCCAGTTAATCTCATTCAGTTGTAAGCTTGGCCTGCAGGTAAAAGCAGTGGGTGAAGAGTTATATGAGGGCTTGGACAGCAGTTAGGGTCACGCTGGTGACTCAGACCTCCCTACCATCTAGCGTACCTCTGAGCTGAGGGACAGCACAGGGTCCCCAGTCTGAGGGTCAGCTTAGGTGTCCCGGTCCTGTCATCCTGTGTCCGTGACAAGTGGTCATTCTGTGCTCCAGCTAAAAATTGCTATTTCAGTACCTAAATAGTGAAAAATCTGTGCCCCAGGTAAAAATGGCCATTTCATCATCATCCAAATAAAGATTGCAAAATCTGTGTTAAAGCATTTAAATTCTGTAGTCCTGCTGCCTGCCTCAAATAGACATTTCAGCATATAAATACTGATTGATTATTCTGTGCTTTTGAAACAATATCTCAGCAGAGATAAAAAGAATTGTATACGTGTGTGAGCCTCCAGCACATACAGTATACAACAACCTACAAAAACCCAATAGGATATTTTTAAAAGAATACATCTTTATTCAAACAATTCATTTAAAAACATAATTGGATAAAAAGAAGAGGTCACCTAACAAAAAACCTAAGGTTGTCAAAACAAAAAATCATAAATACATATCCGAAGACATCCAATGTTAACGGCATTCAGGTATATGCACAACCAAAATGGTACATAGAGATAATATGAAAACAACTATATGTGAAAAAAATGCTACCATAAGCACTTGAAAACAGAAAAAGGTCAAAAAATGTGTAGCAACATGTACTAAGGTGACAAAAAAAGGAATTTCCAGAAGGTGGATACAGATAGCAACAATGTGACATGAAAAAAATGAAAAAATATATATGTGCAGTAAATGAATAAAAAAATGTTTTTTTTAAAAACCTTAATATAACTGCATAACAATTGCTAGTAATATATAGGGATTATTCAAAGAACTACTGTCACAAGCCACTGGTATCCATATGAGACAAAGTCTGGAATAAGGCAGTGGGAAGATGCTGAATAGACAAAGAAAGAAATTCCTACCTATGTCCACATGGTAGTGCTATAGAATAGAACAAGGCACCACAGGAATATTCCTTACCCAAATGAGTATAGGGGGAATAAAAAACTGCAGGATCACAGAAGATCAGAAGGAGAGACCACGGATGCCTGAATGCTGATGATGTAAACAACTAGTAGGTAAGAGAAGTACCCCGTTAGGTTGTTGTTACTTATGAGTAGAGCCATTGGTTCATTATTCTTGGCCAGTTGTAGGATTTACATACAGTATACAGTATATCATTAGAGATAAATACTAATTGATAACTCTGTTTCCATTTCGAAAAGTTAGGGGCAGACACCATGAAAGTGGCATTAATTGCCTCAGAGTACCCATAGTGTTGTGGGACATTTGTCAGGCATGGGCCATGCACGGGACAGGGTCTGGGACAGGATTTATAGCTTTCAAATTAATTTGAAATGAACAAATGGATGAGTGACAGGTTTATGCTAGGTGCCCTAAGACCCCTGCCACTACAGGCAACACATAACATGGAGACCCACCTTGGAGTCTCCACATTTCAAAACATTAGGGGCAGACATGACTAAAGTGGCATTAATTACCCAAAAGTGCAAATAGTATAATGGTGCACCATAGATGTGTGCTGCCCCCGTGCCAGCAGCCAGCGCTGCTCGGGTCCGAGCCTTCAGGGGTGGTAGCTCGAGGGTCTCCGGATCCGGGAGTCTCGAGGACACGCCGAATAAATGGGGGGGACGTAGATATATGGGCTAGGCTGTAGTAAGTTTGTGACGCCACCCACGGTGTGTGGTGAGGTGGGACACCACCGCTGCTATTACGGGGCACCCGGGGGAGATGTTGTGCAGCAAGTTGTTGACCCCTCCGTGGGCAGGGATGGTGGCCCCGTGACCTGGTGGCTCTGGTGCAGGGGAGATGACGACCGCAGGGGGTGCTGGTGTACTCACTGTTAGTAAAACACACAAGTCTCTGGTAAACCAAGGTTGTGGTGGCCGGTGCCGCGGCCAGTTGCCTTCGGGATCCCCCATCCGGCTGGTGTTCTCTATCCTTTTCCTGCACCATTGTGTAAGGTGGACTTTCCCAGTATAACACTCAGGAGTCCGCTCCCGGCTGGATGTGGCCTAAGGAGCCGTGCCCGCAGACGCTGGCCCGTGGGATCTATGGGCCCTGGCAGTGACCTCTCATCCCTATTCGGTGGGCTGTTGTCTTCTATGAGGGACTTTTGGTGGGACAGGACCTCTAGTCCTGGCCTCAATCGGTTAATTAACCAGTTCCACTTGTTTCTGGTTTCTGGCTTCAGGGTCCGAGTACCCCCCTTTGTGCTACGGTTTCCGGGTCGGTTCCCCATGTCGCTACTGGTGGGCTCCAACCCTGGCCCGTTCCACCTCAGTGCCACCGAGCCATCTTCCCGTCTCCTGCTGACGGAAACCACCGTCTGCCTCCTAGCCAAGGCACCAGGGCTCCTACCCTGGTACCTGTCAACTTGGACTTCACTGCTGGAGCTACCCCTAGCTCCAGCCCACACTCCTCTCCAAACTGAACTCTAAGACAAACTGACTGTTTTCCCGCCCCCGGGCTGTCTAGACCCCTGGGTGGGTGTGTCCCAACCGCCTGGTCACGCCCACTGGTGTGTCCATCTGTCCCTAAGGGGGGGTGACTAGGGTGTACTGGTTGGCTGCGTGTTTCCTAATGAGGGAAGGTGTAATGCAGGGGCCTATTTGTGACTACCTGGTTTTACCAGGGCGTCACAGATGCATGCTACGGGGCCTGAATGTAACGCCTGCCTGGATCCACAGACTCAGATGGGCTGTAAAGGGGAGGCTAGAGGGAAGCCACTCACCAAGTAGGACCCCCAGAACCCTGAAACCCTTTAACTCCTATACAGGAATTTGGAATTACACAGGGAACTGGAGATCACTACCTGTGGAAGGCTGCAGTCCGATGAGAGTAGTAGTCAGGCAGGGTCAAACCAGGAATTGCGGAACAGGGACAGAATCGGCAGGCAATTACGTAGTCAGCAAACGTAGCAGAGGTCAGATCCGGGTCGGGCAGCAAGGTACAAAAACAGTAGGCAGAAGGGTAGTCAAAACACGCAGAAGTCAACACAGGAATCACCAACAGAATAGGATGTAACAGGAGCCAGGAAAATCAGAACTATATCTGGCAGTAATCATGTGACAGGAGGGGAAATAAGAAGGGTGTGGTGTCTTCCCATTGGCTGTAGCTGAACGCTGGCAACTTCAGCTGGAAGACACATGCCACCCACAGTCAGCCAGCGGTACTGCAGATCCCAAGCTAACCCAGCCCAGTGGATGATCGGTGCCTGCGCCCACTGGTGCCGCTGGCATCGACTTCTCTCCTATCACCAGCACCATCCACGGCAGGAACACGGCGTCGCCTGCCGATCGGAGCAGAAGTCGCTGGAGCAGACTCCGGCGGTGACGTAACAGTACCCCCCCTCCACGAGGGGCCTTCGGACCCTCAACACCCGGCTTCCCAGGAAATTGGAGGTGAATCCGTCGGACCAGATCCCTAGCATGAACATCGCTCGCAGGGACCCATGACCTCTCCTCGGGGCCGTAACCCCTCCAATGCACCAAATACTGTACCGCCCCTCTGACAATACGGGAATCAAGTATTCTCTGTACCTCATACTCCAAGTTACCTTCCACCAAAACAGGAGGAGGAGGGTCACTGACTGGGTGAATGGGGACACGATATAATTTGAGGAGGGACTTATGGAACACATTCGATATCTTGAAGGATGGGGGGAGTTGCAGGCGGAAAGCTGTGGGATTAATTACCTCTATTATCTCGTAAGGTCCAATAAATCTCGGACCCAACTTAGCAGAAGGGACCTTGAGTTTAATATTCTGTGTGGATAACCATACCTTGTCCCCAACTCCAAGCCTAGGGCCCTTGGAACGTCTCTTATTAGCAGAGGAGGCTTGACCAACCTTTGCCTTCTTCAGGTTCTCTTTCACCTCAGACCAGATAGCCTTTAATTTGTCCACAGTTGAGTCAGCCTCAGGAGTATCCACCACAGCGGAAGAAAAAGAACCAAAATGTGGATGCAACCCTAAATTGTAGAAAAAGGGGGTAGTCTTGGTGGATTCCTGATACTGATTATTGATAGCAAACTCAGCTAGCGGCAGATATTCCACCCAGTCAGACTGACGGTCAGACACATAACACCGGAGATATTGTTCAAGGGTTTGATTGGAACGTTCGGTCTGACCATTGGTCTCTGGGTGGTAGGCAGATGAAAAAGATAGCTCTATATTGATCTTTTTACAAAACGCCCTCCATAATTTTGAGACGAACTGTGTTCCTCGGTCAGAAACAATATTTTCCGGTACCCCGTGTAACCGCACAATGTGCCTAATAAACAACTTGCTAAGAGTTTCAGAATTGGGTAATCCAGACAGAGGAACAAAATGACACTGTTTGCTGAATCTATCCACTACTACCCAGATATAAGTCTTCCCTTCTGAGGGTGGAAGGTCAGTGATGAAGTCCATGGAGAGATGTGTCCAAGGGCTTACTGGAGTAGGAAGGGACTGGAGAAATCCGGCAGGGCGGGTACGGGGTGTCTTGGCTCGAGCACAAGTTTCACAAGCCAGTACATATTCCTTAAAATCTTTCGCTACGGTTGGCCACCAAAAATTCCTGGTTACTAATTGGAGGGTATTGCCGATACCAGGGTAACCTGCCAGCACAGAATTGTGGGATTCCTGGAGTACCCGTAGGCGCAGTGAGGGGGCGACAAACAGTTATGGACAGGGGTGGTTTCAGGAGCTTGGTCTTGGGTATTATGAACCTCTTCTATCAAATCTAAGGAAACCGATGACATAATAATGCCTTTAGCTAAAATATGCACTCGTTCAGAGTCTTCGGACTGCGAGGGACAGAAGCTACGGGAAAGTGCATCAGCTCTGGTGTTCTTGGTACCGGGCCGGAATTTTACCACAAAATCAAATCTGGAGAAGAACAATGCCCACCTAGCTTGCCTAGGATTGAGTCTCTTAGCAGATTCCAGGTAAGTGAGGTTCTTATGGTCTGTGATGACTGTGACCTTATGTTTGGCACCTTCGAGGAAGTGGCGCCATTCCTCAAAGGCCCATTTAATTGCCAACAGCTCACGATTACCAATGTCATAATTTCTCTCTGTGGGAGAAAACTTGCGGGAAAAGAAGGCACAAGGACGAAGCTGAGTGAGAGACGGAGTAGCACCGCTCCCACTCCAACCTCGGATGCATCGATTTCCACAATAAACGGATGCATAAGGTCAGGCTGAACCAGAATCGGGTCTGAGGAGAAACATCCTTTTAATTTTGAAAAGGCATGGATCGCCTCTGGCTTCCAATTAACCACATCAGCCCCCTTTTTAGTCAAATCGGTGAGGGGTTTGGCAATTTTGGAAAAATCTCTAATGAATTTGCGATAATAATTAGCGAATCCAAGGAAACGCTGCAAGGCTTTCAGAGACTTGGGTTGCACCCACTCCTTAAACGGTTGAAGCTTAGAGGGATCCATGCGGAAGCCTTCTGCAGACAATATATAACCCAGGAAATTAACCTCTGCCTCAAAAAAAACACATTTCTCATATTTAGCAAATAGGGAATTCTCCCTGAGTCTCTGGAGTACAGTGCATACATGTTGGACATGTGACGTAGCATCAGAAGAATAAATCAGGATATCATCCAGATAGACCACCCCATATTGACCACAAATATCTCTGAGAATGTCATTAACAAAGTTCTGGAACACAGCCGGCGCATTACTTAATCCAAAAGGCATTACTAGCTACTCATAGTGTCCCTCTGGAGTATTAAATGCAGTTTTCCACTCATCCCCTTCTCTGATACGGATGAGGTTATATGCACCCCTGAGATCCAGCTTGGTGAACCACCGGGCTCCTATGAGCTGGTTAAACAGATCGGGGGATGAGTGGCAGAGGGTACTGATTCTTTACAGTAAAAGCATTCAGTTCACGGTAGTCAATACAAGGTCTGAGGCCACCATATTTCTTATCAACAAAAAAGAATCCAGCGCCGACTGGTGACCTGGATGGTCTGATGAACCCTCTCTGCAGACTGTCTGCTATATAATCTTTTATGGCCTGATGCTCCGGACCAGAAAGATTATAAATTTTACCCTTGGGGAGTCGGGAATTGGGGACCAAATCTATGGGACAGTCATAATCTCTGTGCGGAGGTAATTTTTCAGATTCAGATACAGAAGACACATCAGCAAATTCCCTGAATGCATAAGGTATGAAGATAGGTTCAGCTCTAGTCAGGTTCACAGATAAAGACATGCACGTCTCCTGACACTCAGGGCTCCAGCGCACGATCTCACCCTGATGCCAGTCTATGACCGGGTTATGTTTACACAGCCAAGGCATGCCCAATACCATTGCTGACATCAGATTCTCAGGAACAAAAAATGACACAGATTCTACATGCAGAGCACCAACAAACATAGAGATCTCTGGAGTTATAAAAGTAACCACACCCTGTGTGAGAGGTGTACTTTCAATAGCAGAGATTCTAATAGGTGCATTTAACCTTAGCAAAGTCAAACCCAGCTCTTTTGCTACAATAGTGTCTATAAAATTAGCAGCAGAGCCACAATCAACAACAACCTGCAGCCGTACAGATTTTCCCTGGTGAGACAATGAGACAGGTAACATTAACCTCATAGGGTCTGCAGGAAGTACCTGGGCACCTGAGCGGGTATCCTGGGGTCCGCTCAGGTGGTGCTGCTGCCTTGGAAGTGATTGCCTCTCTGATCCAGGCACTCCACCACGTGATCTGCTCCCTTGCAGTCGACGGAACTCTGGACATGCTAAGGTAGGTACTGCAGCGGGGGCTTGGACCTGAGCAGACCTGAGATCCTGCACTTGCTGTGTCAGTCCATGTACAAGCCCAGAAAGGGTGTGCACCTGATTAAGCACAGCATGGAGAGAATCCATTTCTTTTTTTTTTTTCTCTCCTGGTTAGATGGCCAAATATAATGTAAAGCCTGCCTGGATCCACAGACTCAGATGGG
Organism: Anomaloglossus baeobatrachus; assembly: GCF_048569485.1. Taxonomy (NCBI): domain Eukaryota; kingdom Metazoa; phylum Chordata; class Amphibia; order Anura; family Aromobatidae; genus Anomaloglossus; species Anomaloglossus baeobatrachus. The sequence goes on from NC_134362.1 coordinate 109,288,462, forward strand.
CTGTAAAGGGGAGGCTAGAGGGAAGCCACTCACCAAGTAGGACCCCCAGAACCCTGAAACACTTTAACCCCTATACAGGGATTTGGAATTACACCGGGAACTGGAGATCACTACCTGTGGAAGGCTGCAGACCAATGAGAGTAGTAGTCAGGCAGGGTCAAACCAGGAATTGCGGAACAGGGACAGAATCGGCAGGCAATTACGTAGTCAGCAAACGTAGCAGAGGTCAGATCCGGGTCGGGCAGCAAGGTACAAAAACAGTAGGCAGAAGGGTAGTCAAAACACGCAGAAGTCAACAAAGGAATCACCAACAGAATAGGACGTAACAGGAGCCAGGAAAATCAGAACTATATCTGGCAGTAATCATGTGACAGGAGGGGAAATAAGAAGGGTGTGGTGTCTTCCCATTGGCTGTAGCTGAACACTGGCAACTTCAGCTGGAAGACACATGCCACCCACAGTCAGCCAGCGGTACTGCAGATCCCAAGCTAACCCAGCCCAGTGGATGATTGGAGCTTGCGCCCACTGGTGTCACTGGCATCGACTTCTCTCCCATCACCAGCACCATCCACGGCAGGAACACGGCGTCGCCTACCGATCGGAGCAGAAGTCGCTGGAGCAGACTCCGTCGGTGACGTAACACTGGGACAGGCTCTGGCCCAGCATTTCTACATTAAACATTATTGATCAGTAAAAGGTGCATCAGTTTGAGGAGTAGGCCTGGAGCTCTGAAACCCCTTCCACTACTGACAACACACAAAAAGGAAACCTAGCTGTGACCTGTGAATGCCCAGCTGTGACCTGCCCTCGCTCAGCTGTTCAGGTCAACTCACCAGCCATGTATCTAATCCATCATCTGTGATACGATTCACACATTACACCACTGCTTGCATAGGGGTCATATTACACCTCCGCTCCTATAGAAATAGATGGCGTGGAGTCACACTTTACCCCACTGCTCCCATTGAAGTTTATGGAGTTGTGCCACACAACTAATCCCGCCTTGTGTGAAAAAAAAGTGTCTTGTGATTTAATTAGTAGTATTAGCCACACCTGTTTCTAGAAGCTTTTGGAAGTTTCTGGTAGTTGTTGTGGAACTATATAAATCAGACAAAACAAGCGAGGTTGCTGAGCGTGCGAGGGTCTGCAGTGAAGTGTGGGGATTACAGATAAGTGCATAGTTTAAGCACAATCTCGTAGTTTGACACAAGAACATAGTTTGAATTTATCCTTATATGTTTCTCATTGTTTTTTTGTTCTTTTTCTTTGTTTTTCTACTTTTTCTGTATTGTTTATCCCCATTTAATAGCGGCTCCAGGGACAATGCTACCAGGTGTGTATCTTGTCAAAAAAGGAGAAAAAGGAGATGAGGCATAATTGATGTACAAAAGTATTGACAATTTTTATTAATAGTTAAAAGACAATACAAAATAGTAAGAAATATGCAAAAGCTTGGAGAAGGTAACCATGGTGTGGGTAAGGAAAAATATTCCTATGTAATAGATTGGGGGGTGAAGTGATTGCCGGACAGAACCAGGCCAAAAGGTATTGTAATGTACCTGTGTAGGTAATGTAACCCGCACAAGTGCCAATAACTGATGTAAAAAACACCAACACTTAGCAGGTGCAACGGCTCAAAATATGGGGGCACACATAAGAAGCCATATATAAATAATTATGTGTGTACCTGAAGTCAGGCATATAAATGGACGTGTGCCCCCGCAAAGAAGCATGGTGGAAAAGAGTGACAAGGTGAGAACCATGAACAGTGGGCACAATTCTGCTTAGTGGCTATGAAACAGTACCAAACTTAGAAACAATAATAGAGCCAAGAAGCAGAAAAAAAGTGCATGTGGACGGTAAACACCCCGCACTTTAAATGAATTGGAGCCGCTGTATCACCTGGTTGAGTGGGGCTGGCTCTGGAGGCAAAAATTAGACCTCCAACAGCCTTTTCGCAGACGCTTTTTCTAGAGGAAGTGTGTTGTGTGCACTGAGGGAGCCTAACTATATAGGGATTGCAAGGGTGCTAAAAATCATGTTTAATTGCGGTGGGTGCCAGTGCACATGTGCCGGCGATCGAGGTCGGACGAAAGCATGGAACAGGGACACCGCTGTGTACGGCGCGCACGCAGGGCCAAGGGAGGCGTCACCATGACCACCACGCGCGCGCACCAGACGGGCCCGGTTCCAAGCCACGCCCGTTGTCAAAGAGCCGGAGGACGCGCGCCACCGCAAGAGAAGGTAAGGAGACCAGAAGGAATGTCACAAGGAAATAGCAGGGGTGATATGAACAGTACAATATAAGCAGGACATTCCATGCTAATATAAATATGATCGGAGGTATTGCATGAGAGGAACAATCCCAATGTAGATTGGCATCAAGAGAACCTGCAAAAACATAATAAATAGAAAATAAAGAAAATTAAAAACAGAAATGTAAAACACAGAGCAAACACGGGTTAAAAACAAGGATCCCACAACTCCAGGTGTCAAAGGGGTGCCACATCTACATATACAAGAAGCACATGGTACAGGGAGGCAACAAGAGAAGGACCGGAAAGGCAGAAAAAGGGAGCTCAAGAGCAAGCACACGGTCATGGATGGAAAATAAGGGAGATAAACAAGGAGCAGAGAGTCACTATAAAAATGGAGCATAACTCACCGTTTCGTTTAGGCCAAAAGGAACGAGGGTGTTCAGGGAGACAATCCACCTGGACTCCCGCTGTGCGGGAGTCCTGCGTAGATTGCCGCCCTGGACACCCCCGTGAACCACGGCAATACCCCGTATCACAAGCGATTTGGGGTTACAATTGTGGTAAGCTCTAAAGTGACGGGGGAGTGTTTTAAGAATAGTGACATCCTCCACCGAACCAGCTGCCGTGATATCTCTGACATGCTCCCTGATTCGTATGCGGAGCTCACGTGAAGTGAGTCCCACATATTTCAGGGAGCACGGGCACGTCGTGTAATAGACCACATGTGTGGTACTGCATGTGATATGCTGGTCGATGGAGAATGTACTCTTCCCATCTGACGAAACAAAAGAAGACACTCTAATGGTGTTCTTGCAAGCAACACAATGGCCACACGGGAAAAATCCTCGTAGAGGTCCTCTCGATCCGAAAAAGTATTGCCGGGGCGGGATGTAGTGGCTTGTAATGAGAAGATCCCCGAGGTTCCTAGCTCTCCTAGCTGTCATGAGGGGTCGCCTGGGCAACACTTCAGCCAAAGTGGGGTCAGTAAAGAGGACCGACCAGTGTTTACCCAGGATTCCCCTCATCGTGTCCCATTCATGATTGAAAGTCCCAATAAACCGAATCTGATTGTCAGTGGTTGGCCGACGTGGTTTGTATTGGAGAAGTTGTTCCCTTGGGGTATTTTTAGCACGAAGATAACCTTTCTTTATGCATCTGTTGCTATACCCCCTAGCTTTAAACCTGCATCGGAGATCGGACGACTGGGATTCAAAGGTGGAAGAAGTAGAGCAGATCCGCTTCATCCGCAAAAACTGTCCGGTCGGGATGGCGCGTATGGTTAACATGGTATGACCCGAGGATGCATGGAGGAGAGCATTTACCGACGTGTCCTTACGGAAGACGTCGGTCTGAATGCCCCCCGATCCATCCACGTAGATCCCAATATCTAGAAAATCTAATTTGGTTCTGCTTGACCGATAGGTCAATTTGATATTCAAAGAATTATGGTTAAGGTCATCCATGAATTGATCGAGTTGCTCGGTCGGGCCCTGCCAAATAATAAAAATATCATCTATGAAGCGGAGCCAGCACTGCACATGGGCACTTCCCGAGGCACCCGCGTCTCCGAACACCAACCTCTCCCAAAAACCCAGGAAGAGGTTGGCGTAAGCGGGTGCACAGGCCGCGCCCATCGCAGTGCCGCACCGCTGTAGATAAAATAAGTCCTTAAAAACAAAAAAGTTATGGGTTAGGACGAAACCGAGCAACTCCAGGATCAAATCAACCAAAGCGCCATCGCGACCGGAGGTTGTGAGGTAGAAGAGAACTGCCTCCAGGCCGTCCTCATGTCCGATGCAGGTGTAAAGCGTCTCCACGTCGGCACAAACCATCAACATATCATCATCCACAAAGATGCCATCAAGGCGTCTCAGGACGTCCGTGGTGTCCTTGACATAGGAGGGTAGGCATTCAACTAAAGGTTTTAAATAAAAATCAACAAATTTACAAATCGGTTCGCATAACCCTCCTATGCCGGACACAATCGGACGTCCCGGGGGGTTGAGGGCATCTTTGTGGATTTTGGGTAGTAGATAGAAGGTTGGGACACGTGGACAGCTAGTGAGTAGCCCCTCGAGCATCTTCTCGTCAATTATGGCCTTTTGATGTGCCAAGGACAAGATCTTTTTGAGCTCTCTTCTTCATACAACCCGTCTTTACAGTCCACTATGTACAGGTACAGGAGTTGTACAGGAGGATACGGCTCTGGTGGAATCGGGCGTTCTTGATTAAGTACATGGATAACGGATGGGTTTCACGTGGTCTCCGTATCCAGGTATTCCCTTCATTCCCTGTCATTGATGAGGCCTTTAAAAAGGAATGGGAGGACAACTTGCAGAGTTGTTCTATTAAGTCTATGGAGCTTCTTTCAAAACACAATGGCTCCACTCTGGACTCTATAGAGGCTGAATTGGAGGGCCTTGAAAAAACTATTCAGAGCCTCTGTACTACAGATGCTCTCACCAAATTTAACATGGATATTGGCAATGATGCTCAGAAATGGGAGAAGGAGGTCTATGACCTTAAACTAAAAACGTTCCAGCGTGATGCCGATTATTCCGCAGGAACTGCTTATAGATGGAGCCACCGTTTTTCTAGGGGCAGAAAACCATCTAAACAGGGCCCCCCCTCACGGTCTCGTTCCGCATTTAATTTTTCTGAATCATCTTTTGAAGAGACTTCGTCGGGTCCATCTGACAGGACACGTAACTCTGGGAATCCTATTGGAGTAACCACCAGGAGTCGCCAAACGGATTCTACTACTACTTCTAAACAGTCTACTGTCTCCAAAAACAAATTACAGGTAATAAACCTATCTTCACATGTCCTGTCAGATACTGAGCTTGACGTACTCTCTAAGGGCTTAAATTTCTGCCCTACTAATTCCTTTGACCTTTTTTCAGTGTTAAAGGACATGAACTTGTTTGCCCGGAAGTTATTGCTAAAAGAACTCTACACCCGGAGACAACAACCTAGCGGCATGGACGAGACCGAGAGGGGCGCCCTTCAAGACCTCCAAGACCTTTTGGAAGAACAGAATCATGCCCCAGGTACATCTTCTGATTTTCTACTGCCCAGATCCACGCGCTTCACCCCCTTGTCCTTATGCCCCGCCATTGACATCTTTTTGAGGCTGGTGACCGACGACCTCAAACAACTACCAACATGGCGCAGATATGACAATTTAACTCGACGCCAGAGGTCGGCTGTCACACAGCTTCAAAATTACGATGATGTCGTAATCAAGGTGGCGGACAAGGGGGGCAACATCAGGATCTGGCCAGTGGAAAAATATGAAAAAGAAGCATTTAGACAACTTAGGGATAAAACCACCTATTCACGCTTGACTCACAGTCCCAGTCCCATGACCTCCTTCTACTCTAAGCTCAAAAAGATCTTGTCCTTGGCACATCAAAAGGGCATAATTGACGAGAAGCTGCTAGAGGGGCTGCTCACTAGCTGTCCACGTGTCCCAACCTTCTATCTACTACCCAAAATCCACAAAGATGCCCTCAACCCCCCGGGAGGTCCGATTGTGTCCGGCATAGGAGGGTTATGCGAACCAATTTGTAAATTTGGTGATTTTTATTTAAAACCTTTAGTTGAATGCCTACCCTCCTATGTCAAGGACACCACGGACGTCCTGAGACGTCTTGATGGCATCTTTGTGGATGATGATATGTTGATGGTTTGTGCCGACGTGGAGACACTTTACTCCTGCATCGGACATGAGGACGGCCTGGAGGCAGTCCTCTTCTACCTCACAACCTCCGGTCGCGATGGCGCTTTGGTTAATTTGATCCTGGAGTTGCTCGGTTTCGTCCTAACTCATAACTTTTTTGTTTTTAAGGACTTATTTTATCTACAGCGGTGCAGCACTGCGATGGGCGCGGCCTGTGCACCCGCTTACGCCAACCTCTTCCTGGGTTTTTGGGAGAGGTTGGTGTTCGGAGACGCGGGTGCCTCGGGAAGTGCCCATGTGCAGTGCTGGCTCCGCTTCATAGATGATATTTTTATTATTTGGCAGGGCCCGACCGAGCAACTCGATCAATTCATGGATGACCTTAACCATAATTCTGGAGGCAGTCCTCTTTTACCTCACAACCTCCGGTGTTATGATCCGGAACCATGGAAGACCACCACAAATCATTGGCAAAAAGGTGACAAGAGCATTGGCAACTAATCTGGCCGCCATCCCCTTACTAACCATCACAACTAGAAGTAGTCGAGGGGTGAACTAACATCCTGTGCACCGCGAACCCAACCGGAGAACTAACTATCCTAAAAGGTAGGAAAGATGAATAACTCTCTGCCTCAGAAAATAGACAAGAATAGCAAGCCCCCCACATTCAAAGACTGCAGTGATATAGGAAAAACACAATACACAGGTAGATGACAGGATTAGCAAAAGGTGAGGCCCCCGCTGACTAAAATAGGAAAGGACAGGAAAGGGACTGATGGTGGCCAGAGAAAAACCCTGCAAAATACCAACTTCCTGATAGTACAAAAAGGCCCTCAGATCGCTCGATCTGAACTCCGTCCTATACCAGGTGCCCTTGTCATACCAATGAACAGAAAACAAGAATTATAACAAATTCAACAAGCCACAAACACATGAACCCAAATGAGCTATACTCCACACAGAACTGAAGGGAGTTCCTCAACAATCCACTGAGGGGGAAAATCCCTGGAAGGAAATAAACTGAAACCAACCACAACAAATGACAAACCCAGATAAGCAAAAGAACCAGACAATAAATAAAGAGCAAGCACTTATCTGGAGTAGATGTGGTGTAGAGCAGGATTAAGCAGGCTGAAAATACAAAGAACAACTGACATCCGGCAACAGCCTGCAATCAGACCAGGACTTAAATAAGCAGAGAGTTAGCAAAGGAAAAACCCACTGCACAACACACCTGGTCTCTGTCCAAACCATTCCTGGCCACCAGAGGGAGCCTCCCAGCTGCCAAAACATAACTAACATTCACAACAGTACCCCCCCTTGAGGAGGGGTCATCGAACCCTCACCCACGCCACCAGGTCTCTCGGGATGAGCATGATGGAAGACGCGAACCAACCTGTCCGCATGAATGTCAGAAGCCACAACCCAAGAGTTATCCTCCTGCCCATAACCCTTCCATTTCACAAGGTACTGAAGCTGACGCCTACTGCGACGGGAATCGAGAATTTTTTCAACCTCATACTCCAGATCCCCTTGTACCAAAACAGGGTCAGGAGGCGCCGCTGCAGGAACTGCTGGCTCCACATGTTTTTTCAACAAGGACTTATGGAAGACATTGTAAATCTTAAATGACGCAGGCAGAGTCAAACAGAAAGATACAGGGTTAATAATCTCCGAAATCTTATAAGGTCCAATAAATCTGGGCTTAAATTTAGGAGACGGAACTCTTCAAGGAATATTTTTAGAGGACAACCACACCATGTCCCCTACTTTAAACCGGGGACCAACAGTCCGACGCCGGATGGCAAACTTTTGGGCAGTTTCTTGGGACTGAAACAATTTATCCACTACCTGCCCCCAAATCTGCTGCATTCTGTTGACCACCGAATCCACCCCCGGACAGTCAGACGCTTCAACCTGCCCTGAGAGGAACCTAGGGTGATACCCAAAATTGCAGAAAAAGGGGGACACCAACGTGGTAGAACTAGCTCTATTGTTAAGGGCAAATTCAGCCAAAGGCAAAAACGAAACCCAGTCATCCTGATCCGCAGAAACAAAACACCGTAAATAGGTCTCCAGGGTCTGGTTAGCCCTTTCAGTCTGACCGTTGGTCTGAGGATGAAACACCGAGGAGAAAGACAGCTGAACACCCAATTTGGAGCAAAAGATCCTCCAAAACCTGGATACAAACTGCACCCCTCTGTCAGAAACAATGTTTTCGGGAATACCATGCAAACGAACAACATGTTGGAAAAACAAAGGCACCAACTCTGATGAAGACGGCAACTTAGATAGGGGAACCAAGTGGACCAGCTTGGAGAATCTGTCACAGATCACCCAAATCACAGTCATTTTCTGAGAGACGGGAAGCTCTGAAATATAATCCATAGAGATGTGCGTCCAAGGTTTCTTAGTATTAGGCAAAGGCAATAATAGCCCACTAGAACGTGAACGACAAGGCTTGGACCTAGAACAAACTCCACACGACTGCACAAAACGACGGACATCTCGGGACAGGGAAGGCCACCAAAAAGAGCGTCTCACAAGATCCCAAGTACCAAAAATGCCAGGATGACCCGCCAAAACAGAGCAATGAACCTCAGAGACATATCGGTCTCTCCATTGGTCTGGGACAAACAGTTTCCCTGTAGGATATCTCTCAGGTTTATCCCCCTGAAATTCCGCCAGTGCCAACCGCAGATCAGGCGAAATAGCCGAGAAAACTACACCATCATTCAGGATAGTAGACGGTTCGACAACCTCCAAAGAGTCAGCGCAGAAACTCTTGGAAAGGGCATCGGCCTTAACATTCTTGGTGCCCGGGAATAAAAGAGACCACAAAATTAAACCGGGTAAAAAACAAAGCCCACCTGGCCTGCCAAGGATTCAACCTCTTGGCTGATTCCAGATAGATGAGATTTTTATGGTCCATAAGCACCACAACTTGATGCCTAGCCCCCTCCAACCAATGCCTCCATTCTTCAAATGCCCACTTCATAGCCAATAATTCCCGGTTCCCCACATCATTATTCTGTTCAGAAGGAGCAAACTTCCGAGAGAAAAAGGCACAGGGCTTAAGTTTACCCGAAGTAGCGTCTCGTTGAGACAGAACAGCACCTGCTCCGATCTCTGAGGCATCAATCTCAACTTGAAATGGGCGAGACACATCAGGTTGCTGCAGAACTGGGGCAGAAGTGAATCGCCTTTTAAGCTCCTGGAAGGCCACAATAGCCTCAGGGGTCCAATGCTCAGCATCAGCTCCCTTCTTTGTCAAATCTGTCAGAGGTTTGACAATGGCAGAAAAATTGGCTATAAATTTATGGTAAAAATTAGCAAACCCCAAAAACCGCTGCAGGGATTTTAGAGAAGTCAGTTGCACCCAGTCGTAAATAGCCTGAACCTTAACCGGGTCCATTTCAATAGCAGAGGGAGACAGGATGAAGCCCAAAAAGGAAATCCTTTGCACCCCAAAGAGGCACTTTGACCCCTTAACGTACAGTGCATTATCCTTAAGTATCTGAAAAACCTCCCGTACTTGCCCCACATGAGAGTCCCAATCATCAGAAAAAATCAAGATGTCATCCAAATACACAATCAAAAATTTACCAATAAGGTCCAGAAAAATCTCATTCATGAAGGCCTGGAAGACGGAGCGTACATTAGTGAGCCCAAAAGGCATCACTAGGTACTCAAAATGACCCTCAGGAGTATTAAAAGCCGTCTTCCATTCATCACCCTCCTTAATACGGAAGAGATTATATGCACCCTTGAGATCCAGTTTCGTAAACCATTTGGCACTCTGCACTCTAGAGAACAGATCAGACATCAGAGGCAAAGGGTACTGATATTTGACCGTAATTTTATTAAGAAGATGGTAATCAATACAAGGCCTCAACGAACCATCTTTCTTAGCAACAAAGAAGAAGCCAGCACCCAAAGGAGAAGATGAGGGCCGAATGTGCCCCTTCTCCAATGGTTCTCTGATGTATGACCGCATGGCATCATGTTCGGGCACAGACAAGTTGAAAATCCGCCCCTTGGGAAATTTACAACCCGGCACCAGCTCAATGGCACAGTCACAATCCCGGTGTGGGGGCAGAGAATCAGATTCCTGGTCATCAAATACATCACGAAAATCAGCCAAAAAGGCCGGAACATCAACTGCCTGAGCAGACGTGGACGACACGGAAAGGTCCTGATGCAAACCTTGACAACCCCAACTAGCTACCGACAAGGATCTCCAGTCAAGAACCGGATTATGAGTCTGCAACCACGGAAATCCCAGTACCAAGGTATCCTGTAGATTATGCAATACTAAAAATGTACAAGTTTCCTGATGCGCTGGTGCAACTCTCATAGGCACCTGGGTCCAAAATTGGGGTTTATGTTCTGCCAAAGGAAGAGCATTAATGCCCCTTAAAGGAATAGGAGTTTGCAAAGGAACCATGGGAAAACCACAATCCCTAGCAAACCCAAAATCCATCAAATTGAGCGCTGCCCCTGAGTCCACAAAGGCAAATGCAGAAAAGGAAGACAATGAGCAAATCAATGTGACAGACAAAAGAAACTTTGGTTGCAAAGAACCCACAGTAACAGAAGTAGCCAATCTCCTTTCCCGTTTAGGGCAGACAGAGATGTTATGAGAAGCGTCTCCACAATAGAAGCACAGTCTATTCTTCCGTCTGAACCCCTGCCGACTAGCATTAGAAAGGACCCTATCACACTCCATAGGCTCCAAAGGCTGTTCCACAGGCACAAAACCAGCAGGTATCTTTCTGCGCTCACGTAAACGCCTATCAATCTGAATGGCCAAGGTCATAGAGGCATCAAGACCAGAAGGGACGGGAAATCCTACCATTACATCCTTCACAGCATCCGCAATACCCTTGCAAAAAAGAGCCGCAAGCGCATCATCATTCCATTTGGTAAGGACCGCCCACTTACGAAATTTCTGACAAAACGTTTCTGCAGAATCCAAACCCTGAGTTAAGGACAACAAGACCTTTTCTGCTTGGTCCACAATATTTGGTTCGTCATATAATAATCCCAAGGCCTGAAAAAAGGAGTCCACATCATTGAGTATCGGATCATCAGACGCTAAAGAGAAGGCCCAGTCCTGAGGGTGACCACGCAGCAAGGAGATGACAATCTTAACCTGCTGTACGGGATTCCCTGAGGACTTAGGGCGAAGGTCAAAAAATAATTTACAATTATTTTTGAAGCTCAAAAATCTCGCCCAATCTCCCGAATAAAATTCAGGAACAGGAATCTTAGGCTCTGCAAGGGGAGTCTGTGCACGAAAAGACTCTATACGACGAACCTTAGCATCAAGATGAGCAACACGCTCACCCAATTCATCCATGCTAGACAAAAGAAATCTTCCACAGAACCCAAAGAAGAAGAGGAAAAATACCAAAAAAAAAAAATGTTTTCTCAGCAGCTTTTTTTTTTTTCCCTTCTTATGAGTACCCTTTAAATTTGTTGGCCGGATGTACTGTTATGATCCGGAACCATGGAAGACCACCACAAATCATTGGCAAAAAGGTGACAAGAGCATTTGCAACTAATCTGACCGCCATCCCCTTACTAACCATCACAACTAGAAGTAGCCGAGGGGTGAACTAACATCCTGTGCACCGCGAACCCAACCGGAGAACTAACTATCCTAAAGGTAGGAAAGATGAATAACTCTCTGCCTCAGAAAATAGACAAGAATAGCAAGCCCCCCACATTCAAAGACTGCGGTGATATAGGAAAAACACAATGCACAGGTAGATGATAGGATTAGCAAAAGGTGAGGCCCCCGCTGACTAAAATAGGAAAGGACAGGAAAGGGACTGATGGTGGCCAGAGAAAAACCCTGCAAAATACCAGCTTCCTGATAGTACAAAAAGGCCCTCAGATCGCTCGATCTGAACTCCGTCCTATACCAGGTGCCCTTGTCATACCAATGAACAGAAAACAAGAAATATAACAAATTCAACAAGCCACAAACACATGAACCCAAAGGAGCTATACTCCACACAGAACTGCAGGGAGTTCCTCAACAATCCACTGAGGGGGAAAATCCCCGGAAGGAAATAAACTGAAACCAACCACAACAAATGACAAACCCAGATAAGCAAGAGAACCAGACAATAAATAAAGAGCAAGCACTTATCTGGAGAAGATGTGGTGTAGAGCAGGATTAAGCAGGCTGAAAATACAAAGAACAACTGACATCCGGCAACAGCCTGCAATCAGACCAGGACTTAAATGAGCAGAGAGTTAGCAAAGGAAACACCCACTGCACAACACACCTGGTCTCTGTCCAAACCATTCCTTGTCACCAGAGGGAGCCTCCCAGCAGCCAAAACATAACTAACATTCACAACACTCCGGTCGCGATGGCGCTTTGTTTGATTTGATCATGGAGTTGCTTGGTTTCGCCCTAACCCATAACTTTTTTTGTTTTTAAGGACTTATTTTATCTACAGCGGCGCGGCACTGCGATGGGCGCGGCCTGTGCGTCCGCTTACGCCAACCTCTTCCTGGGTTTTTGGGAGAGGTTGGTGTTCGGAGACGCAGGCGCCTCAGGAAGCGCCCATGTGCAGTGCCGGCTCCGCTTCATAGATGATATTTTTATTATTTGGCAGGGCCCGACCGAGCAACTCGATCAATTCATGAATGACCTTAACCATAATTCTTTGAATATCAAATTGACCTATCGGTTAAGCAGAACCAAATTAGATTTTCTAGATATTGGGATCTACGTGGATGGATCGGGGGGCATTCAGACCGACGTCTTCCGTAAGGACACGTCGGTCAATGCCCTTCTCCATGCATCCTCGGGTCATACCATCTCAACCATACGCGCCATCCCAACCGGACAGTTTTTGCGGATGAAGCAGATCTGCTCTACTTCTTCCACCTTTGAATCCCAGTCGTCCGATCTCCGATGCAGGTTTAAAGCTAGGGAATATAGCACCAGATGCATAAAGAAAGGTTATCTTCGTGCTAAAAATACCTCCAGGGAACAACTTCTCCAATACAAACCACGTCGGCCAACCACTGACAATCAGATTCGGTTTATTGGGACTTTCAGTCATGAATGGGACACGATGAGGGGAATCCTGGGTAAACACTGGTCGGTCCTCTTTACTGACCCCACTTTGGCTGAAGTGTTGCCCAGGTGACCCCTCATGACAGCTAGGAGAGCTAGGAACCTCGGGGATCTTCTCATTACAAGCCACTACATCCCGCCCCGGCAATACTTTTTCGGATCGAGAGGACCTCTACGAGGATTTTTCCCGTGTGGCCATTGTGTTGCTTGCAAGAACACCATTAGAGTGTCTTCTTTTGTTTCGTCAGATGGGAAGAGTACGTTCTCCATCGACCAGCATATCACATGCAGTACCACACATGTAGTCTTTTACGCGACGTGCCCGTGCTCCCTGATATATGTGGGACTCACTTCACGTGAGCTCCGCATACAAATCAGGGAGCATGTCAGAGATATCACGGCAGCTGGTTCGGTGGAGGATGTCACTCTTCTTAAAACACTCCCCCGTCACTTTAGAGCTTACCACAATTGTAACCCCAAATCGCTTGTGATATGGGGTATTGCCGTGGTTCACGGTGGTGTCCGGGGCGGCAATCTACGCAGGACTTTCGCACAGCGGGAGTCCAGGTGGATTGTCTCCCTGAACACCATCGTTCCTTTTGGCCTAAACGAAACGGTGAGTTATGCTCCATTTTTATAGTGACTCTCTGCTCCTTGTTTATCTCCCTTATTTTCCATCCATGACCGTGTGCTTGCTCTTGAGCTCCCTTTTTCTGCCTTTCCGGTCCTTCTCTTGTTGCCTCCCTGTACCATGTGCTTCTTGTATATGTAGATGTGGCACCCCTTTGACACCTGGAGTTGTGGGGTCCTTGTTTTTAACCCGTGTTTGCTCTGTGTTTTACATTTCTGTTTTTAATTTTCTTTTTTTTCTTTTTATTATGTTTTTGCAGGTTCTCTTGATGCCAATCTACATTGGGATTGTTCCTCTCATGCAATACCTCCGATCATATTTATATTAGCATGGAATGTCCTGCTTATATTGTACTGTTCATACCACCCATGCAATTTCCTTGTGACATTCCTTCTGGTCTCCTTACCTTCTCTTGCGGTGGTGCGCGTCCTCCGGCTCTTTGACAGCGGGCGTGGTTTGGAGCCGGGCCCGTCTGGTGCGCGCGCGTGGTGGTCATGGTGACGCGTCCCTTGGCCCTGCGCGCGCGCCGTACACAGCGGTGTCCCTGCTCCATGCTTTCGTCCGACCTCGATCGCCGGCACACGCGCACTGGCACCCACCGCAATTAAACATGATTTTTAGCACCCTTGCAATCCCTATATAGTTAGGCTCCTGTGATACCAATGTGATATGACTGAAGAATGTGTGATTAGATAGGGATCATAATCAAAAGATAGGAGTGATCCCAGATATTATTTGACCTATCAATAATTCAGTATCAAAGAGATGTCCTTTGGATAACCAATTTCACTATGACCAAAGAATAAGATAATGAGGAAGTCACATTTACAGTTCCACTTACCGGAAACTTGTGGTTGGCTTAAAGACAGGTTTAAGGAAGCTTGCATATGAAATTTACGGCTCATTGCAATATTTCACTAACACTATGGTCAACTGTGGTCGGTCAGTTGTCAACTGGCAGGATGTACAAGTAAATGTGCAGGAAGCTGCTGGTGCCCACAGCAGTTTGTGGTCAAGTTACATGAACATGACTCAGCTGTCACATGCTGGTGACCATTTAAACACAACCTACAAAGTTTTCCTATAAAATTACACCGGACTCGCTTAATGTTAAGGGAAACCTTCCAGGACATTGAAGTGTACGCACTGCTCCTGTGATGTAAGATGCCATGTTGTTTCCTTTATCATTAAATCGAGTTCCCTCCGATGTGAAAGGATTGCTACAACAAACGGTAATGCTGATGCATATTTCTGTTATTGTATAAGATTCTATGACTATAGTTCTAAATGCCTATGTACCATTAACTTTTCATGTGCTATTAAAATAAATAGTATCTTGCTATAAAGAATATTAGTATTCATGCCTGATTAGGATATCAGTGAGCGCTTTGTAAGTACGGGCTTTCAGCTCCCTTTTTAGTAGAATTTAGCAAGACATAAATTGGCGTAGTCGGCAGGATTACTTCTATAAGAAGTAATTAAACTAATTTTTGTAATTTGGAAATTAAAAACATATATTTTGCAAATTTCCAGATATTTTTTCAATCTTTTTGCATAGTGTCAAAATGTTCAGAAAACGTAAGGATAATGTTAAGGAGGTCGTTGTGGAGATCCCGAGCTGGATTGAGGCTCTCTACAATTTTATAGCACATGAATTGGTCAATTGCGGATTGGCAGAACAATGGCAGAATAAGCTCAAGGGTTGTGAAGCTACTGATGTTGTGAATGTACTTAGTAGTGCCCCTGTGAAAACAGGTGATGTAGTGTCTTGTGGATTGGTAGAACAATGGCAGGACAAGCTTAAGGGTAGTGAAGCTACTGATGTTGTGAATGTACTCAGTGGGGCCCCTGTGAAAGCAGGTGATGTAGTGTCTTGTGGATTGGCAGAACAATGGCAGGATAAGCTTAAGGGTAGTGAAGCTACTGATGTTGTGAATGTATTCGGTAGTGTCCCTGTGAAAGCAGGTGATGTAGTGTCTTTAGCACGGCACATCTGGATTTTGGCAAGTGCATATAGTGTAATGCATGAGTGTAATCTAAAGATGCAGAAGAAAAGTTCCCAGATGGAACAAAAGATGATAGAATTAGGTGGCCTGAAAACAGTTATGGAATGTAATACCAGACTGTTGAAGGATAAATTGGAACATTATCAGAATGTGGCAGAAAAAGCTGCCATAAAAATTGCTCAAAATAAGTACAAGAAAAGAAGAAGAAAGGTAAATAAAACCAAAGTACATAAAAGTATCGTCTCAGCTTCTATAAACTGGGATCCCGATACTTGGGATGGGGATGTGTGGGATTCATCTTCATCATCTGATGAGGAGGATTACCATAAAGGGAAGATTCAGGCTAATCCAGTAAGGAGGCGCCTAGAGAGGACAGAGAATGAGATCATCCGGGAACATGTCCGGGATGGTCAGGGAAATCTGCAATATGACGAAGATGGTAATGCCATCACAAATGAGAGAACGATTCCTCATGTAAAGAATCGAGTAACCATTGAAGATTACTCTCAGGGAGAAGTTGATAGCATTTTAACACAGTTTAGACAAAAACCAGGAGAAGGAGAAATTCCCTGGTTGGTCAGGGTGCACGATCTCGGAGGAGGTGGAGTGCACTTTGACGCCGGAGACGTGGCAAAATTTGTCACCATGTCTCGTGACCCAGTAATTCAGAGATCAATAAAAAATTATTTTGTTGATCATAATGAGCATGGTACTCAAAACTTAATCATGATCCTAGCCCATGCTTTTCTGGACAAATATCCATCAGAAGCAGACTTTCCTATCAATGATAAACCTTGGTATACCTTAAAAGATGGTATGGAAAGGCTGAAGGAAGACGCAATGAGGAATGCTCTTCCTCTTTTGGGAATGGATGATGATTATCTCCAGTACCCATTGAAAGCCAGCATAACAAATAGGCTGGTTAAACATGCTCCTCCAGCATACAAAACAGTTATTTTAACCTTAACTGTAGCGCTGACTGGAGAATCAATCGGTGTAGTTCTAGGGAGGATGAGGGAGTTACAGGATATGGGACAGTGGGATAAACAGTCCCCTGGAGGCCATGTTGGTAACAGTAAGCTAAACAATCCTGATTGGAAAGAGAAATCAGTAGGGGAGGCCCCACGAGTGTCTCGCAAAGACATGTTCCAGGCTTTGCTTAAAGCCGGGATCAATAAGGAAAGGATTGATGGAAAGGAGACAGGAGAATTATGGAAGTTGTACAAACAGAAAGTTCTATCCACAAAGAAAGTGACCACTACAAATGTGGAAGGGGGTTCAAAAACCCCCAAGGTAAAGAAATCAGAGGGGAAAGGGGAAAAACCCCCAAAGAATGTGTCTTGGGAAGATTTTCAGTCAGTTTATCCATGGGAAGAACTGGCTGCAGCCGTGGCCACAAAGGTCACGGAAGGAAGGGCTAATACACAGACTGAAGTCTGTGTAAATGAAAGTTCAGAAGGAAGTGATTTACCATAGGTAGCCAGCCAAGCCCCCCTATTGATAAAAAGGGACGAACGTCCCTACGTCAATCTTAGCATACATTGGAAAGGGGGAAATGTTCAAAGAGTCCCAGCTTTGATTGACACGGGGGCGGAGGCTACTTTAATTCATGGAAACCCAGAAACAATAAAAGGACCTCGAGTAAAAATTGCTGGACTAGGTGGTCAAGTGATCACCGGGGTTCAGACACAGGTAGCTTTGAAGATAGGTAATTTACCTATCAAGGACTATACGGTACTGGTAGTACCTATACCAGAATATATTTTGGGAATTGATATCCTAAAATGGATGACTCTTAATCTAACCAAAGGAAAATTCTCCTTTGGGGTTATGTCTTGTCATAAGGAAATGCAGATCTCACATTATATCAATGATATAATGATACAAGGACAAGATGAGCAAAGTGTGAAAGATCAATTGACAAAACTGGTTGCTCATATGAGGAGTAAAGGATGGGAAATCAATGATGCCAAGGTTCAAGGACCGTCTCAGGTGGTAACATGTCTAGGGATTCAGTGGAACAAGGGACACAGAGAGATCTTGCCCAATGCCAGACAGAAAATTATTAATTTTCTGGTCCCTAAATCCAAACAGGAGACTCAGTCTTATATTGGATTGTTTGATTTTTGGAGACAACATATCCCTCATTTGGGACAAATGTTGGCTCATTTGTACAAAGTAACGAGGAAAAAATATGACTTCCACTGGGGAGAGGAACAGCAAAATGTGTTTGAGATGGTCAGGGAAGTGGGGCAAGACATTGAAGGGATTATTCAATCTACCAAGACCACTGTATTTCATGTCGATGCTCATGTCCCTACTAACTCACTGGAACGTTTGTTTAATTCAGAAGCAGATAAAGCAGCAGCCATCAGACAAGTCAGTCCAACAGTTGACAAGGCAAGGTACAGCTGTTTGGGCACACCAGAAAGAGCGACACCTTATTCAGCAGGTTTAGACCTCAGTACATTGGAAACTGTCGTGGTACCCCCAGGTAAGGTAAAACCAATTTCAACAGGATTGGGTTGCCAGATACCAAAGGATCATTGTGGTCAAATAGCCACTCGTTCTAGTTTAGTGTTAAAAGGAGCCATAGTGGTGGGAGGGGTAATAGAGGCAGATTATCAGGGAGAAATCAAGGTACTGATGCTAAATTTGGGAAATGAACCTTTGATTTTGGTGAAACACCAGAGGGTTGCTCAGATGTTGATAATCCCAATAAACTTGTCTGAAATAAGAGAAGGCACTGCCCCGGCAGAATTAACAATATGGGGTACTAAAGGTTTTGGATCCTCTAATATTACAAATGTAGGAGCAAAAATATGGATTCAAAACCTCCAAGGACCGCCCTCAGAGACAGCGGTAATAGCGGTCGGAAAAGATCGTACTTTCCTGATGAGACCAGGAGTGGGGAAGTGGGAATATGTCCCACAAGAAAAATGTTATTTACGAGAATAATAGTGTATCTTTATTTGCAGAAGGTGTTGTAAATAAGCGGAATCCATGGTATTGGTTACTGGGAAGAGCTCGATAGGGATGAGATGGAGAAATTCCTGTGTTTGATGTTTGCCTCTTTGGTCGTTGGATGGACAAGTCTACATCAGGAGGAACCTATGGCGAATAAATTTCTGATGCACCATCATATTTTCAACACACAGATTGCTGGATCTGTACACATTCTTCGCTTACAGCCACCAGTATCCCTTATCTGGATGTCCTGGTATCGATGGAGGAAATCTTAAAGTGGAAAAGTTGTTCTGATCAGCTTGCTGATAAAGACACTCGATGTGTTCATCTATAGAATGCGACAGTACCCATTTCCATAGTGGGATGGATCAATCTTCCATGGTGGCAAGGCAATTTGAATGCAACAGTCACCAATTTGCAATATCTGGCTTTTAAGGGAGGAATTTGGGTACTAAGATATAAGACTGGACTGACTAACCTGGGATTCATCCCTATGGGGAATATAAAAATAAGTTTTGGGACAGCTATAAATACTGTAGATGCTTTTAAACCCAGCTTAGTGGAAAGGACAATTCATGATATGTTATAGCCTTATGCCAATATGTTCATAAATGGGACTAGTGAAACTTGTAGTAACATATCGGGAAATGTAATGTGTAATGATTCCTTTGAATATCGAGCAAATGCCAAAACACATGATATTCAAAGGGAGCTTTTCAGATAATATTGCTTTTAGTTTTAATATACTGTACAAAGTAGTGAAAGTTATTATATTTGTGATTCAACGTTTATCTAAACAAACCAAGAAAACAAAATTTGTGGCAAACAATATTTCTTGGTCATGGTATGGTATATTCCGAGTGATCTTCTTCTAGTGGAATACTGATGATGGAAAATAATCCCTGGGATCAAGGACCGATTGTGATACCAATGTGATATGACTGAAGAATGTGTGATTAGATAGGGATCATAATCAAAAGATAGGAGTGATCCCAGATATTATTTGACCTATCAATAATTCAGTATCAAAGAGATGTCCTTTGGATAACCAATTTCACTATGACCAAAGAATAAGATAATGAGGAAGTCACATTTACAGTTCCACTTACCGGAAACTTGTGGTTGGCTTAAAGACAGGTTTAAGGAAGCTTGCATATGAAATTTACGGCTCATTGCAATATTTCACTAACACTATGGTCAACTGTGGTCGGTCAGTTGTCAACTGGCAGGATGTACAAGTAAATGTGCAGGAAGCTGCTGGTGCCCACAGCAGTTTGTGGTCAAGTTACATGAACATGACTCAGCTGTCACATGCTGGTGACCATTTAAACACAACCTACAAAGTTTTCCTATAAAATTACACCGGACTCGCTTAATGTTAAGGGAAACCTTCCAGGACATTGAAGTGTACGCACTGCTCCTGTGATGTAAGATGCCATGTTGTTTCCTTTATCATTAAATCGAGTTCCCTCCGATGTGAAAGGATTGCTACAACAAACGGTAATGCTGATGCATATTTCTGTTATTGTATAAGATTCTATGACTATAGTTCTAAATGCCTATGTACCATTAACTATTCATGTGCTATTAAAATAAATAGTATCTTGCTATAAAGAATATTAGTATTCGTGCCTGATTAGGATATCAGTGAGCGCTTCGTAAGTACGGGCTTTCAGCTCCCTTTTTAGTAGAATTTAGCAAGACAGCTCCCTCAGTGCACACAACACACTTCCTCTAGAAAAAGCGTCTGCGAAACGGCTGTTGGAGGTCTAATTTTTGCCTCCAGAGCCAGCCCCACTCACCACCAGGTAATGCAGCGTCTCCAATTCATTTAAAGTGTGGGGTGTTTACCGTCCACATGCACACTTTTTCTGCTTCTTGGCTCTATTATTGTTTCTAAGTTTGGTACTGTTTCATAGCCACTAAGCAGAATTGTGCCCACTGTTCATGGTTCTCACCTTGTCACTCTCTTCCACCATGCTTCTTTGCGGGGGCACACGTCCATTTATATGCCTGACTTCAGGTACACACATAATTATTTATATATGGCTTTTTATGTGTGCACCCATATTTTGAGCCGTTGCACCTGCTAAGTGTTGGTGTTTTTTACATCAGTTATTGGCACTTGCGCGGGTTACTTTACCTACACAGTTCCATTACAATACCTTTTGGCCTGGTTCTGTCCGGCAATCACTTCACCCCCCAACCTATTACATAGGAATATTTTCCTTACCCACACCATGGTTACCTTCTCCAAGGTTTTGCATATTTCTTACTATTTTGTATTGTCTTTTAACTATTAATAAAAATTGTCAATACTTTTGCACATCAATTATGCCTCATCTCCTTTTTCTCCTTTTTTGACGTTTCCCGGAGTCGGCACCTTCCTCGAGGGATACCATTTTGTTATCCACTCGGTGTATTAGTTATAGCCAATTTACTGTATCTAATCCAGGTGTGTATCTTGTCAGATGTGTGCATGCCTTGAGCAGCCATTCGAGGGTGAATATGTCTCCACTTGATGCAAGTATGTTGCATATTTGGAAGCTCAGGTTTCTAATCTAAATCTAAATAAGCAGCTTGCAACACTCAGGAGCATTGGAAACCTGGAGAGGAGTTTAGAGCTCACTGAGCTTTCTCTGGCTGGGGCCAGTGATATGGAGGAGGGTGGAGATAGGGAAGGTCAGGACCCAAAGGTAAATAGCTGGGTAAAAGTTAGAAGAAGAGGTAGGGGGAAAAGTGTCAGGGAGCCTAGTCCTGATCTGGCACAGCCTAGTATATATGCTTGTTTGGCTGATATTAGGAATGAAGGGCCAGGACCAGAATCACTACAGCAGGACGTTGGTCCTAGCAACCAGGAAAACGACCGCTGTAGGAAGGAGGGAAATAGGAGTGCAGCAAAGCCCAGCAGATGTTGGTGGTAGGGGACTCTATAATTAGGTGGACAGACAGGGTCATCTGTCGCCAAGACCGTGAATGCCGAACAGTGTGTTGTCTGCCGGGTGTTCGGGTTCAGCATATTGTGGATCGGATAGACAGATTGCTGGGTGGGGCTGGGGAAAACACAGCGGTCATGGTGCACATTGGTACTAATGACAAAGTTAGAGGCAGGTGGAAGTTGTTTAAAAATTATTACAGGGAACTAGGAGAGAAGCTGAAGTCCAGGACCTCCAAGGTGGTGTTTTCAGAAATACTACTGGTGCCACCAGCATCACTAGAAAGACAACGGGAGCTTAGGGAGATAAATACGTGGCTTAGAAATTGGTGCAGGAAGGAAGAGTTCGGCTTCATGGAGAACTGGGCCGACTTCTCAGTCGACTACAGGCTCTACGGTAGGGACGGGCTGCACCTAATTGGGAGGGTGCAGCTGTGCTCGGGGAGAAAATGGTCAGACGGATGGAGGAGCTTTTAAGCTAGGATCTGGGGGGAGGGAGGGTAGCAAATAAGGGGATAGATAGGGCAGATAGAGACAGTGTGACAGTGGGGGTCAATGAGGGATTAGGGGGCTGGGACATGCAAGGAACGTAGGAAGGCTTGGAGTAATAAATGTGTTAATATTATTAAATCTCTACTGGCAAATGTAAAAAGTCTTGCAAACAAAATTAATAAATTGGAGACTCTTATATCGACCATGGATTTAGAGTTGAGCGCGGTTCGTGGTTCTCCAGTTCGCGGTTCGAGTGATTTTGGGGGGTGTTCTAGATCGAACTAGAACTCGAGCTTTTTACTAAAAGTTCGTTAGCTTGAGTTACGTTCGAGAACGGTTCTATCAGCAAAAAGCCTAGCTAAGTACTAGCTGGCGTTTCACTGTAATAGTGTAAATCCCTCTGTGACTCACACTATTATGAAATTTCAGCGTATAGTGTGCGGGTGCTGCGCGTTCAGATCACTGCTGCTGGGATAATGGCGATCGCCATTTTTTTTTCTTCCTTCCCTAAGCGCGCGTGTAGTGGGGCGGGCCAGCATGTCAGCCAATCCCAGACACACACACAGCTAAGTGGACTTTTTGTCAGAGAAGCAAGGGCATGTGTCATAGGCTGTCCATGTCACATGTCCTTGCATTATAAAAATGGACATATTCTTCCAGCACGCCATTATCTGCCTTCTGCGTCTGGGTGTCAGTCACCGCTGACGCAGCTCCTGTCGCCAATCCTGCTGAGTACGCTATACACACAGCGTTCTACAGATTAGGGACAGAAGTTAATTTCAGCCCTTTTAAAGGCTAATTACAGCTGGCTCAGAGCCATAAGTGACAGTCAGATCCATGGAAACGCTTTTTACAGCTACAGATAACAGCGTCTGTGTAGCTAAGCTCAGGGACTTCCTTGCTGCATTTCACCATTAGGAGGGATAGAAAGTGAGGCTTCGTTTCCTCTACACTGACCCACAACCCGGCCACTGTACACTCCTGCCCTTTTTAGCAAAGCCATTTTATCTGCAGAGTGCTGCCAGTTAGTGCCATCCAAAGAGTGGCTGCTGTCCTCCATTATTGTCCCACTGGTCCAAGCAATTTACAGCACCTCTGCATTACACCCTCAAGCTCATTTTTACTAAGCTATTATAATAGCAAACACTGAGTAAACTTAGTGGCATCCTAAAAGTGGCTGTTGGACTCCAGTAGTGTCCCACTGGTGCCAAGCAATTTCCAGCACCTCTGCATTGCACCCTCAAGATCATTTTTACTAAGCTATTATAATAGCAAACACTGAGTAAACTTAGTGGCATCCTAAAAGTGGCTGTTGTACTCCATTATGTGCCGACATGCTAGAATTCTACTCTCCACATGTTACAGCGACTGTGGCAGCACCGCCGAGCCCTGGTGCAAAACGTCATGACGTATAGCCTGGGCCAACGAGATGCAGAGGTGGGACAAATCCCCCTGATGGAGTGGTCTCAGATCAAGGATCTATGCACCCTTCTGCACAGTTTCGACATGGCCACGAATATGTTTAGCGCTGACAATGCCATTATCAGCATGACAATTCCAGTCATTTACATGCTGAAGCACACGCTAAACACTATTCGGAGTCATGGGGTGGGACAACAGGTAGGGGAGGAAGTACAGGAGGATTCATATGCGCAAGGGACAACAACATCACCAAGGTTCAGACGTTCATCATCACCAAGGCGGCCGGCATGGGACCATGGAGGACAGGGATCAACAAGGGCACATGGTAGCAGGCGAAATGTTGAGGAAGGTGCAGGAGAACATGAAGAAATGGAGGACGAACTGTCCATGGACATGGAAGACTCAGCGGATGAGGGAGACCTTGGTCAAATTTCAGTTGAAAGAGGTTGGGGGGAGATGTCAGAGGAAGAAAGAACGGTTAGCACCTCTATGCTACAAACACAGCGTGGACTTGGTCCACATGGCTGCGCAAGACACATGAGCGCCTTCTTGCTGCACTACCTCCAACATGACCCTCGTATTGTCAAAATTAGAAGTGATGATGACTACTGGCTTGCCACACTATTAGATCCCCGGTACAAGTCCAAATTTTGTGACATAATTCCAGCCATAGAAAGGGACGCACGTATGCAGGAGTATCAGCAAAAGCTGTTACTCGATATTAGCTCGGCTTTTCCACCAAAGTGGTGCACAGAGTGGATCTCCCAGTTGTAACTTGACAAACATGGGATGGTCTCGTCATCATCAACAGTCTAACCGTACCAACAGCACCGTATCTGGTGCTGGTAACAGCAATTTTATTGAATCTTTTCAGAATTTTTTTAGACCATCCTTTGCAAGGTCACCAGAGAAAACCAGTCTGACACATAGTCAACGGCTGGAGAGGATGATACAGGAGTATCTCCAAATGAACATCGATGCCATGACTTTGCAAAGGGAGCCTTGCTCATTTTGGGCTTCAAATCTTGAAAAATGGCCAGAACGTGTCTTCAGTGCTGCTGGGTGTGTGCTGACAGATAAGCGCACGCGTCTGTCCAGTGACAATGTGGTTAGACCAAAAAATTATTAGGGACCCCAGAATTATAAAAATATCCTTTATTATAACAAAGCTAAAAATAACTCACAGACATAAATACAATGTCTCAACTGGGTTCAACCAATTAGGGGGTAGATACGTAACAGTGCACAACTCATTTTTCCTTTTACAGTCCAATAGACACAGCAAAAATGTATCCTCCTCCAATATTCAAAAAGTAGATACCTCAGAGGGACAAAAAAAAAGAAAAAATGCAAACATAAATATTAGAGGGTTTGTGTACAATTCATATTGATACTCATCATTTTAGCCCTCCAAACCCCTACTAGGCTCACTGCCAATCAATGGTATAGGAGCTGACTATAGAGACAAAAAGATATTTCGTCTCTATGTCCAGTTCCAACCCCTACCCAGCTGTAGACCAATAATATATGACCATAGATATCCAGATATCACCCCTGGTAACCCCTATTGTGTGCTTTAGGTGACCGCTATTCAACATCCATATCACAGCTTTAGCCGGTCAAGAGAAACAGAGGAAAAACAGGGATAACCTTCAAAATTAGGCGCATCCTGGAATACCCACAGGTTATTCCCAACAGAACCAACACCCAACATGTAGTGTAAACCCATCCACTGAACTGTTGATTTAGATACCGTGCACACCCTGAAGTGCCAAAAAGGTCACTCCCTACAGGACAGACATTTAATATCGGCCCAAGACCATCATCTGAACTGTTAGTTTAGAAAAATTTCATAGCAAACACATATATGCCATAGATGATACAAAAATAAAAAGTCCAATAACCATAACTTGTTCCTTAATAGGATTCTTGATAGATGAATTATTTATCACATATCTGCTGGAAAATATCCTGAAGGGAAATATTTTATAAATATCCTTCTTCACAGAGATAGTTGATTTCAGAAGCGTGATATGTCGCAGGTTCCTTTTGGTAATGGTTAGACACACTGTGCTTGATAGCTTCACACTCTTAGGATACAGTTTACACCTTACACCTCGACGCGTTTCCCCCCTTGTATGATAAAACCAAAGGGTTCATCAGGAGGTTTTATTGATCCATGAGTTTAATATCAATATTCAATATGGATCTAAAAGAGGGGGAGAGAAATATATACAGTCTCTCAGTATAGATGAAGCACACTTCTTAATATATACATAAGAAAATAGTCCATCAGGGTCTTTAAGCTATATAAGGCTACAAAATAGTCCCACATAAATAATGTCTGGGGAGAAAGATAGAACTTCCTAAAAAACAGGATAGTCCCCAAACCATCAGATATCGTGATTTCCCCACTCCACACATATAATCACTACACCGATACAAGTCTACTCCATATAAATTACATGGAGAACACACAGATACAAATATACATACCACTATCACCCCAAAATTGTATAAGATAAACTCAGTCAGCTGATTCAAGATACACAATAAGTACACCCAATGTCACTTACCCCAAGCACCTCAGATAAAGCGTATAATGCTGGACAGGACCCCTACATCGATAGTTTAGGGGTCCAAATGTCATAAGACGGTATAAGCTGGCAAAACGCCATGATAACGTCCGTCACGGGAAATCCCAGAATAAGGATACCAGCACGCCAGCCAGCAGCCACCCGGCATACTTTTAAATGAGTGCGGGAGCCATTCTATTTCCGGCCCAGACCGCCCCCTGCCATTCGTCAGGACCGCGCACGCGCGCAGCCGCGTCACTCGCACCGTCATGTGGACAGATCTAACACCACTCCCACATACCTCATCAAGGCCACCGCGCATGCGCCATACTGCACCTTCTACGCAGCCACTGGTATTCTCTAAGCGGCTAAACGTAGGTACCCACGGCGTAGCACCGCGCATGCGCCCAAGGTATTTCATATACATAGACCACAATCAAGAGATGTTTATGTAAGGCAAGATTCAAAATAAACCCACGGGCCATACAGGGCTCTCAAAATCATTGATCTCCAATATCCCCCACCCCCTCACATCACAATATACCCAAAACGGAGGTTGGGGGGTTGTTTATTACCTGACTGAAAAATGAGATATACACATAGGGGCTAAATATATATACCTAAGACCACTGGCACTCTAATATAGTTTAAGAGGCCTGTATGTATATGCATTTATATTTATTATTAAATGGGGCCAATTTACTAATCCTAGAGATGGGGACATTTCCACCCTAACAGACATTAATAATATCCCTTCCATTATAGATTATTGACAAAAAACCTTTAGCTTACTATTACTTTCGGTGAAAACCAAATCCCAATAACGGGGGTTTGTGTTATAGGAAGCGACAATTCAGTCTGACCTCCTCTAGTCTTCCCAATATCACAGGACCATGCACTAAAAACAATAAGGAGAAGAAGAATATCCTCCCCACAGGGAAACCCTCTCTAGTCATCCCCAGAGGCGCCTCTACCCAATATACCTCAATCCAGAAAACACCCATATGTTCTGCCCCAGGGCCCGATGGTGGTAGTGAAGGGGTGCCATTGGAAAAGGAAAGGGTTTCTGCGTACTCACTCAGTCCAAGAATACTGACACCGACAGCTTGTAAACCAGAATTCTGAGCACCGCTGCAGCAAGGAGGGAGCACGCTTGGATCCGTGTCCTTGGTGTTGCTTGTTAGCCTGTGGCCTTTTCTGTGGCACCTTCTGCACTGTTGGACCTTATAGTCTGGAACTAATTGGGTCCCGCTCACTCATATGGCTAACGGAGTGAGCTTGCTCTCAGGGTTCACGCTTGGGATTTAATGGACTGTGTTTTGGGAAAAGTCCTATCCCCTCGTTGCGCTAGTACTCCGATTTTGAAGCGGGTGAGGGATGAATCTTGAAGACTTCACCCCCGTCGGGTAAATTACCAGGATGCCTGAAGCTACTTCCTGACCTAGGGTCCACGTACCCCGTCGTGCTCTGGCTCCTGCGTGAAGATGGCTCAAGGCTGCCGGCTGCCCTCCTAGGCAATCCGTGCCCCTTGCCACGATCCCCTGTGACCGGGGTTCCAGCTCCTACCAGGCCCAGACCAACGTCTGCTACCTAGTAGTCCTCAGGAGCCCTGCTCCTAACCGGTGACCTCGCCCTCCGAGAGTCACTACTCTACTACGCTATTTTTATAGCAAACAGTGCTGAAAATTAGTGTCATCCACAAAGAGTCTGCTATACTAATGTTGTGTCCCACTTGTGCCAAGCAAGTCCCACCACCTCTGCATTCAACCCTCATGCACATTTTGCTACGCTATTTTTATAGAAAACAGTGCTGACAATTAGTGGCATCCACAAAGTGTCTGCTATACTAATTTTGTGTCCTACTTGTGCCAAGAAAGTTCCAGCACCTCTGCATTCTACCCTCCTGCCCATGTTTGCTACGCTATTTTTATAGCAAGCAGTGCTGAAAAGTAGTGACATCCACAAAGTGTCTGCTATACTAATTTAGTGTCCCACTGGTGCCAAGCAAGTCCCACCACCTCTGCATTCTACCCTCATGCACATTTTGCTACGCTATTTTTATAGCAAACAGTGTTGAAAATTAGTGGCATCCACAAAGTGTCTGCTATACTAATTTTGTGTCCCACTTGTGCCAAGCAAGTCCCACCACCTCTGCATTCAACCCTCATGCACATTTTGCTATACTATTTTTATAGCAAACAGTGCTGCCAGTTTTAGGGCCATAGTTGCATTGTCAGGGATAGTCAGTGTTGGTTCTTCAGCTGTCAATAAAGCTAGACCACCTCTGCAATCTACACCACTTCTCAATTTTTGCTACCACATTTTAAGTGGCTAATCTTGTCGCTAACAAAATGAGTGGCAAAAGGACAGATGCTGTTGGAAAAGGGGAACAGGCGTGTTGGAAAAGGAAAAAAAGTTTGTGTCCTTGGGGAAGGTGGCAAAGCTACATTAACATCTGCTGAAGATAAGCCATCTTCCAGCAAATGTAAGATGTCTACTACTTTCCGTGAACAATCCGATGGGCTCCCTTTTTTACGGACCCGAACAACTGTAAGAAAGGTAGATCATGCACAAAATAAAACATGCTTGAATGGATCGCAAGTGCTCCAACAAGTGCCTTCTCCTCCACTTCAACTACCACATAAAAAAAAAAAAAAATAGTCCTCTGAGTTGTCATCCCAATCACACTTGCTTTCTCCCAGCTCTCAAGTCTCCACCCGCCCTGCACAGTATGGTGGAACAGAGATGGCTGAGTCTGCAGAGCTGTTCAGTCACACTATAGCCTGGGAATCAGAGGTCTGCTCCCAAGCTACAGTGAGTACAGACCAGGAAATGGTCTGCAGTGATGTCCAGAACCTTTGTGACTCAGATTCAGGCCCTGATGACTAAGTTTATGAGCATAATGTAGACCCTCATTCACAAACTGTAACACCTGTTGGTGTAGACAATGAGGAACATACTGATGATGATGAGACACAGATACCAGATTGGGATGATAACTTAAATATTTGGTCAGGGCAGGAAGAGGCTAGGTCTGAGGGCGAGGGAAGTGCAAACACAACGCTTAATGATGAAGTTCTAGATCCCACTTTCTATCAACCCACAGTCAGGCACTTGAGGAGGTCAACAGAGGCGGTGGAGGAGGATGCAACTGACGACGAAGTTACCTTGCGCCTTCCTGGACAGAGGAGGAGTACTGGTAGCACGTCTACAACTGCATCCTCAGCCACCACTCTGCCTCTGAGCACTAGTTGGGGTGGCTCTGCAGGTCGCATGTCCTTCAAGCCTTGCCTAGCCTGGTCCTTTTTTGACCTTGCAAAGGATCTCCCAAATCATGTGATCTGTAAAATTTGTCAGGAATCTAGAAGTAGAGGCAAAAAGCTCACCAGTTTGACAACTTCTTCCATGAATCATCATATGAATACCAAGCATAATTCCAAGTGGGAAGCTCACTGTGCTGCAATGCGGCCTAGCGTAGCGGGCCAACCACCGCCTGCCCCTTCCAGTGCATCCGCACGCTCATCATCTTCTATGACTGTGTGGACAGCTGTCACACCTGGTTTTCCACGCACATCTTCCACCACTGTAACCGCAACAGGCAGTTTGCTTGGTAGGTCGCCAGTTGGTTTGGAAGGGGAAACAAGTGCGGGTGTACAGCTCTCTCAGACATCGATAGCACCAACGTTGGATGAAGGCAACATCATGTCTCCGCCTGCACTTTCCTCACGAACCTGCATTTTTCCAGGGACACACTACTCACCACCATCTACACACAGCAGCCAGATCTCTGTCCCTCAGATGTGGACATATAAAAGGCCATTTCGTCCGACCCATGACAAAGCTAAGAGGTTGACTTTATCCCTCTGTGAGCTCTTGGCTACCGAAATGCTGCTTTTCCGCCTGTTGGACACACAGGATTTTTGAGACCTTATGTCCGTCGCTGTGCCCCAGTACCAGATGCACAGTCGCCACTATTTCGCTAAGAAAGGTGTGCCTGCACTACACCAGCATGTCGCACACAACATCACCGCTTCCTTGAGAAACTCTGTGTGTTAACGGGTGCATTTCACCCCCGATAGTTGGACCAGTAAGCATGGACAGGGACGTTACATGTCACTGACTGGGCACTGGGTAACTACGGTGATAGATGGAGAAGGGTCTGCTGAACAAGTCTTGCCGTCCCCATGACTTGTGCGTCAATCCTCTGTATGTATAAGTTCCTCCAACGCTTCTGCCTCCTCAACCCCGTCTGGGACCGCCACCTCCGCCCCAAGCCTGCCTGGTCAGCCTACCAGTGTTGTAACTGCGCACAAGGAATCACGCACACCTCCTTACTATGCTGGCAGCAGAGCGCAACGGCATCAGGCGGTCTTTAGCTTGAAATGTCTTGGAAATAAGAGTCACACAGCGGCTGAGTTGTGGGCAGCTCTGCGGTCCGAGTTTCATAAATGGTTGTCTCCACTCAACCTGCAGCCAGGTAAGGCCGTGTGCGACAATGCTGCAAACCTGGGTGCGGTCCTTCACATGGGCAAGGTGACACACATGCCTTGTATGGCTCACGTGTTGAACCTTGTTGTCCAGCAATTTTTAACACTCTATCCCGGCCTAGATGGCCTTCTGCACAGGGCACGAAAATTGTCTGCTCACTTCCGTCGTTCAACCGCCACAGCTGAGCGACTTGCATCGCTCCAGAAGTCTTTCGGCCTGCCGGTTCATCACCTGAAATGTGAAGTGCCGACACGCTGGAATTCGACTCTCCACATGTTACAGCGACTGTGGCAGCACCGGCGAGCACTGGTGCAATGCGTCATGACGTATAGCCTGGGCCAACGAGATGCAGAGGTGGGGAAGATCACCCTGATGGAGTGGTCTCAGATCAAGGACCTATGCACCCTTCTGCACAGTTTCGACAGGGGGACGAATATGTTTAGCGCTGACAATGCCATTATCAGCATGACAATTCCAGTCATTTTCATGCTGGAGCACACGCTAAACACTATTCGGAGTCAGGGGGTGGTTCAACAGGAAGGGGAGGAAGTACATGAGGATTCATATGCGCAAGGGATAACAACATCACCAAGGTCCAGATGTTCATCATCACCAAGTTGGCAGGCATGGGACGATAGGGGAGAGGGATTAACCAGGGCGCATGGTAGTAGGCAAAATGTTGAGGAAGGTGCAGGAGAACATGAAGAAATGGAGGACAAACTGTCCATGGACATGGAAGACTCAGCAGATGAGGGAGACCTTGGTCAAATTTCAGTTGAAAGAGGTTGGGGGGAAATGTCAAAGGAAGAAAGAACGGTTATCACCTCTATGCCACAAACACAGCAAGGACTTGATCCGCATGGATGCGCAAGACACATGAGCGCCTTCTTGCTGCACTACCTAAACATGACCCTCGGATTGTCAAAATTAGAAGTGATGATAACTACTGGGTTGCCCCACTATTAGATCCCCGGTACAAGTCCAAATTGTGTGAAATAATTCCAGCCATAGAAAGGAACGCACGTATGCAGGAGTATCAGCAGAAGCTGTTACTCAATCTTAGCTCGGCTTTTCCACCAAACACCAGTGGTGCATGGAGTGAATCTCCCAGTTGTAACTTGACAAACATGGGACGGTCTCGTCATCAACAGTCTAACCGTACCAGCAGCACTGTATCTGTTGCTGGTAACAACAGCAATTTTATTGAATCATTTCATAATTTTTTTAGACCATCCTTTGCAAGGCCAACAGAGACAAGAAGTCTGACACATAGTCAACGGCTGCAGAGGATGATACAGGAGTATCTCCAAATGAACATCGATGCCATGACTTTGCAACTGGAGCCTTGCTCATTTTGGGCTTCAAATCTTGTAAAATTGCCTGAGCTCTCCACTTACGCCTTGGAGATCTTGTCGTGTCCAGCTGCCAGCGTTGTCTCTGAACGTGTCTTCAGTGCTGCTGAGTGTGTGCTGACAGATAAGCGCACGCGTCTGTCCAGTGACAATGTGGACAGACTAATGTTCATCAAGATGAACAAGTCATGGATCCGCAAGGACTTTACTACCCCTGTGTCATCCTGGGGAGAGTAAAGGCTTGTGGATTTGGAATGTGCTTGATGCAAATGTACCTGTCAAGTTTGCAACTGGGGCACAAGTGATGCCACTGAAGGGGCAATTTTTGGAAAAGGGAGACTCTGCTTGGAGTAACCCTTGCTGTGTTTTTAAAAATGATCCAAGATCAACAGATCTGGGATCAGCAAAGACTCTAGACTTTCCACGGTGTCATCCTGGGGACAGTTAAGGCTGGCGTATTTTTGAATGTGCTTGATGCAAATCAACACATCCAGTTTGCAACTGGGGCACAAGTGATGCCACTGAAGTGGTGTGTGTGGCCCAATTTTTGGAAAAAAGGGGGACTCTGCTTTGAGTCCGCTTCCTGTGTTTTTAAAAATGAGCCAAGATGACCAAGTCTTGGTTTAGCAACGACTTTGCTACCTACCCTGGTGTCATTCTGGGGATAGTTAAGGCTGGCGTATTTTTGAATGTGCTTGATGCAAATCAAAACATCCTGTTTGCAACTAGGGCACAAGTGATGCCACTGAAGTGGTGTCTGTGGGGCCCAATTTTTGGAACAAAGGGAGACTCTGCTTGGAGATCCCCTTGCTGTTTTTTTAAAAATGAGCCAAGATGAACTAGTCATGGTTCAGCAAAGACTTTGCTGGACCTACCCCGGTGTCATCCTGGGGACAGTTAAGGCTGGTGTTTTTTGGAATGTGCTTGATGCAAATCAAAACATCCAGTTTGCAACTAAGGCACAAGTGATGCCACTTAAGTGGTGTCTGTGGGGCCCAATTTTGGGAAAAAAGGGAGACTCTGCTTGGAGTCTCCTTGCTGTGTTTTACATGACTTTAGAAGGGCATTTCATGCCTATATCTGTGTCTCCTCCTCTTTTTCCTCATCCAGCTGTTTAGTTTTCACATGGGTATTTGTCCTTGTCACTTTCCCATGTGTTTGTGTTGTCTTGTGAGTTGTTTGTCACCTTTTGGACACCTTTGAGGGTGTTTTCCAGGTGTTTTTAGGTGTTTGTGATTGCCTCCCATTGTTTATAATGAGGTTCAAGAGGTTCGTCGAACGGTTCGTAGAATGGTTCGTCGAACGGGGCACCGTTCGACGAACCAAACTCGAACTCTAGGGGGGTGGCTCATCTCTACTGACCACCTCTCCCGCCTCCAGGTTGCGGCCTGGATGGCCACTTGGGAGATGTTGCTCAATATCTCTCCGCGTAACAAACACCTCTTCTGAGAGATCTGCTTCCCAGAGGAAACCCCATCCTTTCTCGGGGTTAAACCGCCTGACGTACCCTCTGCGCCGCGGCCCACGGAGACGGAAAGTAGCCTTCCTCAGATAATCCTTCTCTTTCCTGGCTCAGGCAAGCATCTCTTGTCATTATTGTTCTTGCGTTGTCATCGCTGGCATCATCTGTTGCTGGTGTCGTTCCCAGTAGGGGGCATCAGCGTCTGGCCTCAGCTCCCTATCTGGCTCTGGCTTTATTTGGACTCTGGTGGCCCCAACAGCCGTCAGGATGCCGCGTGGTAGCAGAACAGGTGAACTTCTTGGCTCCGCTTCCGTGGCTGAAAACTGTAATACCAACTGCTCCACAGCCGAGATGGAAGGGTCCAGGTACTCCACCTCTGAGGACGGGCCCTGTGATGCGGCCGGGTCTGGTCTGGCTGGGCTCTGGATAACTGCTTTCATGACAGGGATTATGGTCGAGATCGGGGCCTAAGTATCTGGAGCTTCACACTTAAATACTGCAGGTTCCGCTGCCGGGGTTGGTGTGGGCTGCTTGGCGTCCACCGAGGACGGGGTAGGTGACGATGGAGTGCTTACCGCGAGCGGGGGCCGCTGTGGCCGGATTTGAGCAATCAGTAGGGACTGGGTAACCGCTTACCCTCTCTTCACGTGGGATTTCAATCTCACAGGCTCGCACCACCATCGCCAGGCTCCGCATCTCTTCCCTCCAGTGGTTCAGTATAAACAGGAACTGCATCCTCATTCTCCTGCACAGTTGCTCCGTCTCCTCCTCGATCCATGTCGCAGTCCCGGGAACAGCACGCTCCGGTGACCAGTCTCGTTTTGCCATCTTGCCACTGCGTCGTCCAGGAACGTTATGGCAGAGTCCAGGTGTCCCTGCTCCACTTCCGCTGGGATTACATTCCGGCACGCCCCCTCAGTCTTTTCTCAGCACTCTTTTGCGCGCTGTCGCCCTCTGGGAACTTCCGGTTCTGGCCTCAGATGCTAGAAAAAGGACAGGGCTTAGGCTTTGCAGGCTTTCACGGGGAAGACAGCATTTTGGAGCAAAAAGATGTCGGACAATGGTGGAATTGGCGGGAAAAGGAATCTTTACTCGCGGTTTTCGACTTTCAAGGCGCAAGTGACCCAGATAAGTGGGTCCTCCTCATATCCTGTTCATGACTCCAGGTTTTTCGAGCTGTACCGCCCCCATTTCAGCGGCCAAGCCTCTCGGATCCGGAACCGCGGTGGCTCAAGGGGTCTCCGGACCCGGAAAAGGGTCGCGCAGACACTCAAAGTGAAGAGGGGGGATATGTACAGGGGATTAGGAAGTTCGTGACGCCACCCACGGTGCATGGTAAGATGGAGTACCACCGCTGCTGTTGGGGAGCCCAGTGGAGGTGGTATGGCAGCAAGGTGTCTAATCTCTCCGTGGGTAGGGGGTTGTGCCCCGGGGCCCGATGGTGGTAGTGAAGGGGTGCCATTGGAAAAGGAAAGGGTTTCTGCATACTCACTCAGTCCAAGAATACTGACAGCTTGTAAATCAGAATTCTGAGCACCGCTGCATCAAGGAGGGAGCACGCTTGGATATGTGCCCTTGGTGTTGCTTGTTAGCCTGTGGCCTTTTCCGTGGCACCTTCTGCTCTGTTGGACCCTATAGTGGGGAACTAATCAGGTTCCGCTCACACGTATGGCCAACGGAGGGAGCTTGATCTCAGGGTTCACGCTTGGGATTTGATGGACTGTGTTTTGGGAAAAGTCCTATCCCCTCGTTGCGCTAGTACCCCGATTTTGGAGCTGGTGAGGGATGAATCTTAAAGACTTCACCCCCGTCGGGTAAATTACCAGGACGCCTGAAGCTACTTCCCGGTCTAGGGTCCACGTACCCCGACGTGCCCTGGCCCTTGCCTGGAGATGGCTCAAGGATGCCGGCTGCCCTCTTTGGCAATCCGTGCCCCTTGCCACGATCCCCTGTGACCTGGGTTCCAGCTCCTACCAGGCCCAGACCAACGTCTACCACCTAGTAGTCCTCAGGAGCCCTGCTCCTAACTGGTGACCTCTCCCTCCGAGAGTCACTACTCCGCACTCCTACTCCTTACACTCCTTTTTCACTTTTCCTGTCACTTTTCACTTTCCCCTACCAACCCCCCAAATGGGCGGCCCTATTCCTTTCAGGCCCCCCAATGGTGTTTCTGGTGGGTGTGGTGCAAAGTGTTCCTAGGGTTTTGACTGGCTCTGATCTTAGCAACACCAAAGAACAGGGATCTGTAACCAAGGAGGATGCGGATACTGTGCAGAAGGGCAGGTTGCACAATACCCTGTGATGACCTGATTGGCCAGGGCGTCACAACCATATGCATCTACTCGCTGTGCACAGGTTCAGGCTTTTGAGCATCTTTTACCCACTTGAGGTTTCTAAAACTACCAAGTGATTAAAAGAAGTGACCGGTCCATTCATCTGGTGTTTTGCCCTCTGAAAACATTCTGTATTTTACAATGCAGATGAATGGGAAGGCTCTGGAGATGCTGGAATCTACAACCCCCAGCTTGTCCTTAACAATGGTGAGGAAATGCTGGGAGTTGTTGTTATCAGACTCCGGACCATACAGGAACCACAATATTGATAAGACGCAGGCAATATCACAAATAATCGTTTACATCCAGGTACCTTTATAGGTGACATCTTCTGAGTCGTTCCCATCCCTTTTGTCTCCGCGCAGTACAGACGCCATGATGAGGTTTTGTGCCCACCGCTCGTCTTTGAAGACCTCCCTCTTTATTTTTCAGCAGCACTTCCCCACACAACACCTTTAAAAAATAAAAGTATCATTATACTGCCCCATAAATATAAATATCTCCCTTGCTGTGCCCCTGAATAAATAATTGCTGTGCTTCCTTCACAAAATATCCCCCCACACTGCCCTTATCCAAAATACCTCCCACACTGCCTCTCATCTTAATATACCTTCACAATGCCTCTGTCACGGCCAGGTGTACGGGCAGGCCCAGGAGGTGGATCCACTGGACCGAACTCCTAGATGGTAGCAAAGAGTCCGGCAGCTGGAGCACTAGAAACAGCAGAGCAGTCCTTGCACACAGGTATAGCGGAGAAGTCCCTGGGACTACGGAGTTACGGGTGGTAGTCCGGGTGACGCAGCTCAGGTTCGGAAGCTGAGATGATGTCAGGCGGGGTCCGGAACCTTGGGAGCAAGAAGACGGGTCACCGCAGGGATCCGAGGTGGTGCGGACTGTCAGGATGGCAGATGGACAGCGTTCGGGTTTCAGGATACGGCAGACTGGATGGCGAAGCAGGCACGGCTCTACAAAGAGAGATAGGTGAGTACGAGCACAGTAACACCAGGAGACCTGACTCCTAGCTCAGGGAACACGAAGATCAGGCCCCGCCCCCTTGGACAATACACCCCTTTATACCCTGTACCTGTTCAGCCTCATTTCCTGTTAATGGACGCTGGCCCTTTAAGAAAGGGTCAGTGACCGCGCGCGCGCCCTAATGCGCATGCGCGCAGCCCGGGTGCCAGAAGCCAGGAAGGGAGGCCGAGAAGAGGACGCAGGGGAGCCAGCCAGGGCCTGGGAAGCCGTCGGGCGCCGCGATCGGAGGCCAGGGGGCCTGGGAAGGACGGGGACCGAAGGCTGGAGATCGGGGAGCGTGGCAGGTGAGCCGGGGAGCGGGGCTGAGGACCCGGGGAGCGGGGCAGGAGACCCGGGGAGAGGGGCCACGGACCCGGGGAGCGTGACAGTACCCCCCCCCCCACGCCCCCCTCCCCGCAACCGGGACAGGAAGGCACGGATCAGAGGAGTGCCTACGTTCTCCCTGGGCTCCCAGGACCTATCCTCAGGACCATACCCCTCCCAGTCCACCAGGAAGAACTGTCGACCTCGTACGGTCTTCATGGCCACGATATCCCTTACCGCATAGATGTCGTCATCGGCAATAGGTGGAGGAGCCGGACTGGCAGCAGCGGAGAAGGGACCAAGGATAACCGGCTTGAGCAGGGAGACGTGGAATGAGTTGGGTATCCTCATCGTGGCCGGGAGCTGTAGCTTGTAGGAGACCTCATTGATCTTGCTGAGGACCTTAAACGGCCCGATGTAGCGAGGACCCAGCTTGTATGATGGTATCTTCAATCGGATGTACTGGGAAGCAAGCCAGACAAGATCTCCAGGAGAAAAACGCGGAGGGTCCAAACGCCTCTTGTCGGCGTGTGTCTTCATCCGCTGGGAAGCGCGTCCAAGGGACGCCTTGACAGAGTCCCAAATAGTAGCGAAGTCACGGGCTACAGTATCAGCCGCAGGGACATCCGAAGAAGGGGATATAGGCAACGGGACGGAGGGTTGAAGTCCGTAAACTACATGGAAGGGAGATTTGGAGGACGACTCACTGATGTGGTGGTTATGTGAGAATTCAGCCCAAGGTAGAAGCGTGGACCAGTCGTCGTGATGGGCGTTGACGTAGTGACGTAAGAAGGAGGTCAAGATTTGATTGACCCTCTCCACTTGGCCATTAGACTGAGGATGGTAAGCAGAAGAAAAGTCCAGAGTCACACCCAGATGTTTGCAGAGCGCCCTCCAGAAGCGGGAGGTAAACTGAGTTCCTCGGTCGGACACGATGTGGGATGGGAAACCATGCAAGCGGAAGATGTGATGTATATAGGCTTCCGCGAGTTCCTGAGCAGAGGGCAGTCCAGCCATAGGGACGAAGTGAGCCATTTTGGAGAACCGGTCCACCACGACCCATATGACTGTGTGTCCAGAGGATAATGGCAAGTCCGTAATAAAATCCATCGCTATGTGTTGCCACGGAATTGTGGGTATCGGCAGAGGCAGAAGACGGCCATAGGGCAGGTGTTTGGGCGTCTTGTTCCTGGCACAAGAGGAGCAGGCAGAGACAAAAGCAGCGACGTCCGTGCGAAGGGATGGCCACCAATAATGGCGTACAATCGCACCCCATGTTCTCTTCTGGCCTGCATGACCGGCTGTTTTCGAGGCATGACCCCAGTGTAACACCTTTTGCCTGTCAGTCTCAGAGACATAGGTCTTTCCGGGCGGTATCTGGGCCAGGGTGACAGGGGCCACCGGAATAATCTTGCTAGGAGGGATGATAGGCTGGGTAGTCTCTTCCTCCTGCTCCATGGGCATGAAAGACCTAGACAAGGCATCCGCACGTACATTCTTGTCTGCGGGTCGGAAATGGAGCTGGAAGTCGAACCTGGCAAAGAATAAGGACCACCTGGCTTGCCGTGGGTTCAGTCGCTGAGCGGACCGTAGGTATTCCAGGTTCTTGTGGTCCGTGTAGATAATTACGGGGTACACTGCTCCTTCCAGGAGGTAGCGCCATTCCTCCAGAGCCAGTTTGACCGCCAATAGTTCTCGGTCACCGATGGTGTAATTACGTTCAGGTGCAGAGAAGCTCTTGGAGAAGAAACCGCATGTAACCATCTTCCCGGAGGAGGACTTTTGCATGAGCACTGCTCCGGCTCCCGAGGAGGAGGCATCCACCTCCAAGGTGAACTGGCGGTTTAACTCCGGACGGTGGAGTACAGGAGCGGAGGCAAATGCTCGCTTCAGTGAGCAAAACGCGGCGTCGGCCGCAGGTGACCAGTCCTTTGGATTAGCCTCCTTTTTGGTCAAAGCGGAGAGAGGAGCAGTCAGGGCAGAGAAGTGAGGGATGAACTGGCGGTAGTAGTTGGCAAATCCCAGGAACCGTTGGATTGCCTTTAGTCCAGAAGGGGGAGGCCAGTTGAGTATGGAGGACACCTTCTTAGGATCCATTTGCAGTCCAGTACCCGAGATGATGTATCCCAGGAAAGGGAGAGAAGACTGCTCAAAGACACACTTCTCATATTTGGCGTATAGACGATTCTCTCTCAGTCGTTGTAGGAGCAGCTGGACGTTCTCTCTGTGGGTCTGGAGGTCCGGAGAGTAGATAAGGATGTCATCCAGATACACTACTACACAGACGTAGAGGAGGTCCCGGAAGATGTCGTTCACCAATTCTTGGAAGACTGCTGGTGCATTACATAGGCCGAAGGGCATCACGCAGTATTCATAGTGCCCATCGCGAGTATTAAACGCGGTCTTCCATTCGTCCCCAGAGCGGATACGAACTAGGTTGTAAGCACCCCGAAGATCCAGTTTGGTGAACACACGGGCTCCTCTGAGCCGGTCGAACAATTCGGGGATGAGCGGCAGAGGGTACTTGTTCTTTACGGTGATCTGATTCAGACCCCGGTAGTCGATGCAGGGGCGTAGGTTACCCTCTTTCTTCTTAACGAAGAAGAAGCCCGCTCCCGCAGGAGAGGAGGATCTCCGGATGAATCCCTTAGCCAGGCTCTCTGTGATGTAGGTAGACATGGCCCTGGTTTCGGCTGGGGACAACGGATATATCCGTCCTCGAGGTGGTGTTGTTCCTGGGAGCAGGTCGATGGCACAATCGTAGGGACGGTGTGGCGGAAGTACCTCAGACTCCTTCTTGTCGAAAACGTCTGCGAAGGACCAATAGGCCGAGGGCAGTTCCGGTAGGTTCTCTGGAACCGGAGGTCGTCGGATGTGTGGTATGGACTTCAGACACTTCTCATGACAAGAAGGACCCCATCGGGTGATTTCGCCAGTACCCCAGCTGACTGAGGGTTCGTGTGTCCGTAACCAGGGAAGTCCCAGCAGGATTTGATGGGACATGTGTGGAAGGACGTAGAGAGAGATGTTCTCGGTGTGCAGGGCACCGATACGTAGTTCGACCGGTCTGGTGACCCAGGAGATGGTATCAGAGAGAGGTCTCCCATCCACAGAGGCTATCACGAGGGGTTTGTCAAGTGGAGTAACAGGCAGCTGGTACTTGTCCACCGTGGCCTGCTGAATGAAATTGCCTGCTGCCCCGGAATCGAGGTATGCCTCAGCCGTGAACCGCGTCTCTCCCGTTGACACTTGCACAGTCCACATAACCGGGTCTGAGAGAGTCCCAGCACCTAGGGTGGCCTCTCCTACCAACCCTAGGCTTTGGAGTTTCCCGGCCTCTCTGGACAGGCGCGTAGCAGGTGTGTGCCCTCTCCGCAGTAAAAGCAGAGGCCCTTGGCGAGCCGCTCTGCTCGACGCTGTTCAGACTGTCGTACTCGGTCAATCTGCATGGGCTCGTGGACGGGAATCCCAGCTGTTGATGACTGAGGTGCGGAGGGCTTCTGGGGAGGTGAGGAATGCCGTACCGGTCGTCTCTCACGAGACAGCTCTTTAGAGCGCTCCTGAAAACGAATGTCCACTCGAGTAGCCAGGGCAATCAGGGCATCTAGGGTGGAGGGCAAGTCACGACCCGCCAACTCATCTTTGATGCGACTCGAGAGTCCCTCCCAGAAGGCGGCTGTCAGGGCCTCATTATTCCACCCGAGTTCAGAAGCCAAAGTGCGGAAACGGATGGCGTATTGGCCCACCGTCAGTGTTCCTTGACGTAGGCGGAGAAGTGATGAAGCAGACGCAGAGGCGCGTCCCGGCTCGTCAAAGGTACTGCGAAAGGCCTGCAGGAACTCTCGAAGGTTCTTGGTCACGGGGTCCTCCTTCTCCCACAAGGGGTTCATCCACGCCAGTGCCTCGCCCTCTAGGTGGGACATTATAAAGGCGACCTTGGCTTGGTCGGAGGCGAATAGATGTGGCAGCTGCGTGAAATGAAGGGAACATTGGTTGAGGAAGCCCCTGCAGGTCTTGGGATCTCCA
Organism: Anomaloglossus baeobatrachus; assembly: GCF_048569485.1. Lineage (NCBI taxonomy): Eukaryota > Metazoa > Chordata > Amphibia > Anura > Aromobatidae > Anomaloglossus > Anomaloglossus baeobatrachus. Next base: position 109,329,532 of record NC_134362.1, read on the forward strand.
GAATAACGAGGTGGTGAAGCCAACCGGAGTTGGGAAGCACCCGACGAGGCTGCCACTGGTGCGGGAGCCGTGGATTGTCCATTGGAGGACCTGGGTGCCGCAGGCGTCATTGATGCTTGTAACGTGTACAGGCGGGTGTCCACGGAGGTCATAAATTGCAGCATGCGGGTCTGGACTTCACGCTGGCGTTGGAGTTCCTCTTGCAGGGCCAATAGTGCTGCAGCGGGATCCATGGCCTGATCTTACTGTCACGGCCAGGTGTACGGGCAGGCCCAGGAGGTGGATCCACTGGACCGAACTCCTAGATGGTAGCAAAGAGTCCGGCAGCTGGAGCACTAGAAACAGCAGAGCAGTCCTTGCACACAGGTATAGCGGAGAAGTCCCTGGGACTACGGAGTTACGGGTGGTAGTCCGGGTGACGCAGCTCAGGTTCGGAAGCTGAGATGATGTCAGGCGGGGTCCGGAACCTTGGGAGCAAGAAGACGGGTCACCGCAGGGATCCGAGGTGGTGCGGACTGTCAGGATGGCAGATGGACAGCGTTCGGGTTTCAGGATACGGCAGACTGGATGGCGAAGCAGGCACGGCTCTACAAAGAGAGATAGGTGAGTACGAGCACAGTAACACCAGGAGACCTGACTCCTAGCTCAGGGAACACGAAGATCAGGCCCCGCCCCCTTGGACAATACACCCCTTTATACCCTGTACCTGTTCAGCCTCATTTCCTGTTAATGGACGCTGGCCCTTTAAGAAAGGGTCAGTGACCGCGCGCGCGCCCTAATGCGCATGCGCGCAGCCCGGGTGCCAGAAGCCAGGAAGGGAGGCCGAGAAGAGGACGCAGGGGAGCCAGCCAGGGCCTGGGAAGCCGTCGGGCGCCGCGATCGGAGGCCAGGGGGCCTGGGAAGGACGGGGACCGAAGGCTGGAGATCGGGGAGCGTGGCAGGTGAGCCGGGGAGCGGGGCTGAGGACCCGGGGAGCGGGGCAGGAGACCCGGGGAGAGGGGCCACGGACCCGGGGAGCGTGACAGCCTCTTTCCATAATGTCCCCATACACAGCTTCTCCCCATAATGTCCCCTGCACACTTCTCTCTTTATAATATACCCCCACACTGCTTCTCTCCATAATATCACCCCATATGGCCCCTTTATTATTATTTATTTATATATTTACCCCAAACTGCTCTTTTGTAACCCCCCCACACACACACACACAATACAATGCATCCCCCATTACCCCTCCCCCCACACACAATACAATGTACCCCCATTACCCCTACACACACACACACACACAAAATACAATGCACCCTCCATTACCCCTCCTCCCCCCCACACACACACACACACACAATACAATGCACCTCCATTACCCCTACACACACACACACACAATACAATGCACCCTCCATTACCCCCTCCCCACCACACACACACACACACACACAATACAATTCACCCTCCATTACCCCTATACACACACAATACAATGCACCCTCCATTACCCCTCCCCCCACACACACACAATACAATGCACCCCCATTACCCCTACACACACAATACAATGCGCCCTCCATTACCCCTCCCCCCCACACACACACACAATACAATGCACCCCCAGTACACATATACACACACAATACAATGCACCCTCCATTACCCCTCCCCCCACACACACACACAATACAATGCACCCTCCATTACCCCTCCCCCCACAAACACACACACAATACTGTACAATGCACCCTCCATTACCCCTCCCCCCACAAACACACACACAATACAATGCACCCTCCATTACCCCTCCCCCCACACACACACACACACACAAATACAATGCACCCCGCCATCACCCTCTACACACATACACACACAAATACAATGCACCCCCAATTACCCCTCCCCCCACACACAATACAATGCACCCTCCATTACCCCCTCGCCAGACATAATACAATGCACCCCCCATCACCCCCTACACACACAAATTACACTACCCCATCACTACACACTCCTGCCTCCCCCCCTCCCTCGGAATACAGTACTCCTCCTCTGCCTGTCACAAAGCTGTGTTCCTTCACAAATGTTCCCCGTTATGTGTCCTCAGCCCCTCCCCACTCATCCCCATTAATATCTTCGGCTCCTCCATGGAGCGCTTACCGCTGCCTGTGCCTGATGCATCCAGTGTGGCGCCCGCAGCACTGTGATGACATCAGCAAGGTGCTGATCTCATCACGTTGCTGCACGTCGGCGGCGGGGGCCAGTCCCGGCGCACTGTTCAAATGTATTTACGTCTGAAAGACGCAAATACATTCGAATAGGAAGGAGGAAGCTGCAGTCACCAGCACCGCCAACGCCGCGCTCCTCAGCAGTGTGTGCATTCCGAGCACACTGTCACACAGCAGGGCTGGCACAGTGTAGCACGCTGCCTCCTGCTGCAGCTTGTATGCCCGGCATGCACATACTGCTGAGGAGCATGGCGGTGACTGCAGATGCACCGGCCAACTACAGGGACCGGCCCACTATAGGGACCGGCCCATCTGGCATTTGCCAGAATTGCCCTATGGTCAGTCCGGGCCTGCTGGTACCTGTCAGATGTGTCGATGCAATGTTAATTTTTTCATACTGGTCTGAATATAACCTAAACCGTTTACACAAAAATCTGATGTTGGTATTCAGATTAAAGGAGCTCAAGAAATGAAAATAGTAAAAAATACTTTTTATAGAAAATATTTTTAAAAATGAATTATAATTCCCCAGTATAGTACCCAAGGACATGGAGAAAAGGTCATACAATTGTTATCCCATCACAATATTTAGTCTCAGATCACTTCATAAAATATATAGGGTACATATCATAACGGCTATGAATTTCTAGTATGAAACAGGTGTTATATCTCCTCTATACAATTTTTCAAATTATATTTGTGATATTAATATAAACAATTATCATAGTTGTTAGCCATACAATATGTTAGTAGTGCATATTTCATCATTGGAGCAAATCGCTAATTAGAATACTTATATTGCAGGTTAATGTAGGACTTGTAGTTCCTCACTTAAATCTGCATAACAATTCACATGTCTGTCTCCATCTGTTTTTTATGCATCATACAAGAGTGTACCAAAAAAGCAGATTTAGAGTGCTATATATTATATGCTATGTGCTAATATGGGACTTGTAGTTCCTCAGTTATATCTATTGTACTATAGACATGTGGCAGAACATTGCTGCATTTGTTCATTAAGTTTAGCAAAGTAGTTGCTTAAGTAAGTATAAGCCCACATGTCTACCACAATAGATAAACCGCTACTATATTGTTACTAGAGACCTGGTATCCACGTCCTACAACCCCAACACGTGTTTCGCCACTTCTTCTTCGGGGGCAGAAGAAGAAGTGGCGAAACACGTGTTGGGGTTGTAGGACGTGGATACCAGGTCTCTAGTAAGTAATATACTAGCGGTTTATCTATTGTGGTAGACATGTGGGCTTATATTTACTTAAGCAACTACTTTGCTATACTTAATGAACAAATGCAGGAATGTTCTGCCACAGGTCTATAGTACAATAGATATAACTGAGGAACTACAAGTCCCATATTAGCACATAGCATATAATATATAGCACTCTAAATCTGCTTTTTTGATACACCCTTGTATGATGCATAAAAAACAGATGGAGGAATCGCCAGACATGTGAATTGTTATGCAGATTTAAGTGAGGAACTACAAGTTCCACATTAACCTGCAATATATGTGTTCTAATTAGCGATTTGCTCCAATGATGAAATATGCACTACTAACATATTGTATGGCTAACAACTATGATAATTGTTTATATTAACATCACAAATATAATTTGAAAAATTGTATAGAGGAGATATAACACCTGTTTTATACTAGGAATTCATAGCCACTATGATATGTACCCTATATATTTTATGAAGTGATCTGAGACTAAATATTGTGAATGGATAACAATTGTATGACCTTTTCTCCATGTCCTTGGGTACTATACTGTGGAATTATAATTCATTTTTAAAAATATTTTCAATAAAAAGTATTTTTTACTATTTTGATTTCTTGAGCTTCTTTTATCTGAATACCAACATCAGATTTTTGTGTGATTAGTTCTGCTGTAGAAGCTTTACCACTTAGGTGGGGAAGTATATATAATTAATTCGGCAAAACTTGTGAGTTATAACCTAAACCATGTTCAACTATATATTTATTTTTTTATTATTTTTAGCTATTTGGGACTAAAAATTCTTGCAACTGGTTTTCTTAAAAAAAAATGGCAGTTTAGCTTTCACAGTTTTAATGTTTTGATCTCCAACAGATCATTATTGTGAATGTCCATAGACAAAGTATTTTTTTTTTTAAGTTTTCTTATCTGTTTTACCTACTAGAGCAGTCACCACTTGTTTACCCTACAGCCCTTTCCCACAATGGTAAACTCTGCTTATGGCGAGGCAGTTAGGCCGGGGCCACACGGGGGACTACTTCGATCCTCGCATGACACTCAACTCACGCTGGCAGCATAGCCGGAGCCGAGTGTCATCCGAGTGTCACTGCGACTGAGGTCCGATCATGCGATCGGACCTCACCTGCAGGGGGCGGGCAGGCACCCACGAGGGGAGGGCCGGCGTTGAGGAGGGGAGGGCCGGTGCTGCGGAGGGGAGGGATTTATCTCTCTCTCCTCTGTAGCCGGCTATTGCCATTCTCGCCCTGCACTCGCGGTACACCGGTGTACTGCAAGTGCGTGCGATTTTTATCTTGCCCCATAGACTTGAATGGGTGCGAGAGAAACCAGGAACGCATTACAGTCGCAGTATGCTGTGATTGTTTTCTCGGTCCGATTAGGGCTGAGAAAATAATCGGTCATCGGTGCTGACACATAGGCTAATAATGGTCCGAGTGGAATGCGATGTTTTATTGCATTCCACTCGCTCCGATTTTCATGGCGTGTGTCTTAGGCCTTACCATTATTCTACCCAATGCTTTTATGTGGTCTTTGGCTATCATACTACAGACAAGTGTTGAATTCTTTAGGTCAACTTCATTAGACTGTCCTTGTACGTAGCATATTTATGATGCGCTCTACAGTAAGCGTTTACACCCGGGAGTACATGTATATCTCTGAAAAATGTTATTCAGACTGAAATCTCAACAGAAAATTCACTGGGAGGAAGCAGAGGGAGTCACTATGACCTGACGTGTGGCCTGTTATCTGACGTTGACCATGTCTGTACACCTATTTTCACTCTCTATTTACCAAACATTTGGCTTGTCGTGATTCAGTAGCAAGCAAAAGGAGGACAAATAGTAGGAATATTAGGTGCTTCATACATAAAAAAGCCAAATTGTAAAAGTTACAGAGGTGGACACACCTTTTGATTGTTGTGCCACAATGCACTCGTTAGTTACATCAGCAGCAGTAGCAACAGCAACCACAAAAGCCATGACAAAGGTCTCAAAGATTGCAATAATGGGACATCAATGCAGCACACTGAAAACTACACCATCACCTAGTCTTCAAAGTTTGCAGCTGGGGCGGGAAAGTCATTGGATATCCATGACTGGTTCATCTTGATGAAAGTTAGGCGGTCTGCACTTTAAGGGGACAGACAGATGCTGATTAGAGATGAGCAAACTTGTTTGATAAAGGTTTGCCAATATCAAATTCGGTATGAGCCGTCGCCAAATTGGCGCTGGTTCAATAATCCAAATGTAATGCCCCAGCAGAAGTCGAACCACTCAGATCCGGATGTCGCTACTCATGGCTCGAGGGTCTCCGGACCCGGGGGCTAAGGGTCACACCCGAATAAAGAAGGGGGGTATTTACAGGGGAGATATATTGTTTGTGAAGACGCCCTGGACTATTCAGGTCGTCACAGGATTCTGCACAATCCTGCGGGAGTTAAAGACTCCGCTGCTGGTGTTGCAGGCAGCGTCTCGGGGTCAGCTGTGGTCGGGGGCGAAGGCGACAGGGAGATGGTAGTGGCTGGGGGCAGACCGGACTCCGCGGCCGCATTGGTCAACCGGAGCTGGGTTTCTGCTTACCCGCTCCACATGCATGGCTTCTTGAGACCGCACCGCCGCAGCGGCCCTCCGCATCTCGATCCAGGCAGCTGTACCGGAAGCAGCATCCTCAGCTGAACAGCCACGCTTTCCCGACATCTTGCCTCTGCGGTGCCCAGGAACGTTATTGCAGAGTCCTGGCGTCCCTGCTTCACTTCCACTGTTACATGCCATCACGCCCCCTCGGTTTTCGCCAGCCACTCACTGCTGCACTGGGGCCCTCTGGAAACTTCCGGTTCCAGGCAAACTCTCAGGACAAGGGGCGGGGCCCCGGCTTTGCGTGCTTTTGGTCAAGAAGATGGCGTTTTGGCGCCAAAGATGGCGGAAAATGGTGGGAACAGGACTTTAGACACGCAGTTTCGCTTTTCAAGGCGCACGTCACCCAGATTAGTGGGTCCTGTCCGAATCCTGTTCGTGACGGCAAGTTTTTAGAGGGTGTGTCGCCCTAGCAGCGGATCGAACCATTCGGATACAGGGGTAGTGTCCGTTCGTGGCTCGAGGGTCTCCGGACCCGGGGGTTTAGTGGCCACACTCTAAAGTAAAAGGGGGATATATTTACAGGGGAGTGATAGTTCGTGACACCACCCGTGGTGTGCAGTAACTAGGGGTACACCGCTGCCGTTGGGAGTACCCGGGGTGATGAAGTGGGGCAGCAAGGTGTCGTTGCCCTCCACGGGTAGGTGGAGGCCCCGGGACTCTGGTTGATGCTACTGGGTGCTGTGAAGGGTGAAATGATTCAAGTACTCATGCAGCCAATAAGCAGACTCTGACAACCAGGTAAACCAAGTCTCTGGGTGCCGCTGCCTCTCAAAGGGGAGCTCATCCGGGTCCCGACCCTGCAATGCTGCTTGGTGATCCGTGACCTGCCTCCTGGCACAAAGTTTAAATTCACCGTAGTGGCCCAGTAGTCTAAAACTTTCCGGGCCCCGCTCCCCACTGTGCCTAAGTGTGGGAGCCTGCTCTCAGGGCTCACGCTTGGGTTTTTAGTGGGCTGCTTGTAAGGATGGCCCTATCCCCCTCGTTGCGCTAATGCCCCGATTCTGGAGCTAGTAGGAACAGTCCATAAAGGCTCCGTTCTCCGCAGGTTAATTGCCGGGTTGCCTAAAGCTTCTTCCCGACCTAGGGTCCGTGTACCCCGCCGTGCCTCCGGTCCTGGACCGGTGATAGGACCAGGCTGCTGACCGTCCTCTTTGACAGGTCCAGGCACCTAGTCTCAATCCCCTGCAATGGGGGGTCCGACTCCTCTAGGTCCAGACCACCGTCTGCAACCTAGTCAGCTTTTCCTGGGAGCCACTACTCCCAGCTTCCTCTGAGCTCCTCTCAGTTCCAGGGCTACCTCCCTTCTCCTCTTCCACTTCACTTCTACACTCCTCACCTCCCCGTCCTGACCCCTAGGTGGGCAACCCTATTCCGCTCAAGCCGTCCACTGGTGTGCCTGGTGGGTGTGGTGCAGGGTGTATCTAGGATTTGATTTGCTGTTGTAGGCAGCACTGTAAGATGGGGACCCAGAACCATTAGAGATTTGAATACTGCACGTAAGGGTAGTTTGTGCAGTACCCTGTGACGACCTGAATAGTCCAGGGGCATCACAAGACCACCTAACTTTTATTAATATGAACAAGTCATGGATCTCCAATGATTTATCCACCCAAGTTGCAGACTGTGCAGAATAGGCAATGTTGTACTTTTCGATGTGCTGCATTGATATGGCATTATTGCGGGCTGTGACATATTTGTCGTGGCTTTTGTTGCTACTGCTGCTGATGTTACTAACAAGTGCCTTGGTGGTGCAACAATCAAGCGGTGTGTCCACCACTGTAAGGCTGCTTTCACACTTACGTCGTTTGGCATCCGTCACAATGCGTTGTGTGACGCATGTGACGGATGTGTTGTATGTGTGATATAAAGGCAATGGATTCCTGTGAAATAACGCATTGCGTTAAGCCGAGAGAGCGAGCCCCCATCATCACCGCACACACCGGCACTACCGCCCCTATCATCACCGCACACACAACCACACAACTGCACTACCACACCCATCATCACCGCACACACCGGCACTACCGCACCCATCATCATCGCACACACTACCTCAGTGATGTCCCCGCTGACAGCGCGACTCACTTCAGTTGCTGCCTGGAGCTGACAGAGAGCGGCGGTGTTCTACAGCCGCTCCTGTCAGCTTCATGTAGAAGAGCTGAAAGCGTCGTAGGACCTCGTTTGGATTACGTCGGACATGGAGGGGTATTTGGATATTAATAAAGTGGTAAAGAGGGTGTTTTTTTATCTTTTATTCCAAAAAAAGTATTTTTTCGGGTGTATGTGTTTATTTACTTTCACTTACAGGTTAATCATTGGGGGTGTCTCATAGACGCCTGCCATGATTAACCTAGGACTTAGTGGCAGCTATGGGCTGCCATTAACTCCTTATTACCTCGATTGCCACTGCACCAGGGCAATTCGGGATGAGCCGGGTAGAGTCCAGGGACTGTCGCATCTAATGTATGCGGCAATTCCAGGCGGCTGCTGGCTGATATTTTTAGGTTGGGGCGCTCCTCATAACGTGGGAATCCCCATCCTGAGAATACCAGCCTTCAGCCGTGTGGCTTTACCTTGGCTGGTATCAAACTTGGGGGGACCGCATGCCGTTTTTTTAAATTATTTATTTATTTATTGTACTGCATGATATAGACCCGCCCACCAGTGGCTGTGATTCGTTGCAGTGAGACAGCTGTCACTCATTGTGGGGGCGGGTCTGACTGCAACCAATCATAGGCGCCGGTGGGCGGGGGAAGCAGGGAATACGAGATGGAATAATGAGCGGCCAGCATTTTCAAAAGAGGAGAAGCCGCCAGAGCAGTGTGACAGCCATGCAGAGCCATGCCTGTGATCGTTGAGTATGAGAGAAGGGGTGAGAGGGAAAGACCGACAGAGAGAGAGAGAGAGAGAGAGAGAGACCAGGAGTAATTTTAAACGATTTAGATCGTTCTTCTGAACATGCTGAGGATGCTCAGTAGAACATGACGGAATCAGTCAGCGGATTCCACCGCTTAGCGCATAGCGGCGGAATCCGCCACCATAGACAATCATTAGAGACCTTGGCGGATTCCAACGGAATCCGTTAAGGTGCGTTATTTTAACGACTCAAAAAACGCTACATGTAGCGTTCCCTCCGCCCGACGCTGCGTCAAAATCCAGCGGATGAAACGCAGACACTTTCATCACAGTGCGTCGTCAATACAAGTCTATGGAGAATAGCGCAGTGAGTTAACGGACTGAGCTATTCTCCATAGCGGCGGATTGCGCTGAACGCAAGTGTGAAAGCAGCCTTACTTTTACACCTTGTTTTTTTGTCATGTTTGAAGCACCTACTGTTCCTCCTATTCCTCCTCCTTTTGCTTCTACCTGAGTCACGACAAAAAAACAAAAAAAATACTTATCAGCCACTAAATCACCATCTGCAATTCTTTGTATGGAGAAGGGGATGCACGGATCAGAGTCCAGCTGGTCACCAGAAGAAGCAATCCAAAAAAAAAACAAGAAAAATCTAGCAATCCCAAATGATAAAAAAATTCCAAAACTTTATGTCACATTTTAAAATTCCATGGTTAGGACTCCATTAAAAAGGAAACAGATGCCGCATTTCGGTTCCAACAGATCCTTACTCATATCTCATAAAAGTGCATAGACAATGTATTTTTTTGAAAGTTACTTTATCTGTTTCATTTACCTTAGCAGTCAACACTCATTTGTGACGCCCCTGGACTAGCCTTGTCATCACAGGGTACGTCACGCTCTTTATCTCACAGTGCAGGACTCAACCCCCCATGGTTCTGGGTTCCCAACTTGCAGTACTGCCTCCACCAGCATCTAAAAATCCTAATCACACCTCGCACCACACCCTGTCAGACACACCAGGGGGCTGCTAAGCTGGAATAGGGCCTCCCACCTAGGGGTCAGGCAGGGAGGTGGGAGGTGACAAGCCAGTTGGCTCCAGGGGAGCGAAGTGTGTGGAAGCTGGAAGTTGAAGCTCCCAGAGGAACGTAGATTAGGTGGTCTGGGCCCGGTGGAGTCAGAGACCTGGTCGCGGGATATTGGGACTGGGTGCTGGCTTAGTCGAGGAGCACAGTCGTCAGCTGCAGTCCAATAGCCGGTCTGCGGCCGAAAGCACGTCGGGGTACTGGACCCTAGGTCGGGGAAAGGCTTCAAGCAACCCGGCAATTAACCTGCGGAGGACAGGGCCTTTATGGAGTCTTCCCATGAAGCTCAGAGATCGGGGGCACTAGCGCAACGAGGGGGATAGGGCTTTCCAAGCAAAGCAGCCCACTGAAATCCCTAGCGTGAGCTCCTGAGAGCAAGCTCCTCTGCTACAAATAGTAGGGAGTGGGGCCCGGAAAGCTCCAAGCTTACGGGCCACCTGGACACTCTGAAATTCTGTGCACGGAGGCAGGCCACGGATCACCAGGCAGTGCTGCAGGGGACGGAACCCGGACGAGCTCCCCCAAGAGGGCAGCGGCACCCAGAGACTTGGTTTACCACGTTGTCAGTGTCTGCTTTCCTTCTGAGTGAGTACCTGATTAGCCCCTGCTACCAGCGAGCCTGGGCTCCCCCTGCAATCCATCCCACCATCCAGGGTCCCGGGGCCTTTCCCTACCCATGTAGGGTAAAGTCATCTGGCTGCCCCACTCCATCAACCAATGGCAGCGGCGGTACTCCCTATTACCGCACACCACGGGTGGCATCACAAACTAACTCCCCTGTAAATAACCTCCCATCACGTTTCGGAGTGTCCCTGAGCCACCAGTTCCGGAGAACCTCGAGCCACGAGTAGTGACGCCCGGATCCGAGCGGTTCGACCGCTTCTGGGGCGGGACTCGTCCGAGACACATTTACCCTACACCCCTTTTGTCAGAATGGTAAACTCTGCTTATGAGTGGACAGTTACCGTTATTCCACCTAATGCTTTTATGTGGACTCCGGGTGTCACACCACACACAATATTTGGATTTTTTTGGTCACCTTCATTATACTGACCTAATGTTGGATGTACCCCTTGTTTTAGTGCAGTCAGATTCACAGACGTATGCTGATTGGGTCTCCATGTTGTGTGTTGCCTGTAGCAGGGCTCCCAGACTGGCATACAGTACATGCAGCTACTTTTCACTCATCTACCACTCAGTTTTGAGGGGACAAATCTGGTAACAGGTTCCCTTTAAAGGAACCCTGGGCATTTTACAGTTGCAAACAAGCTCTTGACCACCTTCAACACCAAAGGAGAGGAGTTTGGAGGGTTTAGTGGAGATAGAAAGATTAATTACCACCTAGTGAGTATCATGAAAGCCAAACTACATATGGGAAAAGATTGTGGAAAAAGAACCACAAATGTGTTAATACCTATTAAATTAAAACATATCCTATATTCTTCTAAAAAGATACATTAATCACTAACAACATACATGTTTCCATATCAATTCTTGTTTCTCCATCAAAATCTTGTTAATATGTTCCTCATATTGAATTTTGCCGAGCTGTAAAAGAAAAAAAAAAGAAATGAGGAAACGACAACATGTGCACATGTGCCTCAAACTATTTTGTTGCATGTCGTTGTTGCTGTAGCAAAAAAAAAACTTATATAGCATTTGTCAAACATTTATGCATAAAATATTTAAAAAAAAATCCATGTTAATTAATACAAAGTTAAAAATTCTATCCTATTCTTGCAAGTTACCAGGATGTTATATGCAATGTTAAAAAAGAAAATCCTACTTTTATAAAAAAAAAAATCCCAACAAATAATGTATTTTACTTAAACCAAGACATTCTAAATATAAGTAAAAAGTGTTTGGACTTTAAGGCTATGTGCGCACGCTGCTTTTTTTGCCGCATTGTTTGGGTACAGTTTTGGTCTCAAAACTGCATGAATTTCCTTCCCCAGCTGTCTATGGGATTTTATTTTTGCTGTCAGCACATTGCAGGGTTTTTTTTGGCTACTTCGTTTTGCATTTTTCACTGCGTTTTTCACTCATTGAATGCATTGGACAAAAACGCCGCAAAAAACGCAGCAAAATGTATAAAAAAAACACAAAAACTCGCAAAAACGCATGCTTTTTTATGCGTTTTTCCTGTGGGTGCATTTTGTGCATTTTTTGGGGCCAAAAACGTTGCATCTTTGTGGTCAGAAAAAAAATGCAGCGTGCACACATAGCCTAAAAGGGTAATCTGGAGAGTTAAGTTGATTGGATGGCCATGCCTATCTCTAAATATAACATGAATAATGCAGTTTGAAACCCTGATAGTATTTGCAAATCAATGTGATGGTGAATTTGTGCCTCGGTTCTACCCCTCCTTTTTGGGATATCACATCACAGATCAGGTGGGTAGCTTTCTTCCAGCTTTTAGAAACAGCCGGCCCCCTGATGACATTTCCTCCCTGCAATATAGTAAGAATGTGTCTGCAGCACCCAGATCAAGACCTTATTTGAGGGCATTTATCCAAGGAGTCTGTATCCAAGCAGCCCTCTTGGAAAAAATCCATAAGGTGAAAAAAGGGACAGTATCCCAGTTACGTGAAAATAATATATACATTCTTTATTCCGCCATAGAAACTACATTTGGACCTATTCCAGATCTTTGTGAAGCACACAAATAATGTCAAAAAGCATGGACAATCAATGAAGAACTAATGTAAAAATGTTCCCTCCCCCTTAATAACGCACAACCACAACAAAAAAATTACTAGCCAGGTAGTCACAGATAGGCCCCGCATAACACCTGTCCCCGAAAAAGATAACAGCAGCCAACCACATTAAAACCTAGTCACCTCCCTCAGAGCTTAATGGTCACACCAGGGGACAGAGCCAGGCGGTTGGCTACGCCCACCGAGGAGTCCAGAGGGCCTGAGGCAGGAAAAAGTAAGGAGTTCAAGTTCGAGTTGAAGTTCAAGTCAGATCTGTAGAGAGTCAGTCAGTGAGGGCTGTTGAGCCTGGAGTGGAGTGACAGTCTGACAGGTGTGAGGGTCGTAGCCCGCACACCTTGGCTAGGAGGCAGGCGGTGGCTTGGCCTGCAGGAGCCGGGAAGATGGCCAGGTGGAACCGTAAGGGACCGTGACAGGGTAGTGGCCCGCCGGTACCGAACCGGGGAATCGACTGGAGTACCGGGGGGTACTCAGACCCAGAACGAAGCCCAGAAGTCACTGGACCACGTCAAATTTATTGATTGAGGTCTGGACCTTAGGTCCTTTCCCATCCCAAGTCCTGACAGAAGACAACAGCCCACCGAGGGGGATAGAAAGCCACCACACAGGCAGAGAGATCCCACGGGCCAGCGTCTGCGGGCAAATGGACTCCACCGACACATACACAGCCAGGGACCGTACTCCCGTTGCTGAGGCAAAGGCAGTCTACACAAACATAACAAGGTGCAGGAGAAAGGCCAAGACCACAAACCCGGGTGGGGGACCAGACGCAGCCGGCTGCGGGCACCGACCACCATCAACTTTGTTTACCAGAGACTTGTGTCTGTCAATAATCGTGAGTACAACTGTGCCATCCGGCTGCGCACCGCCCTACACCGCCCAGCCAATACTCTTCCCAAACGGGTCCCGGGGCCACCATCCCTGCTCACGGAGGGGTTAACATCTTGCTGCACGACCATCTCCCCTGGGTGCCCCCGTAACTGCAGCGGTGGTGTCTACACCTTCACCACGTCCCGTGGGTGGCGTCACGAACTCCAACATGGCTCCGGCCGTACACCTACCTAACCACCCCCATCGAGATAGCCAGCAACCCCTTGCAGAGCGACGTGACCCCCGGGTCCGGAGGCGCTCGAGCCACCCACCAAACGAGCCTGGATCCAAGCGGCTCGGCTGCAGCTGAGCGCGGGGCGCTACATATAAACAACACTTTAACAGATTATCAATTGCACAAATATTAGCCTGGCTCATAAATCTACAGATATATACATATACCATACCAGGTACTATCAGAAAACAAGAAGAAATTGGCACGATTGTCCATATTATGCTTACAGCAAACCCTCTCCATAATGCAGCCATCTGTAATGATCATCCTATCACTGAAAGGCTTTTCTGTTGTCCCAGAGATGTTAGTCTAATCCACAATGGATAAATATTCACATGTTCTTAAGCACCAGTAGAAATGAACTTCCACAGTGCAGCCATCTGTGGTGATCCTCTAATCTGTGGACAGCATCACTGTTGTCGTGGAGAAGATAATAAAATCCCAGGGAGTATATATCATGTGTCCATGTACACCAATAAGGGAGTGTTGCAAGTGTAACACCCTGGGGTCAAGGGGGTTTTACCCAACTTGTCGCCGGGCCGGGGATGCAGATCCTCTGCGTCGTCACAGGGTGGCCTGGCCCGGTTTCGTGACCCCGAGGTGTACAGCAAATGGTGGGGAGATGGGGTGAATAGGAATATCAGTCGTGACGCCACCTGTGGTACGCGGCCAGGTAGGCGGCTGCCACTGCAGGGTCTCTCACCAAAGAAGATGTTGGGTGCAGCTGGGATGGTATCACTCCCCACAGGTGGAGCAGGCCCTGGGAGGATGGAGGGGGTGGAAGTCCCTGGGAGTGCTAGAGTGCAGGACGATGACAATTGGAGTCAGAGTCAATAAGTGCGGGTTCCAGGTCTTTACTTACTGGTTCAACGCCGCACCCCAGGTATGGTCTTTGATGGGCTCCGGTCGATCCCAGGCAGGTTAAAAGTAGGTCAGGTATAGCAGTCTGTAGGCCCTTTCTCCATGTGCACTGTGTCGGTCCCCATGGCATGAAGCACCTTGGGGACCCCCTTGGTTGTTTAAAGTGTCCCAGCTCTGTCGCAGGTGAAGCGGATCCTCGCTGTGGAGTCTGACTGGATCTAGACCCCGGACCCTATGTATTCCTGTGCCTCGAGCTATGTCGGTAGTGGTCGGGAAGACATGGAATCATCCCGTCCTGCAGATTTGGTTGCCAACGTGAAGTAAGGCTAACCCTAGGGTTCTGCACCCTGTAGTAGCGCTGGCCCTGGAAGGACTGACTCGGTATTTCCTCAGCGACTGTTAAACTCCTATGTCCCACAAGCTCTACCATTACTGGGCTTCTTTCCTCCTGAGATCTCCAGAGTGCCCCCGGTCTGGCCGATTCTACCCGGAGGAGCTCAGAAGCACGCCCTCCGGGTGACCGTGTTCTTCTGTGTTTCAGACGCTCTAAGGTAATTCTCTTCCTGCTCCTGTATTATACCAGTGCTCCCCCCACCCTCCGGATGAATCACCAAGCTGAGAAAGTCCCGTTGTCATGGTGATCACCTTCAGTGTCGTTAGTGGAGAGCACCTGCTGTATGTATTATACAAGGAAACTGCTGACTCATTCTCTGACTGTGTGGTGTAAGTGAGACATTCCAGACATTAACCTCCTCATACCCGGGATGGATACTGCGCTTTAAATGAGATGCAGTACCCTGTGGCGACCGAAGCCTCAGGGGCGCCACATTCCCCCACAGCAAATCGCAGCACTCCGGGGCTGCAACAAAACACAGTTAAACACCCCAATATTTTGTCATGCATAGAAAACAAGATAACAGTTTTCCCTTTATGGGAGGCAGATCACTTCAACATGTCAAACGTTGCAAACATTTCAGGTCATCAAGTTGAGCAAGACAATAATAAAAAAAAATTTGCATTGAGAGAAAAAAAAATACTTTTAATTTCAATCAAAAAGTTTGTATCTCAGATGAAACGGGTAAAGCGTTGTCAACTGGCAGCAACAAGCGACCCAGTGCATAATACCATAAACCAGTGCCAATTACTTACAACGGTAGTCCTGGCTAAGCATAAGTCAGTGGCCCAGAAATCCATCCTGTCAAACAAGCAGAAAAGTACTTTCAATATTTACATGCCTCTCAGTGATGATCCAGGGCCCCCCAGGCATCCAGGTTTGGAGACAATGATGGCAGCCGGTCTCAGTCCATGCCACCACCCCATCTCTTCCTGCATCCTGGGGAAGTGGGGCTCCTGGCTCCTATGGGTAAATGTTGTGTAGAAGGTGGGCACGGGTTTTCGTGCCCCGCTGCAATCCTGCCCTTTAAGGGTGAGAGGTTCCAGTCCTTTTGGTTACACATGGCGCCCGTCTTTTGTTTTTCAATGGACGCCAGTGTTAAGTCACAATCCGGTAGCTGCGCAATACCCACCGCTGCGGGCACAAAGTTAACAATTGACACAGTCCTGTAAGGCACAGGGGCGCCACACAAGTGTGTCTCAGCTGGCGTCCCATACCACCTTATCTTGGAATCTATGCTACGTAAACGATCTAGTCCACCATGTTCACTGCGCCTACATCGAAATTCCTTATCAACCCTCCAGGGCATCCTAGCGGGACATATAATATCACCAGGACCACGCAACAGTCCCATCCAGGACAAGGCAGCGTATTAACAACACTAAAAAAAATTTGGTCACAATAACCCTTAAAGTGTCCGGAAAAAAATACCATTGTGAATTAATAGCCCTTCACCACCTGGCTACTTAATTTCCTTTCCACTGACATCCCTCACCATCATCATGGGCAGGGTGGATAAAAATCTTGATTTTTTTAAAAAAATCAAAAAAATCAGATTTTTTTGATTTAAATCAGATTTTTTTTATTTAAATCATTTGATTTAAATCAGATTTTTTAATCAAGTTGTACACAAGCAAAACTTTGTCTTTTTGCAAATCTAATTGTTTTACACAAATAAAAATATTAAAACAGTTGATTATGAAACCTAATAATTTTTATTTGCACTATTAAACACTCAGAATTGAACTACAGAGAGTAAGTACTTTTTAACAATAGCCTATCTCTAACGTTTGAAGTAAGCAAACATCTTCAGTGAATACATCAGTCCTTTAAGCCTACTGTTTATTTAGGACTTTTAATAGGAAAACCAGTTGTCCTGCTTTAGCAGTTCCTAAGCGGTTTCGGACTGTTGTGTGCACAAAACCAAATGAAGAAAACAATCTCTCTACTCCTGCGGATGAAGCCGATGCAGTCAGTAGCTGAGTAGCTAGATTTATTATCTTTGCTGGAAGAACAAGTGATTGCGACTTCCACCAGTCCAGTGGTTTTAGTTCATTAACGACGTTATCTGCAAACATGTATTTTTGAAATGGTGCAGATTCACACTTCAATTTCAGCACAGTTGCCACAATGTCATGGTTAGTATTGGCGAGCCACTCCATTGCAGAGTTGATTTCCGCCTCAGATAATTTTTTCCCTCTATAGATGGGATGCAAGATATTGGCTAAATAGTGTTCTTCTTTTAATGCTTGGTCCTTGCGGTGCTGTATTGCAACCTTTACATTGTTTGAGAGGTTCAAGAGATCTAGAGAACCTTCTAAATCTTTCCAAACTTCTGTGGCATCAGCTATGGTTGCAGTATCTTTCTGCATTTTATCCAACGCAATCGATATTGGCTTTAACCTTTCCAAAAGGTCCTCGGCATTTCTCTTCACACCAAGATTTAATACTTTGCTTCGTATATTAGCATCAATTTTATCCCGATGTGTTTCGCAAATGGACAGTAATTTTGACCAGTTGTTAATAAACAGTTCCAAGCAGTCAGCCAAGGTATTCCATCTAACATCTTGTGGTAGAACCAACTTCAGTCCTCCCATTTCCTTGTAGGTTGCATGTGCAAAATGATTATTGCGGAAATATTTAACAATTTCTACAACATGTTCCTTGACACCCAAAATATGCAGGTCTTTTGCCAAAAGATGCAACAAATGTAGAACAACCGTATGTAATGACATTTGTGTCATCCTGTGCCAGTTCCGCTCGCATTTTTGCCACATTGCTTGCGTTATCAGTAACTAAGCTCCTTACTTTACATCCAAACTGTTCTTGGCATTGGTGAATTGAGTTCTTAGCAATTTCAAGTAAATATTCAGCAGTATGTGAATTTCCAGATGTGTCGATTGTGTCTGTAAGGTAAGTTTCACCATCTTCTGTTGTGACACAAGTGCAAATTATGGGGTCGTTGTGGATGTTGCTCCAACCATCCAAGCTCATGTTAACAACCTTGTCTTTCAAATATTTTGTACAAGCCGCTCTTTCTATGTCGTATACAGCCTGAAGATGTTTTCCTGAGATATCAAATCTACTTGGTGGTTTGTAGCCTGGTCTAATTCCTTCGATCATTTGTACAAACAATGGGTGCTCAACTAGTCGGAAAGAAGAATTGGTTGCAAATATGAATTTAGCAATTAATTCATCAAAATGTTCTTTCTGGCTCGTCGTAGTCTTTAAGATGAATTTTTCTACACTTTGTTGCACGCAAAGTTTTTTTTTGGGCTGCTTTGTTGAAGTTGTACCCAGATATTGATTGTCACGTGCAGCACAAGCCATATTTGACCCTGAAAGCACAGAAATTAAAAATATAAATCGACTGCGTATTTGAAGAAATATAACGAAAATATTGAAACAAACTTTTTGAACAATGTAATGGTCCTCGTCCTATAAGGGCTGTCTCAAAAGTTATGCTACTCAAGTTTTCCGGTGAGGCTGCTGTAATACTGGTAACTAATATCAGAGCCTCAGCAACTGAAAAAAATTATGTCACAAAAGTTTTAAAAATGTTTTTTTTTTTAAAATGGTCAATTTGGCAGACTTCAAAAGTGAATTGCAGCCTACAATAAAAAAAAAAATAAGCGTATACACACTTTATTTTTACTTAAAGGACATGTGCACCTTTATTTTTTAAGGTGCAGCCAGTCACAGTGTGCACATGTCCTCCCCCCGCAGCTCTCTTACCTCCGATGTCAGCGCTGCGGGGATCCGTGGCTTCGTTCTGCCCGTCCGCGAGCGCGCCTCCATTCATTTCAATGGAGCGTGCGGCCCGTTGACGTCACGCCGCTGGATCACTGCGAGTAGGCCGCAACCGGAGGACGGGAGGCGGACGGTCAAAACGAAGCCACGGATCTCAGCGCTGCGGGGATCGGAGGTAAGAGCGCTGCGGGGGGGGGACATGTGCACCTTAAAAAAAATAAAGGTGCACATGTCCTTTAGCGTTAATTTTCTGTGAAATATTGCCTTAACATAAATTTAAATTCTATACTCCAGAACTACCAGTGCTAGAAATTTTTCTTTTCATAGACTTTAACCATCCCAGTAAAATGTCTGTTAAAAAAAATAGGTTGTAAATTAATTGCCAGACTTACCACTAGTACTAGGCTCCTGGTGCATAAGAAGCTGTGGGGGTTCATGGACATTAGTTGTATCACTATCAACATCTTCATTTCCCTTCTGGTTGCAGTTTTCATAATGTGATTTCAAACGGCAAACAAGTCCTTGGATATCCTTTTGACAGTATTTGCACTTTGCTCTTGCACCTTTCTTTCCAAGATCTGCTGCTGGCATCTCAACAAAATGAACCCAAATAGGGTCTCTCTTACGACCTGCTGCCATGGCTCACACAGATCACTTATGAAGTTTGATTGTTACTACAGCCTGAGCCAAGCACTGCTGATGTTACTACAGCCTGAGCCAAGTACTGCTGACTATCCAACAAGTTTGGGCATGTCAACTGAATGCAGGGAAAAAGAAACTAAACCAAAACTGAAACCAAGCTAGAAGTGTGGAATTAAAGGGGCAGTATGAACAAAATGTGGAGGCTATTAATAGTTTATACAATTAAGACATGCTGCTTTTAAACACCTGCCTATTGCCATATAGTACAACAAAAAAAGATTTTTACTTACTTTGGGGTCCCCCCCTCACCCTGGCGTTAGATCTTTGCCCCAGTTTCGTCCGTGTAACTATGGGCGCACATGCACACTGCTCTCACTTCTCATTTTAATCGTGATTTATATTAAAAAAAAACCTTTTGATTTAAATCAGTGATTTAAATCATGATTAAAATCATGATTTAAATCGATCCGATTTAAATAGAAAAAAATCTTTTGATTTAAATCGTGATTTAAATCATGATTTAAATCGGCGTGATTTAAATCAATCCACCCTGATTCATGGGCGACTTTAACATCCCCATTAACATTTCCCACTCATCTGTCTCTAAACTTCTAACACTTACTTCTGCTTTCAGCCTGACTCAATGGTTCTCTTCAGCTACTCAAAATATGGCCACACGCTGGACTTCATCTTCACTCACCTCTGTTCCCTACCTAACCTCTCAAACTCACCAATGCCCCTGTCTGACCACAACCTACTCACATTCTCTTCCTTTCTCCAAGTACACAATCCATCTCCTCAAACTTTCATACCCACGCAGAAATCTCAAACACCTTGATTTACACTCACGTTCTCAGTCCTTTTTCCCTTTTGCAGACATTGCTTATTTCACAATGCAGATGCTGCTGCTACTTTATATAACACCACAATCTCTGCAGCTGGCGAATTTGGCTGCCCCCCTCATGCATAACAAAAACCACATGATTAACAACCTTGGGACACAAACCAGACTAAAGAACTGAGATGGGCTTCCAGGATTGGAAGAGGTCTCATTCCAACGAGCATTCCATCACATACAAACAATCTGTTATGGGGGGCTGTCTGATAATAACCTAAAGGAGTATCAGACAGTCAGGGTCCACCGTGCAAAGACTTTGCTGCAGACTATGGCAGAGTGCAATACCTCTGTTAACTCACAGAAGGATATAATAAGTAAGTAAAGCAATTCCTCCCTTACTTGGAGGGTGTGTGGAATGATCTCTGTTAATAATCACAGAGACAAAGGCAATGTGTGCGAAATGGCACCTACCTAGGTCCGCTCTTCTAGTGGTGCAAAAGAGACGAACAGCAGCGTAAGCCGCACAAAGCTCCTACCTGTGCGAGGACACGAACAACTGCCAGACGCAGCATAAGGAACGTTACCCTAGCGGCAACGTCCACCTACGAGACGAATCACAAGGCCCAGCCAGACCATGTGCCTCAGGCACCTGCCTATGTCCGCTCCCCTAAGAGGTAAGGATACGGACAGAAGCCGAAGCTGTAAGGTATAAGAACGCTACCCTGCCGGTAGCGCTCACCTAGCATAGAAAGAGGAATGCCTAGAGGAACGCGCACAGAGCGTCTACTCTTATGCATGAACCAAGAGGACTGAGCGCCATGCGGCGTGTGTCAGGGTCTTATATAGACTCTGTGCCTCATCCAAGATGGAGGACACCAGAGCCAATCCGCTGCCAGAACGACAGGAGTGACGTCATGCTGGCCTATCACCGAGCAAGGCGTCACAAGCACAAGCACATACCAATCGGCATAGAAGGTGTCAGAGACATGTGACCTCGTGTCAGCGATGTCACCCGCACATGTGCAATGGCTCCAAGATAGGACTTAGTCTCCGGCGCTCGCACATGTGCAGTAGCAAGAAATCTGGACTTAGTCTCCAGCGCTCGCACATGTGCAGTAGCAAGAAATCTGGACATAGACTCCAGTGCCACAGCAACCGTAACAGTACCTCCCCCTCAAGGGCCCCCCTCCCAGCGACGCAGGTAATCGGCAACTAAGTCGGGAGCATGGACAGCCTCCTCAGGCTCCCAAGAGCGATGTACCGGGCCATAGCCCTCCCAATCTATCAAGAAGAACCTGCGCCCTCTAACCATCTTAGAACCAACTATGGCTCGTACCTCATAGCTAGAGCGAGAGGAATCAGAGGTAGGAGAGTGCACTTCACGAGCGTGAGGTAAAATAGCCGGCTTTAGCAGTGAGACATGGAATTTGTCATGAATCCTAAGATGGACGGGTAACTTCAATTGGTAGACTACAGGATTTACCTGTCGAAGAACCTCATAAGGACCCAGGAAGCGAGGAGCAAATTTGACAGAGCTCACTCTAAGTCTCACGTGTTTTGCAGAGAGCCACACAAAGTCCCCTGGAGAAAAGACAGGAGCCGGGCGACGAAACTTATCGGACAACGTCTTCATATGGTCCTTAGCTGCTTGGATCGACTCTTGAGTCCAATCCCAAACCTCTCTGGCATTAGTTGCCCAGTCGGCCACAAGAGGAGGAGGTGCCGCAGCGGGAAACGGTACCGGTACCCTAGGGTGTTGCCCATTATTGAGTACGAACGGTGTCTGCCCAGTGGCCTCAGCCAGCGAATTGTTAAGGGCAAATTCTGCCCAGGGTAGGAGGGATGACCAGTTATCGTGGTTCTCAGCAACAAAGTGTCGAAGGTATATAATCATAGATTGATTGGTACGCTCAACCAAACCATTGGTCTCCGGATGGTATGCCGAAGAGAGATTCAACTCAATTTGCAGAAGGCTACAAAGATCTCGCCAGAAACGGGAAGCAAATTGCGGGCCTCTATCACAAATGATACGATCTGGCATCCCGTGAAGCCTAAAGACATGCTTGAGGAATAGTTTGGCTAGTACCCTGGAAGATGGGATTCTCGATAACGGTACGAGATGAACCATCCGGGAGAAATGGTCCGTAATGACCCACACAAATCTATGTCCCTGTGAACATGGAAGATCACCCACAAAGTCCATGCCTACCATCTCCCATGGTCTTTCTGGCACTGGTAAAGGATGCAAGAGCCCAGCCGGTCTCTGCCGTAATGGACGGTTGCGAGCACACGAGTAGCAGGAACCGACATATCTCTTGACGTGGCTGGCTAAGTGTGGCCACCAATACCACCTCTCCAGTAACTCTCGTGTCCGCCTAATACCAAAATGCCCACCCGCCTTTGAGGTGTGGGCCCATGACAGTATATCATTCTGTCGATCAGGCGGAACAAAGGTCTTGCCCGGTGGGATTTGGTCTAACGTCGCAGGGGAGAGCGTATGAAAAACCCTGGAGGGAAGGATAAGACGAGGTTCGTCAATCTCTTCCCGGGTAGAAAGCATAGAGCGAGACAGGGCGTCTGCCTTGTTATTCTTACTCCCAGACAGATAGTTGATGGAGAAGTGAAAGTGGGAGAAAAACAAGGACCAGCGGGCTTGGCGAGGATTCAGACGCTGAGCGGTTTGTAAGTACGTCAGATTCTTATGGTCTGTAAAGACCTGGAAAGGATGTTTCGCTCCTTCCAGCAAGTGACGCCACTTCTCCAAGGCTAATCTCAAGGCGAGCAGTTCCCTATCCACTATGGTATAGTTTCTCTCTGCCGGTGAAAAGGTTTTAGCAAAGAAGAAACACGGCCTTTTTCTACCTTCACCGTTCTTTTGATACAAGACCGCACCAGCACCCACTGAAGAGGCATCAACCTCTAAGAGGAAGGGCTTACTCTCATCGGGTCTTTGAAGAACGGGAGCAGTTGAAAAGTGTCTTTTTACTGCCTCAAAAGCCTGAGATGTCTCAGTAGACCAGGCTTTGGGATTAGCACCTTTCTTAGTCAAGGCCACCAAAGGGGCCACCAAAGTAGAAAAATGGGGTATGAACTGCCTGTAATAATTTATGAATCCTAAGAAGCGTTGCACCGCCTTCAAGGAATGAGGTTCGGACCATTGCAGGACAGCAGAGAGCTTCGCAGGATCCATAGCCAGGCCCTCTTGTGAGATAATGTAACCCAAAAAAGGCAATGAGGACTGCTCGAATACACATTTCTCGAGTTTAGCAAACAATGAGTGCTCCCTTAAACGGGAAAGGACACAAACGACATCCTGACGATGAGTCTCCAGATCAGGAGAAAAAAATCAGGATGTCGTCCAGATACACCACTACTGAGGATAACAGTAAATCCCTGAACACATAGTTTACGAAATCCTGAAATACTGCGGGTGCATTACATAACCCAAAAGGCATGACGAGGTATTCATAGTGACCGTCTCGGGTGTTAAAAGCGGTCTTCCATTCGTCACCCTTTCGAATTCGTACCAAGTTATACGCACCCCGCAGATCCAACTTCGTAAAAAACTGAGCTCCTCTCAGTCTGTCAAAGAGCTCCGAAATTAAAGGTAATGGGTATTTGTTCTTTATTGTGATTGCGTTGAGACCCCTGTAATATATGCAGGGACGCAAATCACCCTCTTTCTTCCGAACAAAGAAAAACCCAGCTCCCGCGGGAGAGACAGACTTACGAATGAACCCCTTCTCTAAACTCTCTCTTATATAGGTCGACATGGCCTCCGACTCAGGTATCGACAGGGGGTAAACCCTGCCTTTAGGTGGAACCGAACCTTGGATAAGGTCTATGGCACAGTCATACGGCCTATGGGGTGGAAGAACCTCAGCACCCTGTTTGGAGAACACGTCAGCGAAATCCAGATAGGGTGTAGGTATGGGAGAGAGATCAGTAGATGCAACCGCAATGACCTTAGGTGGTAAGGGAAGACATCGGGACTGACATTTCGAACCCCAACTAATAATGCTGTCAGACTCCCAGTCAATGTGAGGAGCATGAGTCCGAAGCCATGGAAGACCCAGAAGGACGTCGTCTATACCCTCAGGCAAAACAAGAAAAGAAATCTCCTCTATGTGACCCTGAGACAGGGAAAGGCGCAAGGGAACTGTCCTCAATGTAATGGAGTCAGACAACATAGTTCCATTAACAACATGGACAGGAATAGGCGCCTCTAACATGATAGAGGGAATATTGTGTCCCTTTACAAATCCTGAGGACACAAAAGTCCCGTCAGCTCCGGAATCCACAAAAGCCATAATAGGCCATGTATTCTCAGATAACGAGAGCTGACCTGGGATACAACACTTAGAGGGTGCAGAAGACGTCTCTAGTAACCCCCCTCTAATGGTTACTAGGCCAGGGAGTTTCCCTGACGACTAGGACACTTGTTGGCATAGTGCCCAGCCTGACGACATACGTAACATATAGGAGGACCAGACTTGCGTAGTCTGGAGGACGTATGACCTACCTCCATAGGAGTGGGAGATGTTTCAGATGCTGAGGAAGATGGTAGTGGACCCTCAACAACTGGAATAGCCCGATGCTTAGGGCGTGAGGAAGAGACCTCGAGTCTACGTTCCTTATGGCGTACATCGATCCTCGTTGTTACTGTGATCAAGTCCTCCAGAGAAGCAGGGACCTCACGAGTAGCAAGAGCATCCTTGACATAGCCTGCCAACCCTCTCCAGAAGATAGGAATCAACACCTTCTCTGGCCAATCTAGTTCTGCCACCAGAGTTCTAAAAGCAATGGCATAAGAACTAGTGGATAACGAACCCTGAGATAGATCTAACAGTCTCAGGGCTGCATCATGGGTAACCTGCGGACCCATGAATACCGCCTTAAGAGCATCAAGAAAGTCTTGATGTCTCAGAGTAACCACATCAGAGCGCTCCCATAGGGGAGTCGCCCATTCTAAGGCTTTGTCCTGAAGTAAGGAGATGATAAAGCCTACTCTGGACCTCTCCGTAGAGAAGCGAGAAGAGTTGACCTCTAGGTGTATCTGACACTGACTAATGAAACCACGACATGATCTGACATCGCCAGAATATCTGTTTGGCAGAGCAAGTCGAGGATCATGTGCAGCTGTCACCATGGTCTGAGGTTTATCCTCTATACTCTTGAGCCGTGACTCAAGTACTTGTATGTAACGGTGTAACTGCTGATATTCTGCCATAACTGCCAGATCCTTGGCTCAGTCCTAATGTTACGGGGGGCTGTCTGATAATAACCTAAAGGAGTATCAGACAGTCAGGGTCCACCGTGCAAAGACTTTGCTGCAGACCTTGGCAGAGTGCAATACCTCTGTTAACTCACAGAAGGATATAATAAGTAAGTAAAGCAATTCCTCCCTTACTTGGAGGGTGTGTGGAATGATCTCTGTTAATAATCACAGAGACAAAGGCAATGTGTGCGAAATGGCACCTACCTAGGTCCGCTCTTCTAGTGGTGCAAAAGAGACGAACAGCAGCGTAAGCCGCACAAAGCTCCTACCTGCGTTCGCTCCACTAGTGTGCGAGGACACGAACCACTAGATATGGCACCTGCCTAGGTCCGCTCTTCTAGTGGTACAAAAGAGACGAACAGCAGCGTAAGCCGCACAAAGCTCCTACCTCTGTTCGCTCCCCTAGTGTGCGAGGATACGAACAACTGCCAGACGCAGTATAAGGAACGTTACCCTAGCGGCAACGTCCACCTACGAGTCGAATCACAAGGCCCAGCCAGACCATGTGCCTCAGGCACCTGCCTATGTCCGCTCCCCTAAGAGGTAAGGATACGGACAGCAGCCGAAGCTGTAAGGTATAAGAACGCTACCCTGCCGGTAGGGCTCACCTAGCATAGACAGAGGAATGCCTAGAGGAACGCGCACAGAGCGTCTACTCTTATGCATGAACCAAGAGGACTGAGCGCCATGCGGCGTGTGTCAGGGTCTTATATAGACTCTGTGCCTCATCCAAGATGGAGGACACCAGAGCCAATCCGCTGCCAGAACGACAGGAGTGACGTCATGCTGGCCTATCACCGAGCAAGGCGTTACAAGCACATGACCAGCGACCAATCGGCATAGAAGGTGTCAGAGACATGTGACCTCGTGTCAGCGATGATGTCACCCGCACATGTGCAATGGCTCCAAGATAGGACTTAGTCTCCGGCGCTCGCACATGTGCAGTAGCAAGAAATCTGGACATAGTCTCCAGTGCTCGCAGCAACCGTAACACAATCCCTCACCATTTTCATGTCTGCACTCACTGTTGCAAAACAAATCTACTTTTCGTCGCCCATATCCTCACTATATCACAACTCTAAACAGCTATCAACACTTTAACTCTTTCCTCCATGCCCCGGTGCCACTTCCCTCTCATCTCAGCTGAAGCCTTTTCCTCTTTCTTCAAGCAGAAGATTGACAACATCAGAGCAAACTTTGGCCCACAATTCCTACAGCCCCTTCTTAACTACTCAACTCTTTTCCTCCAAATCCAGTATCTCCACTATGACAGAGGATCATCTTTCCTTTCTATGCTCAAGATCCCATCTCACCATCTGTCCACTTGACCCACTCCCATCCCATCTCATCACCAAACACACCACAGTCTTCATCCCAACCTTAACCCATCTCTTCACCTATCACCTAAGTAGTGTATTCTCTTCATGCTTTAAACATGCCTACATAATACCCATCCTCAAAAAGCTCTCCCTTGACCCTTCTGTGTCTAATTGTCGCCCTATATCCCTTCTCCCCTATGCCTTAAAACTACTGGAACAGCATGCCCATCTTGAACTCCACTCACACCTCTCTTCCTGCTCCCTCGTTGACTGGCTACAATCTAGGTTCCAACTGCATCATTCCACTGAAACTGCTCTAACTAATGTCACCAATGACCTACTAACCACCAAAGCCATTCAACACTACTCTGTCCTTCTCCTCCTGGACCTGTCCTCTGCCTTCGACACAGTGGATCATTCCCTTCTACTATAGATTCTCTCATCTCTGGGCACAAACTTGGTCCTATCTTGGATCTCCTCATACCTAACTGACTGAACTTTCAGCATCTCCCGCTCTCACTTCCTCATCTAGGCCGCTGTCGGTGTCCCCCAACGTTCAGTTGTTGGACCATTGCTGTTCTCTATCTACACCAGACCTGGGCAAGATCAGAGTTGGAGACGTGGTGCCGCTTCTCCTGCTGGGCAGGAACTTTTCAAATGACACACGCGCGCTGTACTGACGACATCAGGGCATGCGTGCGTCACAGAGAAAGGTGCCGTGCAGGGAACAGAGGACAAATTCCTGCGTTCTGCTGCTACACTGTGCGGAGCTTCAGGATCGGTCCTCTGTTCCCTGCGGCAGCGTTCTCTGTGACACACAAGCGCCCTGATGTCGGTAGTACAGCGCGTGTGTGTCATTTGAAAAGTTCCCGCCCAGCAGGAGAAGCGGCACCAGCCGGTGCCTGGACAGAGATGCAGCGGCGGGGGCAGGGGCCGTACAAGAACAACAGCGGCGCAGCCAGGGCCCGTACCAGGGAAGAAGCAGCTCAGCGGGGGACCCGTATGGAGGTGCCTGAGGAGGGAGAGGTGAGTGGTCACTAATAACCTGAGTGGGAGGGGAAGGGGGAGGGGGGGTAACTGGTGTAATATTTGGGTGTAGTTTTACAGGGGCAGTATATACTGATGTAATGTATTACAGGGGCAGTATATAGTGCTGTAATGTATTACAGGAGCAGTATATAGTGCTGTAATGTATTACAGGAGCAGTATATAGTGCTGTAATGTATTACAGGAGCAGTATATAGTGCTGTAATGTATTACAGGGGCAGTATATAGTGCTGTAATGTATTACAGGGGCAGTATATAGTGCTGTAATGTATTACAGGGGCAATATATAGTGATGTAGTATATTACAGGTGTAGTATATAGTGCTGTAATGTATTACAGGGGCAGTATATAGTGCTGTAATGTATTACAGGGGCAGTATATAATGATGTAATGTATTACAGGGGCAGTATATAGTGCTGTAATGTATTACAGGGGCAGTATATAGTGATGTAATGTATTACAGGCGCAGTATATAGTGATGTAATGTATTACAGGGGCAGTATATAGTGATGTAATGTATTACAGGGGCAGTATATAGTGATGTAATGTATTACAGGGGCAGTATATTGTCACGCTCCCCGATGCCCGTGCCACGCTTCCCGGCTCCCCTGCCACGCTCCCCGGCTCCCCTGCCTCGCTCCCCGGCTCCCCTGCCACGCTTCCCGGCTCCTCTGCCACGCTCCCCGGCTCCTGGACCTCGCTTCCCCGCTCCCGGGCTCTGCTCCCCGGTCCCCCGCTCCTCAGCCTCCATGCTCCCTCACCTGCCTCTTCCAGACAACCTGGTCCCCGGTCCCGGCGCCCGTCTGCTGTTCTGAGCCGGCCCGGCACTCCTGCCTCCTGTACATCACATCCTGCCCTGGCTTCTGGCACCCGGGCCTCGCGCATGCGCATTAGGGCGCGCGCGCGGTCATTGACCTTTTCTTAAAGGGCCAGCGTCCTCCAACAGGATATTGAAGATGCTGGTACAGGGTATATAGGGGGTTCCTTTCCAAGTGGGCGGGGCCTGTTCTTCGTGTTTGCTAAGCTAGGAGTCAGGTCTCCTTGTGTTTGTGCCATACTTACCTATCTGTCTTGTAGAGTCGCCCCCGTCTCGCCAACCGGTCCTGACGACTCCCGAATTCCGAACGGTGACTGCCTGCCATCCCGTCAGTCCCTACCATCTCCGATCCCTGCATCCTGTGGTGACCCGTCTTCTCGCTCCATCGGTTCCGGACTCTGCCTGACGTCATCTCAGCCTCCAAACCTGAGCTTCGTCACCCGGACTACCTTCAGTGACCCCGTGGTCCCAGAGACTTCTACACTCCTCTGAACGGACTGTCCTGCTACCTGTAGTGCTCCGGCTACCGGGCACCTTGCCCTCGGTGAGGTGTTCAGCCCAGTGGATCCACCTCCTGGGTCTGCCCGTCCACCTGGCCCTAACAGTAAGAACAGGCCATGGATCCCGCCGAAGCACTAGCGGCCCAGCTGGGCACCCTACAGCAGGAACTCGTACGACAGCGCGAGACCCAGTCCCGCATGTTGGCCTTCATGTCCTCAGTGGATACCCGCCTGCACACGCTGCAAGCATCTGCCACGTCCCTGGCATCTCAGGTTACTACGGCACAGTCCACGGCCACGGTTCCCGTGGCGGCTACCTCGGAAGCTTCTAAACTCCGCTTGGCCTCTCCACCCCGATATGCCGGAGATCCCAAGACCTGCAGAGGATTCCTAAACCAGTGCTCCCTCCATTTCAAGCTGCTTCCGCACTTGTTTGCCTCCGACCAAGCCAAGGTGGCGTTTGTGATGTCCCATCTAGAGGGTGAGGCACTGGCCTGGATGAACCCCTTGTGGGAGAAGGAGGACCCTGTGACCACTAACATCCAGGACTTCCTGCAGGCATTCAGAAACACCTTTGACAAACCCGGACGTGCCGCCGCATCCGCCTCATCACTCCTCAGGCTACGTCAGGGGACCATGATGATGGGGCAGTATGCCATCCGCTTCCGCACTTTAGCCTCAGAATTAGGGTGGAACAATGAAGCCCTCACCGCCGCCTTCTAGGAAGGACTCTGCAGCCATATTAAGGACGAGCTGGCAGGCCGCGATGTTCCTTCCACCCTGTATGCCCTGATCGCACTAGCCACCCGCGTGGACCTCAGATTCCAGGAACGATCCAAAGAGGTGTCCCGTGAGAGACGTCCGATACGGCATTCCTCTCCTCCGCAGAAGCCCGCTGTACTTCAGTCAATGTCGTCTGGTGTCTCTGTCCACGAGCCCATGCAGATTGACCGTCTGAGGCAGTCCGAACAACGCCGAGCAGAACGGCTCGCCAAGGGCCTCTGCTTCTACTGCGGAGAGGGCACACACCTTCTACGCTCCTGTCCAGAGAGGCCGGGAAACTCCAAAGCCTAGGGTTGGTAGGAGAGGCCACCCTAGGTGCTGGGACTCTCTCAGACCCGGTTACGTGGACTGTTCAAGTGACAACGGGAGAGACGCGGTTCACGGCCGAAGCGTACCTCGATTCCGGGGCAGCAGGCAATTTCATCCAGCAGGCCACGGTGGACAAGTACCAGGTGCCTGTTACTCCACTCGACAAACCCCTCGTGATTGCCTCTGTAGATGGGAGACCCCTCTCTGACACCATCTCGTGGATCACCAAGCCGGTGGAACTACGTATCGGTGCCCTGCACACCGAGAACATCAATCTCTACGTCCTCCCACACATGTCTCATCAAATCCTGCTGGGACTCCCCTGGTTACGGACACACGAACCGTCAGTCAGCTGGGGTACTGGTGAAATCACCCGATGGGGCTCCTCTTGCCACGAGAACTGTCTGAAGACTATACAGCCCATCCGACGACCTCCGGTTCTGGAGTCCCTACCGGGACTGCCCTCTGCCTATTGGTCCTTCACGGACGTCTTTGATAAAAAGGAGTCAGAGGTACTGCCGCCACATCGTTCTTACGACTGTGCCATCGACCTACTCCCGGGAACTACACCACCTCGAGGACGGATATATCCGCTGTCTCCTGCTGAAACAAGGGCCATGTCTGCCTACATCACGGAGAACCTGGCAAGGGGATTCATTCGGAGATCCTCCTCTCCTGCTGGAGCAGGCTTCTTCTTCGTTAAGAAGAAAGAGGGCGACTTACGCCCATGCATTGACTACCGGGGATTGAACCAAATCACCGTGAAAAATAAATACCCCCTGCCGCTCATCCCTGAATTGTTTGATCGGCTTAGAGGAGCTCGTGTGTTTACCAAGTTGGATCTTCGGGGTGCCTACAACCTGGTCCGCATCCGCTCTGGGGACGAATGGAAGACCGCATTCAATACTCGCGATGGGCACTATGAATACTGTGTGATGCCCTTCGGCTTGTGTAACGCACCAGCAGTCTTTCAGGAATTGGTGAACGACGTGTTCCGGGACCTTCTCTACGTCTGTGTGGTGGTGTATCTTGAGGATATCCTGGTCTTCTCTCCGGACCTCCAGACCCACAGAGAGAACCTGCAGCTGGTACTACAAAGACTGAGAGAGAATCGTCTGTACGCCAAGTACGAGAAGTGTGTCTTCGAGCAGTCTTCTCTTCCCTTCCTGGGTTACATAATCTCCGATACCGGTCTGCAGATGGACCCGGAGAAGGTCTCTTCCATTCTCAACTGGCCCCCTCCTTCCGGACTGAAGGCAATCCAACGCTTTCTGGGATTCGCAAACTATTACCGTCAGTTCATCCCTCACTTCTCTGCTCTGACTGCACCTCTCTCCGCCTTGACCAAGAAGGGGGCTAATCCAAAGGACTGGTCACCTGCGGCCGACGCCGCGTTTGGCTCCCTGAAACAGGCATTTGCTTCTTCCCCTGTGCTCCACCGTCCTGAGTTAAATCAACAGTTCACCTTGGAGGTGGATGCCTCCTCCTCGGGAGCCGGAGCAGTGCTCATGCAGAAGTCCTCCTCCGGGAAGATGGTTACTTGCGGTTTCTACTCCAAGAGCTTCTCAGCGCCTGAACGCAACTACACCATCGGTGACCGAGAGCTATTGGCAGTCAAACTGTCCCTGGAGGAATGGCGCTACCTTCTGGAAGGAGCAGTGTACCCCGTGATCATTTACACGGACCACAAGAACCTGGAATACCTGCGGTCCGCTCAGCGACTGAACCCACGGCAAGCCAGGTGGTCCTTGTTCTTTGCCAGGTTCGATTTTCAGCTCCATTTTCGACCCGCGGACAAGAATGTACGAGCAGATGCCTTGTCCAGGTCATTCATGCCCATGGAGCAGGAGGAGGAGACATCCCAGCCCATCATCTGCCCTAGTGAAATCATTCCGGTGGCCCCTGTCACCCTGGCCCAGATACCGCCCGGGAAGACCTATGTCTCTGAGACTGACAGGCAAAAAGTGTTGCACTGGGGCCATGCCTCGAAAATAGCCGGCCATGCTGGTCAGAAGAAAACATGGAGTACAATTGTACGTCACTACTGGTGGCCATCCCTTCGCACGGATGTCGCTTCTTTTGTCTCAGCCTGCTCCTCTTCTGCCAGGAACAAGACGCCCAAAAACCTGCCATATGGCCGTCTTCTGCCTCTGCCTATACCCTCCATTCCGTGGCAACACATTGCAATGGACTTTATTACGGACTTGCCCCTGTCCTCCGGACACACAGTCATATGGGTCGTGGTGGATCGGTTCTCCAAAATGGCTCATTTCATCCCTATGGCTGGACTGCCCTCTGCCCAGGAACTCGCTGACGCTTACATACAGCACATCTTCCGGTTGCATGGCTTTCCATCACACATTGTGTCCGACAGAAGAACTCAGTTTACCTCCCGCTTCTGGAGGGCCCTCTGCAAACATCTGGGAGTGACTCTGGACTTTTCTTCAGCCTACCATCCTCAGTGGAATGGCCAAGTGGAACGAGTCAATCAGATTCTGACCTCCTTCTTACGTCACTACGTTAACGCCCATCACGATGACTGGTCCACGCTTCTTCCTTGGGCTGAATTCTCCCATAACGATCACGTCAATGAGTCCTCCTCCAGCTCTCCCATGTCGATTACGGTCTTCAGCCTTCCGTTCCATTACCAGTATCTTCTTCCTCGGATGTCCCTGCTGCTGATACCGTAGTCCGTGACTTTTCAACAATTTGGGACTCTGTCAAGACGTCCCTTGGACGTGCTTCCCTGCGGATGAAGAGACACGCAGACAAGAGGCATCTGGATCCTCCGTGTTTCACTCCGGGAGATCTGGTCTGGCTTGCTTCCAAATATGTCTGATTGAAGCTACCATCATACAAGCTGGGTCCTCGCTACATCGGGCCGTTTAAAGTCATCGGCAAAATAAATGAGGTCTCCTACAAACTGCAGCTCCCGGCCACGATGAGAATACCCAACTCCTTCCACGTCTCCCTGCTCAAGCCGGTGGTCCTTGGTCCCTTCTCCGCTGTTGCCAGTTCTGCTCCTCCTCCTATTGCTGACGATGACATCTATGCGGTAAGGGATATCGTGGCCATGAAAACCGTACGGGGCCGACAGTTCTTCCTGGTGGACTGGGCTGGGTATGGTCCTGAGGATAGGTCCTGGGAACCCCGGGAGAATGTGGGTACTCCTCTGATTCGTGCCTTCCTGTCCCGGTTGCGGGGAGGGGGGCGTGGGGGAGGGGGTACTGTCACGCTCCCCGGTGCCCGTGCCACGCTTCCCGGCTCCCCTGCCACGCTCCCCGGCTCCCCTGCCTCGCTCCCCGGCTCCCCTGCCACGCTTCCCGGCTCCTCTGCCACGCTCCCCGGCTCCCGGACCTCGCTTCCCCGCTCCCGGGCTCTACTCCCCGGTCCCCCGCTCCTCAGCCTCCATGCTCCCTCACCTGCCTCTTCCAGACAACCTGGTCCCCGGTCCCGGCGCCCGTCTGCTGTTCTGAGCCGGCCCGGCACTCCTGCCTCCTGTACATCACATCCTGCCCTGGCTTCTGGCACCCGGGCCTCGCGCATGCGCATTAGGGCGCGCGCGCGGTCATTGACCTTTACTTAAAGGGCCAGCGTCCTCCAACAGGATATTGAAGATGCTGGTACAGGGTATATAGGGGGTTCCTTTCCAAGTGGGCGGGGCCTGTTCTTCGTGCTTGCTAAGCTAGGAGTCAGGTCTCCTTGTGTTTGTGCCCTACTTACCTATCTGTCTTGTAGAGTCGCCCCCGTCTCGCCAACCGGTCCTGACGACTCCCGAATCCCGAACGGTGACTGCCTGCCATCCCATCAGTCCCTACCATCTCCGATCCCTGCATCCTGTGGTGACCCGTCTTCTCGCTCCGTCGGTTCCGGACTCTGCCTGACGTCATCTCGGCCTCCGAACCTGAGCTTCGTCACCCGGACTACCTTCAGTGACCCCGTGGTCCCAGAGACTTCTACACTCCTCTGAACGGACTTGTCCTGCTACCTGTAGTGCTCCGGCTACCGGGCACCTTGCCCTCGGTGAGGTGTTCAGCCCAGTGGATCCACCTCCTGGGTCTGCCCGTCCACCTGGCCCTAACATATATAGTGATGTAATGTATTACAGGGGCAGTATATAGTGATGTAATGTATTACAGGGGCAGTATATAGTGATGTAATGTATTACAGGTGCAGTATATAGTGATGTAATGTATTACAGGGGCAGTATATAGTGATGTATTACAGGGGCAGTATATAGTGATGTAATGTATTACAGGGGCAGTATATAGTGATGTAATGTATTACAGGGGCAGTATATAGTGATGTAATGTATTGCAGGGGCAGTATATAGTGATGTAATGTATTACAGGGGCAGTATATAGTGATGTAGTGTGTTTATATATATACATATACATACAGTATTGGGTAGAATTGAGTTAATTATATCAGTACGGCCCTCTAAAAGGATCCCAAATTCTCATGCGGCCCCATGAGAAATTTAATTGCCCACCCCTGATCTACACCTTCGACCTGGGACAGCTCATAGATTCCCACGGCTTTCAGTATCACCTCTATGCTGCTGATATGCAGATCTACCTCTCTGGACTTGACATCACCTATTTCATCCTTTTTCTTTGCTCGATTTCTAAAACTGAACATGGATAAAACAGAAATCATTATGATTCTTCCTCCTCACGCAACCCCCCAACTGACCTATCCATCAAAGTCAATGGCTGCTCACTCTCCCCAGTCCCACCTGCTCACTGCCTAGGGATAACTCTAGACTCTGCTCTCCCTCAAGCTACATATCCAAGCCCTCTTCAGCTCCTGCCACCTCCAAATCAAAAATATTTCTCGGATTAGTACATTCCTTTCCAAAGAAGCTGCAAATACACTAAGTTCATGCCCTTATTATCTCTCGCCTGGACTATTGCAACCTCCTGCTCTGTGGCCTCCCTTCTAACAGTCTTGAACCCCTACAATCTATTCTAAACATTGATATACTAATCCACCTGTCCTCCCGTCACTTCCCGACTTCTCCTCTCTGCCAATCACTTCACTAGCTTCCCATTGCTTAACGACTCAAGTTCAAAACCCTAACCATGACATACAAAGCCATCCACAACCTGTCTTCTCCATACATCTGTTACCTACTCTGCCGGTACTTACCTGCATGCAACCGTCGATCCTCACAAGATCTTCTTCTCTACTCCCCTCGCATCTCCTATTCCCACAATCGCATCCAAGATTTCTCCCGTGCATCTCCCATACTATGGAATGCTCCGCCACAACATATCAGGCTTTGAAAAGCTTCAAAAGGAACTTGAAGACCTTCCTCTTCTAACAAGCCTACAGTAACCTTCAGTCTGCTATAATGCCACACAACCATCTCCACCCTTACCTACTGTATCATCAACCATCCCTTCTAGACTGTGAGTTCTTGTGGGCAGGGTCCTCTTACCTCCTGTACCTGTCTGTGACTTGTTTTGTTTATTATTATTGTACTTGACCCTGTTATGTGTACCCCTTTCCACAGGTAAAGCACCATGGAATAAATGGTGCTATAATAATAAATAATAATAATCACTACTGAATGTATGGCCTGGACATGATAGTTTAACACAAGCACATTGGAACGCCAAGACATCAAAACAGAAGGACACACATAATCATGAAAAGTATATATTCATAGAAAGTGTATAGGGTAGGATAGATAGAGAACACATATCCTATAATTTTTTTTTAGAAAATCTAGTAACAACATATAAGGTTATAAAGATTGTGTCAGAAAAACATGTCCTGTACTGATCTATTGTAAAAACATTAAAATTAATACATCTAGTATCATCATAGTATCATAGTTTTTAAGGTTGAAGGGAGACTCTAAGTCCATCTAGTTCAACCCGTAGCCTAACATGTTGATCCAGAGGAAGGCAAAAAAAACCCAATGTGGCAAACAAGTTCCAATGGGGAAAAAAATTCCTTCCTGACTCCACATTCGGCAATCAGACTAGTTCCCTGGATCAATACCCTGTCATAAAATCTAATATACATAACTGGTAATATTAAATTTTTCAAGAAAGGCGTCCAGGCTCTGCTTAAATGTTAGTAGTGAATCACTCATTACAACATCATGCGGCAGAGAGTTCCACAGTCTCACTGCTCGTACAGTAAAGAATCCTCGTCTGTGATTATGATTAAACCTTCTTTCCTCAAGACGTAGCGGATGCCCCCGTGTTCCAGTCGCAGGCCTAGGTGTAAAAAGATCTTTGGAAAGGTCTCTGTACTGTCCCCTCATATATTTATACATTGTGATTAGATCCCCCCTAAGCCTTCGTTTTTCCAAACTAAATAACCCCAAGTTTAATAACCTGTCTTGGTATTGCAGCCCACCCATTCCTCTAATAATCTTGGTGGCTCTTCTCTGCACCCTCTCCAGTTCAGCTATGTCCTTCTTATATATCGGTGACCAGAATTGTACACAGTATTCTAAGTGCGGTCGCACTAGTGACTTGTACAGAGGTAGAAGTATATTTTTTTCATGAACACTTATACCTCTTTTAATACATCCCATTATTTTATTAGCCCTGGCAGCAGCTGCCTGACACTGTCCACTAAAGTGAAGTTTACCATCCACCCATACACCCAAGTCTTTTTCTGTGTCTGTTTTACCCAGTGTTCTACAATTAAGTACATAATCATAAATGTTATTTCCTCTACCCAAGTGCATGACCTTACATTTATCTACATTAAACTTCAATTGCCACTTCTCAGCCCAATCCTCCAATTTACATAAATCTCCCTGTAATATAAAATTATCCTCCTCTGTATTGATTACCCTGCAGAGTTTAGTATCATCTGCAAATATTGAAATTCTACTCCGCATGCCCCCAACAAGGTCATTTATAAATATGTTGAAAAGAAGCGGGCCCAATACTGACCCCTGTGGTACCCCACTATGAACTGAGACCCAGTCCGAGTACGCACCATTAATAACCACCCTTTGTTTCCTATCACTGAGCCAGTTTTTAACCCAGTTACACATATTTTCCCCTATCCCCATTATTCTCATTTTATGTACCAACCTTTTGTGTGGCACCGTATCAAAAGCTTTTGAAAAGTCCATACACACAACATCCACTGCATTTCCCTGGTCCAGGCTTGAACTTACCTCTTCATAGAAGCTGATCAAATTAGTTTGACAGGATCGATCCCTCATAAACCCATGTTGATACTCTGTCATAAGGTTATTTTTCTTGAGATACTCCAGTATAGCATCTCTCAAGAAACCCTCAAGGATTTTACTAACTGTAGAGGTTAAACTTACCGGCCTATAATTTCCCGGCTCAGTTTTTGTCCCCTTTTTGAATATTGGCACCACATTTGCTATGCGCCAGTCCTGCGGTACCGACCCTGTTATTAAGGAATCTGAGAAGATTAAAAATAATGGTCTATCTATCACAGAACTCAATTCCTGTAGTACTCTGGGGTGTATGCCATCCGGGCCCGGAGATTTGTCAACCTTAGTGATTTCGAGGCGGCGGCGTACTTCCTGCTGGGTTAAGCAGGTAATATTCAAGGGTGAATTTATGGTATCACTGGTCATGTCATCTGCCATGGCATTTTCTTGTATAAAAACCGTAGCAAAAAGTCATTCAGCAGGTTGGCTTTACCCTCATCCCCTTCCACCATTTCACCAAGACTATTTTTAAGGGGGCCAACACTATCGCTTTTCCGTTTTTTACTGTTTATGTAGTTAAAGAATATTTTAGGATTATTTTTACTTTCTCTCGCAATGAGTCTCTCTGTCTCAAACTTAGCTAACTTAATTTGCTTTTTACATATTTTATTTAATTTTCTATAATTATATAATGCCTCATCACTACCTACCCTCTTTAATTCTTTTAAGGCTTTCTGTTTTTCTTTTATTGCTTCCCTTACAGCTCTATTTAGCCATAGGGGTTTCCTCCTATTTCTAGCATGTTTGTTCCCATAGGGTTATCAAACATTTTATAGTAGGACATATTATATATGTTCACAGTTCTGTTTATGTTGGAGGGCATAGCTTATCGGTAAAGTTCTTATAAGGAATAAATATTAAGATATCCATATTGAATATACATAAATGCTGACATGGTATGATATATATATCCTTCCAATTGGAAGCTTCTAGAGATTACACCATGTAACATGCGTTCAGCTGAAATACCCTATATGGTTTGGACAGTTGTCATATAACATGACACGATGGAGGGGGCCTCTCACTCCTGCACGTCGCCAACTGACCCAGAATCCTT
Organism: Anomaloglossus baeobatrachus; assembly: GCF_048569485.1. Lineage (NCBI taxonomy): Eukaryota > Metazoa > Chordata > Amphibia > Anura > Aromobatidae > Anomaloglossus > Anomaloglossus baeobatrachus. Next base: position 109,368,224 of record NC_134362.1, read on the forward strand.
CCAGCCTGCAAGATGAACACATGCTGTCAAGCCTACAGTATATCACCCCTGCCTTACCATTCAGGATCCAAGGAAAGATGGATGAAGATTTTCTATTGATCAGTATGAACTAATTGAACTCTTTTACGTAAGCAAATGCAGTATATTTTTTTTCCTTTTCTGTAACTGAACTGCAACTTTATAATTAGCCAACCATTTTTATCAGATATAAAATACATTTATTTTTTTTTATATATTCTGAAGTCCATTATTCATGCGTCTTATCGCGTATTTGAAGAAAAATATATTTAAGAGTATATTTTTAACATCTATATACTGTACATATATAAGTCCTATCCCCTGTACATTATTGTTATAGTGCTACAACATTAAACCTAATAATACCAATACATCAATGATGCAAAAAAATATCTAAGCCATATAAGCTCACTTGTGGGGAAGAGAGAGAGGAGGCAGACCACACAACCATGCCTCAAACATTTATCGTTTATACTGAGAAATGGTGATAACAGTTGTTTATGGAACAACTCCTTTAAAGGGAACCTGTCACAGGTTTTTACACCTCAAACAAATGTTATCTATGTAAAGGTGCTGTAATGCTGATTACATCCATACTAGACATCGGGTACCGTCTCACTAAACGACGTACCAGCGATTCCGACCACGATATACCTGGTCAGGATCGCTGGGGCGTCGCTACATAGTCGCTGGTGAGCTGTCAATCAGGCAGATCTCACCAGCGACCAGTGACCAGGCCACAGCCACCAGCGACGCGTGGAAGCGATGCTGCGCTTGGTAACTAAGGTAAATATCGGGTAACTAAGCAAAATGCTTAGCGCTGGCTCCCTGCACTCGTAGCCAGGGTACACATCGGGTTAATAAGCACAGCGCTTCACTTAGTTACCCGATGTGTACTCTGGCTATGTGGGTAGGGAGCAGGGAGCCGGCACTGGCAGCCTGAGAGCGGCGGACGCTAGTAACCAAGGTAAATATCGGGTAACCAAGCTAAGCGCTTCGCTTGGTTACCCGATATTTACCTTCGTTACCACCGTCCGCAGCTTCCAGATGCCGGCTCCCTGCACATTCAGATCGTTGCTCTCTCGCTGTCAAACATAGCGATGTGTGCTTCACAGCGGGAGAGCAACATCCAAAAAATGACCCAGCACTGTGTGTAATTAGCAGTGATCTCACAGCAGGGGCCAGATCACTGCTCCGTGTCACACACAGTGAGATCGCTAATGAGGTCACCGGTGCGTCACAAAACCCGTGACTCAGCAGCGATCTCGCTAGCGATCTCGCTATGTGAGAAGTACCCTAAGTTTAAATTGTAGAGAAATGTATTTTTTAATTGTTATGCAAATTAGCCACATGTGCAGTGGGCGGGCAGTGCTTTGCTTCTTCTCTTTCTGTTCCTCACCTTCTGCCTGTTTTCTATAAGTTATTGACAGGCCACTCTTTTTTAAGTAACCTGTTTCTAATGCCTGAGATCTAGTGACAGTGCTGTCATTCCCCAGTACAATGCATGAAAATTAACCCCTTTACCACTGGGTGATTTTCTGTTTTTCATTTTTGTTTTTTCCTCTCTTCCAAAAGTCAACATTTTTTATTTTTCCATCAATATTGCCATATGAGTGCCTATTTTTTTGCAGGACGAGTTCTACTTTTCAATTGTATGATTGTGTTGGGGGGACTTTATTCACCATGTTCACTATATAGTAAAACTGATGTGTTAGTATGATACCTTACGTCGGTCTGAGTTCGTAGATACCAAACGTGTATATTTTTACTTTTATGTAAGGGTAAGGGGTGAAAAAAAAATTCAGAAGTTTGTCCAAAAAAAGAGAATAGCACTTTTGTCGCAATATTATGAGACCCATAAAGTTCTCATTTTTTGGGAACAGTGACTGTTTATTTTTATGTTATTAATCATTTTTGTGTAGGTGCGCTGTTTAGATCACCTGTTATTACATTTCAAAGAAATGTTGTGGTGACCAAAAAACGTAATTTTGGCATTTGGAATATTTTTCTCGAAACCAATCAGATTAATTGATTTTATATTTTGATAGATATACATATTTTGTATCAAAAATGCCCTATTTTTTATTTGTTTAACCGTTTTATTTTCAGAGTGGCAAAAGGAGGGGAGGTGATTAGAACTTTTAGGGGTTTTTTTGTAACTTTTTCATTTTTTACATTTTTTATTTATTTTGCTAGTTCCCCTGGGGGACTTTATGCCTGCACAGTCGAATCACCTGTGCATTTTTGTGATCAAGACAGTATTGCTCTGAACAGCAGCATTGATCTGATCTTCTCCTGTGAGTGCCGGCGCTCTGTTGGCTCTCACAGGAAGTGAGTCAAGGCAGCATCAAGGGTCATCGGCTGACCTACTGCTACCATGACAACACATTGACGCCGATGGTGGCAGGGAACGGCACAAAATCGCGCTGTCAGAATATGACAGCACAATCTAAGAGGTTAGATCCACCCGCGCCTATTAGCCACACGTCTGCTGATCCGATCAGCGACATGCGGGGAATACAGCGGGCTCACCACCAAAGCCTACGGTAACCAGAGGGAGGTGACCAAGGACTAGTTTGCAGATCTCGCAAAACACTGACCATATTCTTTAGGGTAGAGTCATGTGACGTATCTGGGAAAATCTCACATTGCACTCACCTCAATGTCAAGTAATGAAGCAGCTCATATCTGCGATGTTTTACTCAGTCCTAATCAGACTGAGGAAGCAAGTCCTGGCTCACTTGCACCCATACAAGTCTATCGGTGCATGTGAAACATCGGGCTGCACTACTATGTCATCTGAGTGCAGTGAAACTTACGCAGAGACAGACAATGGAGAAATGAATCTCTCACTCTTCTCTGCATCTGTTATACGATCGCTACATCGGAGCGTAATTGCAGGATACTCATCTAACGCACACAGTAGAGACTGATGTCACTCTGGAACCTGACCAATTGGGAGAATGACTGGAAGGGCCCCCTGTCACTTACCCTAAAGCTAAATGGGAGCACTATGTTGGCCCTCATACCAGAATTACACTTTAGGGTAGCTACGTCTGAGCCTCCAGCCTCTTCCTGTCTCCTATACAAGGATAAGGCTGCACATCAAACTTAGATAATGGTATAATGCCTCAAGCATATGGAAAAATATTGGAAAAATACAAAGAAAAATGCTACTTGCTAACTTGAACATGTGAATAATGAATTGCATACCTGCCATGAATATTAGGAAAAAGGAGATATTTAGCAATCGCATTGATCAATGTAACTGAGCCCCAAAACCTCGTCAAGGTATATCTCTATATTGGGGTCCCTAGCTCTGTGACCCTAACTGTGTGTCATCTCATTGCAATTAAAAACTGCTGTGGGTGGAGAGGGGTAACTAAGGACTTTCTTATATAGGAGATGGAAAAAAACATGGCCGAAAGGGGCAGAGCTGTGCTCACATTCAGAAAAAAAAATATATATATATATTAGTGCTCACTTCAGTTATCCTATTCAGTTATATGTAGTTTTTTTTCTGAATGTGAGCACAGCTCTGCCCCTTTCGGCCATGTTTTTTTCCATCTCCTATACAAGAAAGTCCTTAGTTACCCCTCTCCACCCACAGCAGTTTTTAATTGCAATGAGATGACACACAGTTAGGGTCACAGAGCTAGGGACCCCAATATAGAGATATACCTTGACGAGGTTTTGGGGCTCAGTTACATTGATCAATGCGATTGCTAAATATCTCCTTTTTCCTAATATTCATGGCAGGTATGCAATTCATTATTCACATGTTCAAGTTAGCAAGTAGCATTTTTCTTTGTATTTTTCCAATATTTTTCCATATGCTTGAGGCATTATACCATTATCTAAGTTTGATGTGCAGCCTTATCCTTGTATAGTATGTATTTTTTGGCTTGCACTCATAATATATATATTAGTGCTCACTTCAGTCTTCCTGTCTCCTGTCCTGAATTTATTAAGTCGTACGGGTTTCAGGAGGGACACGTGAAAGGTGTTGGCTATAGCCCAGCGTGGAGGGAGCTGGAGTCGATATGCCACTGGGTTTACCTGCTGTAGTACTTTAAATGGACCCAGATACCTAGGGGCGAATTTGGCTGCCTGTACCCGTAGGTTAACATTCTTAGAGGACAGCCATACTAGGTCACCAGGGGCGAAGGATGGTGCAGGGCGGCGGCGAACATCAGCCGTTGTCACCATCCGGTCTTTAGCCCTTTTAAGAGCCTCTTGGGTGTCATCCCAGATCTCCCGGGCCTTGGTCGCCCAATCCTCCACTCTAGTATCGGGTGACGTAATGGGCATTGGAACCGGGATTCTGGGATGTTGTCCGTTATTGAGTAGGAACGGAGTCTGGCCAGAGGATTCATGGACCGAATTGTTAATGGCAAATTCGGCCCAAGGAAGGAGGTTAGCCCAGTTGTCGTGGTGCGCGGATATAAAATGGCGGAGGTAAGTTACCAAGGTCTGATTAGTCCTCTCCACTAGTCCATTGGTCTCGGGATGGTATGCGGAGGAGATGTTCAGCTCTATCTGCAGGAGCTTACAGAGCTCTCTCCAGAAGCGAGACGCGAACTGGGGACCCCGGTCGCTCACCACCTTGTCAGGCATGCCATGCAACCTAAATACATGCCGAATGAACAAGGTGGCGAGAGCACGTGACGTCGGGAGTCGTGGGAGAGGCACCAAGTGGACCATTTTAGAGAAGTGGTCCGTGATGACCCATACGACCCTGTGCCCTGCTGACTTGGGCAGATCTCCCAGGAAGTCCATCCCTACCACTTCCCAGGGACGATCCGGCACTGGCAGTGGGTGAAGAAGACCTGCCGGTCTCTGCCGGGACGGCTTATTCCGAGCACACGACATACAGGCTCCCACATATTCCTGTATGTCCTGGGGTAGTCTCGGCCACCAATAATGCCTGGTCACCAGGTCTCTGGTCCTTTTGACCCCGAAGTGACCCCCGACCTTGGAGGCATGGGCCCACGATAGCACCTCGTTCCGTAGTTCAGGGGGAACGAGGGTTTTGCCAGGTGGCACCTGGTCCAAAGAAGTGGGAGTGACCATCCTCAAGCTGTCCGGGGGTAGTATAAGACGAGGCTCCTCCTCGTCCTCCTCCAACACAACCATACAACGTGACAAGGCATCGGCCCGTACGTTCTTCTCACCGGCCAGGTGGCGGATAATAAAGCGGAACCGGGAGAAGAATAAAGACCAACGGGCCTGCCTTGGGTTCAGGCGTTGTGCTGTCTGGAGGTATGTGAGGTTTTTGTGGTCAGAAAAAACCTCAAATGGATGCTTCGCACCCTCCAGGAGATGCCGCCATTCCTGGAATGCTAGTTTCATCGCCAGTAAGTCCCTATCCCCTATGGAGTAGTTCCTCTCGGCCGGAGAAAAGGTCTTGGAGAAAAAGAAACACGGATGTTTCCTTCCTCGTTCGTTTTTCTGGTACAGGACTGCACCTGCACCGACCGAAGAGGCGTCTACCTCCAGTAGGAAGGGTTTGGAGATGTCTGGACGATGAAGGATGGGAGCTCTGGAGAAGTGAGTTTTGAGAGTGTGAAATGCCTCTACCGTTTCCTGTGTCCATGCTTTGGGATTAGCGCCCTTGCGGGTAAGGGCAATGATGGGTGCTGCCACCGTCGAGAAGTTGGGAATGAACTGGCGATAATAATTGATAAACCCCAAGAATCGCTGGATCGCCTTCAGCGAGCGGGGCTCAGGCCAGTTCATCACTGTCTCCAACTTCCCCGGATCCATTGCTAACCCCTGACTGGACACTATGTACCCCAGGAACGGCAAGGATTCCTGTTCAAAAACGCACTTTTCCAGCTTAGCATATAACGAATGGGTGCGGAGCCTCTTAAGTACTCGCATGACATCCCTCCGATGGGTGGTAAGATCGGGAGAGAAGATAAGAATGTCATCCAGGTATGCAACCACGGAAAGATACAAATCCCGGAAAATGTCATTCACAAAGTCTTGAAATACGGCGGGGGCATTGCAGAGTCCGAAGGGCATTACTAGATACTCGTAGTGACCGTCCCTGGTGTTAAAGGCGGTCTTCCACTCATCGCCCTCTCGGACTCGCACTAGATTATACGCCCCGCGTAGATCCAGCTTTGTGAAGACCTTTGCCCCGCGGAATCGATCAAATAGCTCAGTAATGAGGGGCAAAGGGTATTTGTTCTTGATTGTGATTGCATTTAATCCCCTGTAATCGATACAGGGGCGCAGATCCCCTTCCTTCTTCTGCACAAAAAAGAACCCTGCACCAGCCGGTGAAATAGACTTGCGAATGAACCCCTTCGCCAGGCTGTCCTGAATATATTTGGACATAGCCTCCGTCTCTGGAGCAGAGAGTGGATACACTCTGCCCCTAGGGGGCTCGGAGCCTGGCTTCAGGTCTATTCGGCAATCATATGGCCGGTGGGGAGGAAGAGTATCTGCGGCCCTTTTGGAAAAGACATCCCTGTAGGTCTCATAAGGTGTCGGTAAACCCGGCCCCTCAGTATTCCCTGAGGACCCAACCGACCTAATGGTAGCGGGTGGTTCGGTAGTCACGAGGTGCTCTCTACAGGATCCTGCCCAGGATGAGATCTCCCCTGTTGCCCAGTTGAGTATAGGAGCATGCTGTCTCAACCAGGGAAGGCCCAGTAGGATCTCATCCGTTCCCCCTGGAAGCACCAGGAAGGACACCTGCTCATGGTGTCCCGGTGGTACATCCATCCTGAGAGGGATGGTGATCTGGGTGATAGGATCGAGTAGTATGGACCCGTCGACTACCCGGACCCTGAGTGGCTTGGGCAACAGAACCAGGGGAACTGAGTATCGGCTTGCCAGGGAGGTCGAGATGAAATTGCCTTCAGCGCCTGAGTCCAAGCAAGCCAGGGCAGAGAAGAGAGTAGTGCCGAACTGCAACTGGGCGCTGATAGTCAACCTAGAGGGAGAAGTAGCGTCTAGAGTCCCCCCTCTGATAGAAACTAGACGCTGTCTTTTCCCGACGGTTTGTGACATAGGGTAGCTATGTGTCCCCTCTGCCCACAGGAAAAGCAGATGACACAAGACCGAGAACCTGGGGCAGAGGAGACCACCTTGGACACCTCCATTGACTCCACGGAGTTGCCTACAGGACTGGCTGGGGGACCTGTCTGATGGAAGATGGGAGTCAGACGCTTTTTAGGCCGAGAAGACGTGGGTGCTGAAGAGACCTCGAGCCTTCGCTCCGCCTGGCGGATGTCTATGCGAGAGGCAACCTGAATCAAGGACTCTAAAGTGGCAGGCACCTCACGTGTGGCCAGTGCGTCTTTGACAAACCCTGCCAGGCCCTCCCAAAACACAGGGACAAGGACCTTATCCGGCCAGTCCAGCTCTGCGGCCAGTGTCCTAAAGTGTACAGCAAAGTCCCCGACTGAAGCAGACCCTTGCCGAAGTCGTAGGAGGCGCAGCGCGGAATCGTGGGTGACTTGAGGCCCGAGGAACACCATTCTCATGGCCCCAAGATAAGCTGCTAAGTTATTCACCACACGATCTCCGCGCTCCCACAACGGCGTGGACCACTTCAGCGCTCTCCCTGTGAGCAGGGACTGGACGAAGGCTACCTTCGCCTTCTCGGTAGCGTAAAGAGTCGCGGACAGCTCTAAGTAGGTGGTAACCTGGTTTATAAACCCACGGCACTCAGAGCTGTTGCCGCTAAAGCGCTCTGGAAGCGCAAGGCGAGGAGACCTTCCGCCCAATAGCACACCCTGGGTAGCCGCCTGGGTGACGACTGTCGTCAGAGTAGTCTTATCGGAGGAAGACTGCTCCACTGCTGCAAATCGTGACTCCAACTGCTGCACATAACGCAGCAACTGCTGCTGCTCTTCAGCCATAGCCAGACCTTTGGCGCGACCGTAATGTTACGAGGGGGACCTGGGGAAGCGTGCCAAGATGGGAAATGGACTGCTTCCGCCAGTCAAGGTCCACTGTGCGGTGTAAGGGACCGCCGCTATGGTGGGTGAAGAGTGAGCGGGTTGCTGCTAGCGATCGTCTGGAATGTCACAGACGATCTATGTACACCGATCTGCCCTAACCCGTGAGGGTTGTATGGCACAGATCTCACGGCTCGGTGTACCTGTTGCACGGGGAAGCACAGAGGTGCCCACGCACGTGTGCCAGTGGAAGTCACGAGAATATGGCACGAGGGTAGCACAGAGGTGCCCACGCACGTGTGCTTTCAATAACCAGGTGAGTCCAATGGAGACTTGAGGAGCTCACCTGGGACAGGAACACGGCCTGTTGACGGGGGTACTGCCGGAGCAGCAAGGCAGGAACACGGCCTGCAAACGAGGTACTGCCGGAGCAGCAAGGGCCAAGCCCACAAGAGACAGTAATGCCTGAGCAGTGGCGTGGCAGCACGCTGCCAGACATCCAAACATAGAAGGACGGTCGCGTGCCGCCATGATGGCAGGGGGAGCTTTTAAGGAGGTGCAGCTCCACCCGAGGGCGGGCGCGAGGCGGAGATGACGGACTTGACCCAATCAGGGTCCACGACGTCCCAGCCTGGCCAGTCAGGATTCACCACGTCACCAGCCTTGTCATCAAGCCGTGTGACGTCAGTGAGCGAATCAGGACCCACCACGCATTGCACATGCTCACCCTCCTGCCTCTGGGAAATAGAGGCGGGATCCTCGGTCTCACAATGTGGAGAGATAACGGGAATCTCACTGCTTCCCTGAGCAGTAAACCTCTGCACATTGCGCAGCCTCGCAGACCTTCGGGGCCGCTGAGCAGGAGAGTCTGCGGCAGGCCAGGAATGGGAGACCGCTTCACTCCTTGTAACAGGAGAACCACTAGGTGTCACCCTTCTGCTGCCTCTCTGAGAAGGTATCTCCTGCACACTGCGCAGTCTGGCAGACCTTCGGCGCTGCTGAGCAGGAGTGCTCGTGGCAGGCAAGGAATGGGAGACTGCCTCAGGAGAGCCACGAGATGTAACACACCCCCACCCCCACTAGACAGTTACATTAGCCAAACACAAAACCCTTGTTGCCTCCCTCTAGGGTCTGATGTCCACACCAGGTGGGGCGGAGCCAAGCGGTTGGCCCCGCCCACCGAGGAGTTCACAGCCCTGGAGGCAGGAAAAGAGTCAGATGAGTTTTGGAGGTTGAAGTGAGAGGAGTAGTGTGGCGAGTGTCTGGGTAGTGGCCCAAGCACTAACAACAAGGTTGGCAGACGGTGGTGGCCATCTGCAGGAGTGGTGGAGCAACGCGGAACCGTAGGACCGGGGTCAGGCGGTGGCCCGCCGGTACCGACCGGGGAGCGAAGTGAAACCAGCACACACAGGCAGGGCCATCGGACCCCGACTAGGCTTGGAGTCGCCGTCAGTCAAATCCGAGTGTGACAGGAACCCCAGGGGTTTCCTAACAACCAAAGACCCGTTAGAAGGCAACCGTCCGCACCATGAGGGTATACAGCTACCACCTAAGGCTAGAGACCCAAGGACCAGCGCCTGCGGGCAAACGGGCTCCTCCGGCATCCATACACCGGGGAGCGGACTACCGTTGGGGATCCATCGTAGTCAAACATTACACAAAGGTGCAGGGAAAGACCGCCGCCATCACCTGTCCAGGGAGAGAGACACTGCAGCCGGCTGCGGGACCCGTCCATCCAGCAGTTTGGTTTACCGGAGACTTTGTGCATTCATTGTTGAGTGAGTACACCAGTGCCATCCGGCACCGCGCCGCTCTGTCCCTGCAACCCTGCACCTCACCTACCCTGTCTCCCTGTCTCACCATCAGGCCCCGGGACCACCGACCCCTACCCACGGAGGGGGAAAACAACAACCCAGCTGCTCCCTACCATCGCTCCTGGGATCCTCGTCACCAGCAGCGGAGGTGCCCCCATCTTCACCACAACCTGTGGGTGGCATCACGGACTAAATCCCCAAACCAACCAACCCCCTTTCACTCACGGGCGAGGAGCGCCGCTCGAGCCACCGAGCAGCAGCAGCAGTAGCGCTGGACCCGAGCGTTAGCGAGCGCAGCGCCCTGCCGCCCGCGACAACTTTGCGTCACAAACAGGATTGAACCCATCCATTTACCGGTGGACGTGCGCCTTGAAGCTACAGTCAGCGGAGTCCCGTTGAAAAATTTGAAGCGCCGCCATCTTGGGCGCGAAAATCTCCCGCTCGAGCGTCTTCCCCGAGCAGGGAAGGCGCGAAGCAAAGCCCCGCCCCCAACAAGCGGAAGTGCAAAAGAGAACCAAGGGGGGGCGGGTGAGAGCCTGCCTAATGTAGCCGAGGCCATAAAAGCGGGGATGCCAGGACTCTGCAAACATTTGGTTCCTGGAACACTGCTGCACAAGATGCCCCGTACGTCCAGCACCGCTGAAACCCCAGAGCCCACGCCAGGAACAGCGGCGTGGGTGGAGGTCCAGACCACGCGGATGTGCAGCCGCCTGCAGGCCCAAGTGAAGTCCCTTATGGAGGAATGGATGGCTGAAATGGCAGAAGTGGCGGCGGCCGTGCGGAAACGCGAGGTGGAGACGGAGTTGGAGGAGCGGGTAGGTGACCCACGCCCGTTCACCCTGCCGCCTCCCCCGCTATCCATTCTGGCTGCTGCTGCTCCGCCACTAGGCCCGCTAACCCCACCACCAGTAGCGGAGTTCCGGCCGTCCGCCCTGGAGGACCAGCCTGCAAGTGATGACCGCAGACGACCCGCACCGCTGCTGTGGAAGATCCAGCGGGAGGCGCCCGTCCACGGAGAAGAACTGTCGGCACCGGAAGTGGCCGCACCCAAGACTGTCCCGGCCCCGGCAGTCCGCCCGGCCGTGGAAGAACCGGCCGCTGCAGGCCCGAAGGCCCAACCGGTAAGGCCAGCTGTCCCTGAGTCCCACGCCTCGGCTGAGGCTGCTCCGGGCCGCCACTGCAAAGCCGCAGTTCAGGCCACGTCACCGCAGGACCCCCACGAGAGAGTACCGGTCGTGGCTGGTGTGGGTGTGGTCCAGCGGGGCCCGACCCGAGCGCAGGGGTCTGCCAACGCCCCTTATTGGGACAGGGAGCCAAGCCGGAACTGCCGGGAAATCGCTGAAAGAGAGCGACAAAGAGCCGAAGTGGTGTCCCGCACCATCCTTGAAAAGGACCGCTTCCGCCATGCTACATTCAGGGTATGGGGCTCAGTGTATGAAGGACAGGTCCGAAGGTTTGATCCCCACCGGGGGTATGGCTTTATTTATGAGCCGGGCCTGGAGGCAGAGGTGTTCGTGGCTCGCCGCGATGTGCATGCCCATTTGCCGACGGGCCACCCAGGCCGAGACCTGCTGCCAGGTGACCTTGTGTCCTACACCCGACACTGTGGGGAGAGGGGCTGGTTTGCCTTCGATGTGAAGGTGAAGGAAGGCCGCAGTTTCCAGGCGGAGCCCCAGCCCCCTCCTCCACCGTGCCGTCCGGATGTCGAGGTGGAGGAAGTCTCTGAGGAGGTCGACCTGAAGTGAAGGCAGCGGTTCACCGTTGCAACCTGTTGTCCCCGTTGGGACCCCCAGCACCGTTGTTTATGTGAAAAATGAATCAAACCGAACAAACGACCTGATTACCGTCTGGAAAGAGTACCGTCCCCGTTGGGACTGGAGTTGCCCCTGTTGTTAAGTCCACCGCCCATACCCACATGAGAAACTCCTCATGAACAAGGCCGAGAACTGGCAGGCCACCCCACGAACTTGTGGGTATGTAAATAGTATTGTGGGATGGATTCCGTTGCAGCCTCCGGAGAGGCAGATTGGAGGAGGGACCCTCAGCGGAGCAGGCTGGGGTCCGGCCACCACCTGGACTGGTGGCCATCCTGCAGGGGTCAGGGGTCCCCCTGGACGTGGGGTCCCCTGAAGTGACAGTCGGGTGCGAGTCACCGTACCCGTTCCCGCTCGGGCAGCCTGAACCTGGACTGGGGTCAAGAGCTGCTGCCCACTTCTTAGGGGAAGCATCAGGGCTAGGTTGCTTGGGTGGGAGAGCGGAAGCCGTCCATCTGTCCGTCAGTATTAAAAATGTTTTTATGTGTAATGTTTAAGTGACCTGACAAGTATGCCTATGTTTTATATGTATTATATGTTTACCTGTTATTTATGTCTTTTGCAGTTTAAAAAAAAAAAAAAAAAAAAAAAAAGAAAACCGGTGATGGACGGGCAGCCCGCGGACGGTCTGCATTTCAGCAAGGGGGAATGTGGCGCCCTGGACTAGCCAGGTCGTCACAGGTAACACACACACACACACACACACACACACACACTAGACAGTTACATTAGCCAAACACAAAACCCTTGTTGCCTCCCTCCAGGGTCTGATGTCCACACCAGGTGGAGCGGAGCCAAGCGGTTGGCCCCGCCCACCGAGGAGTTCACAGCCCTGGAGGCGGGAAAAGAGTCAGATGAGTTTTGGAGGTTGAAGTGAGAGTAGTGTGGCGAGTGTCTGGGTAGTGGCCCAGGCACTAACAACAAGGTTGGCAGACGGTGGTGGCCGTCTGCAGGAGTGGTGGAGCAACGCGGAACTGTAGGACCGGGGTCAGGCGGTGGCCCGCTGGTACCGACTGGGGAGCGAAGTGAAGCCAGCACACACAGGCAGGGCCATCGGACCCCGACTAGGCTTGGAGTCGCTGTCAACAGTCAAATCCGAGTGTGACAGGAACCCCAGGGGCTTCCTAACAACCAAAGACCCGTTAGAAGGCAACCGTCCGCACCGTGAGGGTATACAGCTACCGCCTAAGTCTAGAGACCCAAGGACCAGCGCCTGCGGGCAAACGGGCTCCTCCGGCATCCATACACCGGGGAGCGAACTACCATTGGGGATCTATCGTAGTCAAACATTACACAAAGGTGCAGGGAAAGACAGCCGCCATCACCTGTCCGGGGCCATCCAACCGTTTGGTTTACCGGAGACTTTGTGCATTCATTGCTGAGTGAGTACACCATTGCCATCCGGCACTGCGCTGCGCTGTCCCTGCAACCCTGCACCTCACCTACCCTGTCTCCCCGTCTCACCACCAGGCCCTGGGACCACCGACCCCTACCCATGGAGAGGGAAAACAACAACCCAGCTGCTTCCTACCATTGCTCCCGGGATCCCCGTCACCAGCAGCGGTGGTGCTCATCTTCACCACAACCCGTGGGTGGCATCACAGACTAAATCCCCAAACCAACCAACCCCCTTTCACTCATGGGCGAGGAGCGCCGCTCGAGTCCCCGGATTCAGCCCACCGCTCAAGCCACTGAGCAGCAGCAGCGCCGGACCAGAGCGTTAGCGAGCGCAGCGCCCCGCCGCCCGCGACACATACGCTAGTGTGAATCCAGCCTTACTAGGAATGAGCAACAGTAGTGAAGAAGACAGTCAGTGAGTGTCTGACATGATCTGTAAACTACGTGCCCACTCACTGAACTTGTGTCTTATTTGCATACAATTCAACAATACTTTTTTCTAAAGCACAATCCCAGATTCCTACAATAAAGGTATGGATGTAATCACCATTACAGTGCATTTACATAGCTCGCAATAGTTTGGGGCATAAAAACCTCATTACAGGTTGTCATTAATGCAATTTTATTAATTAATTCCAAAAGGAAAAGCATGAAAAAAGCAAAGGAAAGCCCAGAGATTTAAAGTTTAGAAATAGTTTTTTTTAAAAGAGCGACACTTGGGAGGTAGAAATATCTATAAAAGTTTCTCAATATTTCCAAACAGTAGAGTATTAAAAGCTGGACTAGCTCATTACTAAGTCACAAGTAACAGAAAAAAAGAATCAAGAAATTATACTAAGATAATTTTCCGTTACTAAAGGCCACATCTCACTAAGCGGCATCGCTAGCAACATCGCTGCTGAGTCACGGTTTTTGTGATGCAACAGCGATCTTGCTAGCGATGTTGCTGTGTGTGACATCCATCAACAGTATAGTAATAAATCTGGCACACTGAAGTTATGACGCATGAAACGTTTCTTTAGATTGCTGAATAGAATTTATTAGTGCAAAAAGTTGAGAATAATTTATCCAATTAATCCAACGTTTCGACCGTATCTTATGGTCGTTGTCAAGGACAAAATTATCTATAGCAACACTTGTGAAGATATGCATTCAATGCTAAATGGACATCAACATTGGGTATAATGGGATCAGAAAAATCGATCCTCACATACTATCAGTTAGATATAAGGAAGATGGCCAAGACCTTTATTGCAGGACTGGGAAAAAACGCAAGTTTATGTTGTTGTTTCTGGTTTGCTGGTCAGAAACCATAACACAAGACACTAGTGGGAGTAGAGTGATTCCCACACTGAGTGTTTCTTAGTTACCTCCAAATGAGCAAATGCTTATTGCAGTGTTTCTGGACAAGAATTATCTGGTACTGCTACCATAGGAAAAAGGGAATACATGTCCCTTTAAGACTAAGCAAAGAGTTGCTAGGTAGATTTGTGGAGGAACAAGTCTTATAGTGCTGGTGTTGGATATAGGTCCCTGGATAGCGACGCTATCCAGGGACCTATATCCAACACCAGCACTATAAGACTTGTTCCTCCACAAATCTACCTAGCAACTCTTTGCTTAGTCTTAAAGGGACATGTATTCCCTTTTTCCTATGGTAGCAGTACCAGATAATTCTTGTCCAGAAACACTGCAATAAGCATTTGCTCATTTGGAGGTAACTAAGAAACACTCAGTGTGGGAATCACTCTACTCCCACTAGTGTCTTGTGTTATGGTTTCTGACCAGCAAACCAGAAACAACAACATAAACTTGCGTTTTTTCCCAGTCCTGCAATAAAGGTCTTGGCCATCTTCCTTATATCTAACTGATAGTATGTGAGGATCGATTTTTCTGATCCCATTATACCCAATGTTGATGTCCATTTAGCATTGAATGCATATCTTCACAAGTGTTGCTATAGATAATTTTGTCCTTGACAACGACCATAAGATACGGTCGAAACGTTGGATTAATTGGATAAATTATTCTCAACTTTTTGCACTAATAAATTCTATTCAGCAATCTAAAGAAACGTTTCATGCGTCATAACTTCAGTGTGCCAGATTTATTACTATACTATTGACTACCATTTTTTCTGGGCACCTGAATTGCACAACTGTGAGCCAGACATATCCGCTTACTAAAATGACATCCATCAACGACCTGGCCCCAGGTGAGGTCGCCGGTTGTTGCTGAATGTCCTGTACCATTTTTTAGTTGTTGCTCTCCCGCTGTGAAGCACACATCACTGTGTTTGACAGCGAGAGAGCAACCAACTGAATGTGCAGGGAGCAGGGTACCGGCTTCTGCGGATGCTGGTAACCAAGGTAAATATCGGGTAACCAAGCAAAGGCTTTGCTTGGTTACCCAATATTTACCTTTGTTACCAGTGTCCACAGCTTCTTGAAGCCGGCTTCCTGCTCCCTGCTTCCTGTAGCCAAGGTACACATAGGGTAACTATAAGTGAAGCGCTTTGCTTAGTAACCCGATGTGTACTATGGTTACGAAGCACAGCGTCGTTACACAGGTCGCTGGTGGCTGGAGGCTGATCTCTGATCGCTGTGGAGATCTGCCTGTTTGACAGCTCACCAGTGACCATGTAGCGATGCTCCAGCGATCCCTGCCAGGTCAGGTCGCTGGTGGGATCGCTGGAGCGTCGCTTAGTGTGACGGTACCTTAATGCTTAAATATTATATCAGGAGACGCCTTGGCTCACTCCCACATGGATAACAAAAAATTATTTGGTGGGCTCTTTTCGACAATTATTAAGTGTGGGGGAAATTCTATAATTTTATGAATATTCACATGTTTCCTTGGTAATTGCTTTTTATGACTGATTTTATGAAAAGTCAATTAATTAGTCACCAGAAAACAGCAATTTTCCATTAATCCCTGAAAGGCACGTATCATTTGGCCTTGGATACAGCATATTCATCTATTTCTGCCTCAGAACATTTCAGGATCCTTATCTTCCAATTCCCTAATCATTATTTTTTTCTTTGATGTACTGCTCAGAACACCTTAAAAAGGCTCAGACCGGCCCACGGGGAAGAGGGGAATTCCCCAGTGGGCCCCTGTGCTGGAGTGAGCCACTTAGCCCCCAATATGAGCAGTATTTAGCCCCATTACATTATTCACTATCTACAGAAAAGAGCAGCATCTCATCATTAACTCATCAACTACCCTGTGCATTATTACATAGCAGCATAGATAAATGTGTGAATGAGGCTAGCTGAACAGTAGGCCCCCAGAGTCAGTCCCTACGCTACGTTCTGGTTTGACAACAAAAATGCACCCTCTGGTAGACTCTTGACAAATGTAAATGTGACGCCCTGGCCAGCCAGGTAGTCACAGATAGAGCCCCGCATTACACCAGTCCCCTCACTAGGTGACAGCAGCCAAACACTTTAAAACCCTAGTTACCTCCTTCAGTGCTTGATGGACACACCAGGGGGCGGAGCCAGGCGGTTGGCCACGCCCACCGAGGAGTTCAGAGAGCCTGAGGCGGGAAAAGTAGTCAGTCTAGTGGAGTTTGTTAGTGGAGGTGAAGTTAAGTGGAGGCAGGCCTGTGTGTCAGGTCTACAACTACCTGATAGGTGCCAGGGTAGGAGCCCTGGTACCTCTGGCTAGGAGGCATACGGAGGCCTCTGCCTGCAGGAGCCGGGAAGACGACTCGGTGGAACCGTGGTGGACCGGGACAGGGTAGTGGCCGCCGCTTCCGACCCGGGGAACCACCTTGGAAACCGGAGCACAAGGGGGTACTCAGACCCTGAAACGAGGTCCAGAAGCTACTGGACTGAGTTAATTAACTGATTGCAGTCTGGACTTGAGGTCCTTTCCCACCCAAAGTCTCTCATAGAAGACAACAGTCCAACGAGGGGGACAAGCAGCCACCGCCACGGCTCAGAGATCCCACGGGCCAGCGTCTGCGGGCAAACGGGCTCCTTTGGCCACATCAAGCCGGGGAGCGGACTCCTGAAGTTGCAAGCGCAGGTAGTTCAACATCTGAAACAGGTGCAGGAGAAAGACAGAGACCACCAACCGGGTGGGGGACCAGACTGCAGCCGGCTGCGGGCACCGACCACCATCATCTTGGTTTACCAGAGACTCGAGTGTTTCATTATAATAGTGAGTACACCAGTGCCCTCCGGCTGCCCATCTCCCTGCACCGCCAAAACACCCCCAACGGGTCCCGGGGCCACCATCCCTGCCCATGGAGGGGTTAACAACTTGCTGCATACCATCTCCCCCGGGTGCCCCGTAACTGCAGCGGTGGTGTCCACCTTCACCACATCCCGTGGGTGGCATCACAAACTTAAACACGGCTCCGGCCGTACACCTACATCCCCATACCACAAAACCCCCCTTTTGATCGGAGTGATAGCAGGACCCCCAGGTCCGGAGACCCTCGAGCCACCCACCAGCGAGCCCAGAACCAAGCGGCTCAGCTGCAGCCGAGCACGGGGCGGTACACCCTACGATCATAAACACTGCGTGTCACAAAAAAAAGCGGTAAAAAAGTATGCGTTTATGATGCGTTTCCCTGCGTTTTCCCTACGTTTTGAAAAGTGCATTTTTTAAAGAAGAAATAAAATATGATAGGATAGGAATTGATAGATACAGTTAGGTCCAGAAATATTTGGACAGTGACACAATTGTCGCGAGTTGGGCTCTGCATGCCACCACATTGGATTTGAAATGAAATCTCTACAACAGAATTCAAGTGCAGATTGTAACGTTTAATTTGAAGGTTTGAACAAAAATATCTGATAGAAATTGTAGGAATTGTACACATTTCTTTACAAACACTCCACTTTTTAGGAGGTCAAAAGTAATTGGACAAATAAACCAAACCCAAACAAAATATTTTTATTTTCAATATTTTGTTGCGAATCCTTTGGAGGCAATCACTGCCTTAAGTCTGGAACCCATGGACATCACCAAACGCTGGGTTTCCTCCTTCTTAATGCTTTGCCAGGCCTTTACAGCCGCAGCCTTCAGGTCTTGCTTGTTTGTGGGTCTTTCCGTCTTAAGTCTGGATTTGAGCAAGTGAAATGCATGTTCAATTGGGTTAAGATCTGGTGATTGACTTGGCCATTGCAGAATGTTCCACTTTTTTGCACTCATGAACTCCTGGGTAGCTTTGGCTGTATGCTTGGGGTCATTGTCCATCTGTACTATGAAGTGCCGTCCGATCAACTTTGCGGCATTTGGCTGAATCTGGGCTGAAAGTATATCCCGGTACACTTCAGAATTCATCCGGCTACTCTTGTCTCCTGTTATGTCATCAATAAACACAAGTGACCCAGTGCCATTGAAAGCCATGCATGCCCATGCCATCACGTTGCCTCCACCATGTTTTACAGAGGATGTGGTGTGCCTTGGATCATGTGCCGTTCCCTTTCTTCTCCAAACTTTTTTCTTCCCATCATTCTGGTACAGGTTGATCTTTGTCTCATCTGTCCATAGAATACTTTTCCAGAACTGAGCTGGCTTCATGAGGTGTTTTTCAGCAAACTTAACTCTGGCCTGTCTATTTTTGGAATTGATGAATGGTTTGCATCTAAATGTGAACCCTTTGTATTTACTTTCATGGAGTCTTCTCTTTACTGTTGACTTAGAGACAGATACACCTACTTCACTGAGAGTGTTCTGGACTTCAGTTGATGTTGTGAACGGGTTCTTCTTCACCAAAGAAAGTATGCGGCAATCATCCACCACTGTTGTCATCCGTGGACGCCCAGGCCTTTTTGAGTTCCCAAGCTCACCAGTCAATTCCTTTTTTCTCAGAATGTACCCAACTGTTGATTTTGCTACTCCAAGCATGTCTGCTATCTCTCTGATGGATTTTTTCTTTTTTTTCAGCCTCAGGATGTTCTGCTTCACCTCAATTGAGAGTTCCTTAGACCGCATGTTGTCTGGTCACAGCAACAGCTTCCAAATGCAAAACCACACACCTGTAATCAACCCCAGACCTTTTAACTACTTCATTGATTACAGGTTAACGAGGGAGATGCCTTCAGAGTTAATTGCAGCCCTTAGAGTCCCTTGTCCAATTACTTTTGGTCCCTTGAAAAAGAGGAGGCTATGCATTACAGAGCTATGATTCCTAAACCCTTTATCCGATTTAGATGTGAAAACTCTCATATTGCAGCTGGGAGTGTGCACTTTCAGCCCATATTATATATATAATTGTATTTCTGAACATGTTTTTGTAAACAGCTAAAATAACAAAACTTGTGTCACTGTCCAAATATTTCTGGCCCTGACTGTACCTCATATGTGGTGGAAATCAAATGTTTGGGCACACAGCAGGACTCGGAAGGCAAGGAGCGCCATTTCACAGCAAAATTGGTTGGAATTATTAGCGGACGCCATGTTGCGTTTAGAGACCACTTAAAGTGCCTAAATGATGGAGCTCCCGCACAATTGACCCCATTTTGGAAACTAGACCCCTCATGGAATTTATCTAGCTGTTTAGTGAGCACTTTGAACCCCTGGAGGCTTCACAAACGTTTGTAATGTTCAGCCGTGAAAATATTTTGCTCTTTTTTTTACCACAAAATTGTTTTTTTCAAACAGGTAGCTTTTTTTCACAAGGGTATCAGGAAAAAATGCACCATAAAATGTATTGTGCAATTTCTCCTGAGTACATAGGTACCTCATATGTGGTTGAAATCAATTGTTTAGGCGTACGGTGGGGCTCAGAAGAGAAGGAGCCACCAGCCACCAGCACCTTGGTTAACTACTGGACTTGTCTGATTTATTTAACCGTGAGTAAGCTGAGACTCCCTGGTCTGACCAGGCGCGCCGGCCCCTGCCATCACCGTCCCCTGCACCGAATCACTGGCCCCGGGGCAACCATCACTACCCACGGAGAGGTTAACAACCAGCTACCATCTCATCTCCTACGGGTGCCCCACAGCAGCAGCGGTGGTGCCACACTTCACCACACACTGTGGGTGGCGTCACAGACTGATTACGGCAAATCCCGTACAAATACGTCCCCTTTTATTTGGAGTGTCCGCGCCTCCGGGTCCGCAAAATCCCTCGAGCCACACTGCGGATCCGGATCCGAGCAGACCGGCTGCTACTGACGTGGGGGTGGCACACTTTTTCTTCAACTCTACCCACAAGTGTTTGGGTTGTGGTCCAGGGACTGTGGGGGCCAATGCAGCACCTTTTACATCATTGTCATTAAACTATTTCTTCTCCACTCTCGATGTTTGTATTGGGTCCTGTTGGGACACTATGTCCTCCTTTTCATACCCATAGTACTCAAGTGTATGAAGTAAATCATCTTGTAGGATACTCAGAAATAGCTCAATCTTGAGACTACCATCATCCATGGTCATTTATTCAACATCAATGGCTTTGAAACAACCTAATATTATCAGGCTTCCACCACCGAACTTGACAGTTCTTTCTATTTCTCAATCCATTAATCTATTTTTCCCTTGTTTCTTACAGACCCATTTGTACTTTTCAGGGCTTAGTCTATTGACTTTTGTCTCATCGCTCCAAATCATCCATTTCCAGTCTTCTACTGTCCACTTTCCGTAAATTTTTGCAAACCCAAGCCGACACTTCTTATGATGATACTAAAGTCAAAGCTTCTTCACCTTTTTTCCAGCCACCATTCCAGACTTGTGTAATGTGTGTGGCACGGTACTTGTCTGTCTTGAACTTACTATTAAGAAGCATACGAGCCCTTTCAGTGTCATGTTTGTTGCTCCAGAACTGATAGATCTTGTGATGAGCTGACATGTTGAGTTTGATATTTTGCCTGGATATTCACCTTTTTATCTTTTCAATGGATGGATCAACTTTATTTCATATTCTTCCAACTGACATGGCATTCATGAAATTCCGAAGCCTGCAGGGCTGACACTGTCACCGGGCCGGTGGTGGTCGGGGTCAGCTGTGAGTGGCCCGACCCGGCTTCCGTGACCCCGGCGGGTTTCAATAAAAGAAAGTTCGATAGTCCGGTGTGACAAGGGGGGAAATGGAAGGAGGGTAATGGGGTTCCTGGGGAGCATGTCACCGGTTGCAGCGACGACTGGAGTCTCGGCCTCCTCTGCTGCGGACCCCCTCCCCCTGCAACTCTTTTCTCCCCCAGGAACGGTATGTGATGGGAACGGGGGTTGCTAGCAGCATCACCCGTGGTATGTGGCCAGGTGATTAGCCACCGCTTCACAGTCTCTCTCCGGCGCAGGTGTTGGGTGCAGCCGTGATGGAATCCCTCCCCTTGGGTGGACTGGGGAAGCCCCGGGAGTTTAGTGAGAACCTGGGTGACAGTCCATGGGAGCACTAGGGCACAAGGCGGCGGCATTTACTCACAGAATCACCGGGTGTGGGATACAGATTCTTTTATTCACTGGTCTGTTCAAAGTCGCATCTGGGTGCTGGTCCTCACCATTGTAGCCTCCGGTTGGTCCCGGACAGGTCCGAGGCAGGGGCTTGCAGGGTAAGCCGAGGGTCTTACGTTCGTCTGCGGATTGTTGCGGTACCTGTGGCCTGGAGCTCTTGGGACTCGCCCGCCTTTCTCTCTCTCTTCTGTAGCAGCCGGCAGGCGCTACCAGGTACATCCCCCTGATCACTGGTACAGGTTCCCCTTCCTCTGGGTGTTACTAGCCCTGGTCTGGATGGTTCCCCTCTGTAGGAGCTGTCCCTTCAGAGGTCTGTGCTGATTCACATCTCCGATGGTTCTAACTGGATTTCCTGTCTGCCCTGCACTTGTTCCCAGCTTAGCCCCCCCCTCCCTCACAGGAATTCAACACGTTGTCATGGGGACCTGTCTGTGTGAAGCCACCTGCTTCCCGCTCATTTAGGAGACAGGATGTGTTATGCAAACCTAAGCTAGGTGCTGAAAAATTATTAACTCCTTCCTACTGGTGTGTGTGAACTTACCAGGGGGACCTCTTCCTGACCGGGAAGGATATTATACAGTTATATGAAAAAGTTTGGGCACCCCTATTAATATTAGCCTTTTTTCTTTAACAAATTGGGTTTTTGCAACAGCTATTTCTGTTTCATATATCTAATAACTGATGGACTGAGTAATATTTCTGGATTGAAATGAGGTTTATTGTACTAACAGAAAATGTGCAATCCGCATTTAAACAAAATTTGACTGGTGCAAAAGTATGGCCAGCTCAACATAAAAGTGACATTAATATTTTGTAGATCCTCTTTTTGCAAAAATAACAGCCTCTAGTCGCTTCCTGTAGCTTTTAATGAGTTCCTGGATCCTGGATGAAGGTATATTTGACCATTCCTGTTTACAAAACAATTCCAGTTCAGTTAAGTTTGATGGTCGCTGAGCATGGACAGCACGCTTCAAATCATCCCACAGATTTTCAATGATATTCAGGTCTGGGGACTGGGATGGCCACTCCAGAACATTGTAATTGTTCCTCTGCATGAATGCCTGAGTAGATTTGGAGCGGTGTTTTGGATCATTGTCTTGCTGAAATATCCATCCCCTGCGTAACTTCAACTTCGTCACTGATTCTTGCACATTATTGTCAAGAATCTGCTGATACTGAGTTGAATCCATGCGACCCTCAACTTTAACAAGATTCCTGGTGCCGGCATTGGCCACACAGCCCCAAAGCATGATGGAACCTCCACCAAATTTTACTGTGGGTAGAAAGTGCTTTTCTTGGAATGCTGTGTTTTTTTGCCTCCATGCATATCGCCTTTTTGTATGACCAAACAAGTCAATCTTTGTTTCATCAGTCTACAGGACCTTCTTCCAAAATGTAACTGGCTTGTCCAAATGTGCTTTTGCATACCTCAGGCGACTGTTTGTGGCGTGCTTGCAGAAACGGCTTCTTTCGCATCACTCTCCCATACAGCTTCTCCTTGTGCAACGTGCGCTGTATTGTTGACCGATGCACATTGATACCATCTGCAGCAAGATGATGCTGCAGGTCTTTGGAGGTGGTCTGTGGATTGTCCTTGACTGTTCTCACCATTCTTCTTCTCTGCCTTTCTGATATTTTTCTTGGCCTGCCACTTCTGGGCTTAACAAGAACTGTACCTGTGTTCTTCCATTTCCTTACTATGTTCCTCACAGTGGAAACTGACAGTTTAAATCTCTGAGACAACTTTTTGTATCCTTCCCCTAAACAACTATGTTGAATAATCTTTGTTTTCAGATCATTTGAGAGTTGTTTTGAGGAGCCCATGATGCCACTCTTCATAGGAGATTCAAATAGGAGAACAACTTGCAAGTGGCCACCTTAAATACCTTTTCTCATGATTGGATACACCTGCCTATGAAGTTCAAAGCTCAATGAGGTTACAAAACCAATTTAGTGCTTCAGTAAGTTAGTAAAAAGTAGTTAGGAGTGTTCAAATCAAGAAATTGATAAGGGTGCCCATACTTTTGCACTGGTCAAATTTTGTTTAAATGTCGATTGTACATTTTCTGTTAGTACAATAAACCTCATTTCAATCCAGAAATCTTACTCAGTCCATCAGTTATTAGATATATGAAACAGAAATAGCTGTTGCAAAAGCCCAATTTGTTATAAAGAAAAAAGCTTAACATTAATAGGGGTGCCCAAATATTTTCATATGACTGTACAATACCCTGTAACGACCAAGCTACAGGGGCGTTACATTCACATGATACAGTTTGCCAATTTTCTTGGCTGAGAAATCATAATCCATGACCTGGATGAAGCTGGTTCTCTTTTCTCTGGAAATCTTCATGTCTGCTCCTCGATTAGAACTAGTGATTTTTCGCTTGGGAATCAACCTATTAGCTATTAGGGAATGTGAGAACAGGTTGTAATTTGTAGTATACAAGAAGAAAAAGATTTTTCAAACACCAGGTGCAAAACAGTAACAATGCAGGGACATGACAATCATTCTTGTAAGTCAAATTTATGTATGAAATAGCCAAGATGATTGCCTATAAAATATAAGTAGTCTCACTCTTAAAGCTGTAGTGGATGGTGAGATATGGAGCCTGAAGGCCAAAAGGTCAAAACATTGTTACCCTTTTGCTTGTCAATGTATGGGGACAGATTGTTCTATTACTGATTCTGCTGTTCCCATCAGTCTGTGTAAGAGGTCAGTTAGCAAACACCGAATGACTTGAATATTGTCGATCGTGCTCATTTAACAGCCTGAACTAAGCTTATAGAAAAGAATCCTAAATGTTTTTCTGTGATGGTGCACTATAT
The DNA here is from genome assembly GCF_048569485.1 of Anomaloglossus baeobatrachus. Lineage (NCBI taxonomy): Eukaryota > Metazoa > Chordata > Amphibia > Anura > Aromobatidae > Anomaloglossus > Anomaloglossus baeobatrachus. Next base: position 109,392,424 of record NC_134362.1, read on the forward strand.
TAGCATTTAGGGTCACACTTTTAATGTTTACCCAGTGTCCGACTTTGTCTTAAGCTGACCCACCTAATGAGATCCTAAATGACTAAATCTGCCTCATTACACTTGTAATGCTGCCGACATCCTCACTCTGTCCAGCTTCCTCCTCCCAGCAGGGACATCGGTGAACTCACCCTACCAGCCGCTCAGAGGAGGCGTCTGTCCCAGCTCTTGCCACTGGCTCCCAGGGCCTGCACACACCATGGAGATCTTCTGGGAGCACCAGTAGCGTAGCTAGCGGGGGAGGGGGGGGGGAAAGGGGGCGTTTGCCACAAGCCCCGTTCTCAGTGGGTGCCCACTAGGAGCTTACGACCAGTGGCGTAACTACCGCGGTCGCGATCGCGACCGGGCTTGGGAGGTTAGGGGCCCGACGGCCGCCAGGCAGGTCAACAGGCAGCTCCTGTCAGTGTGAGAGGAGCTGCGCTGATCTGTCACAGACCTCGCGGCCGCTATTTGACCCGCTGCCGCTGCCGACGCCTGATGTCAGCGGCGGCACCGGGGCCCCCTACTTGGTGTCAGCGGCTGCGGCGTCTCCCCCGTCACTGCGCACAGTAATGATGAAGCATAGCGCGGCCGGTGCCGCGCTATGCATCACCATTCTCCCCCTGTGCGATGACGTCACTCCCGAGCGACTGCTGTGCTGAGTGCACAGAGTGCAGGACAGGAGGACGCCGACCGTAGCACCGGGAGAATGAGCAGCGGGGAGGACAGCAGCGGTGGAAGGAAGAGAGAAGGTGAGTACTTGGGGTTTTTTTTAATACAAGATATAAGTGAGTAAACGGTGGCCAGAGGCTTGGGAAGGCAGCCTCTGGGGAAGCTGCATTATTGTACATGGAAGCCTGGAGAGGCTGCTTTATACATGGAGGTCTGAGGAGGCTGCATTATATGTGGAGGTCTGGGGTAGCTGCATTATTATACATGGAGGCCTGGAGAGGCTGCTTTATACATGGAGGTCTGAGGAGGCTGCATTATATATGGAGGCCTGGAGAGGCTGCTTTATACATGGAGGTCTGAGGAGGCTGCATTATATATGGAGGCCTGGAGAGGCTGCTTTATACATGGATGCCTGTAGAGGCTGCTTTATACATGGAGGTCTGGGGAGGCTGCATTATATATGGAGGTCTGGGGTGGCTGCATTATTATACATGGAGGCCTGGGGATACTGCATTATACATGGAGGCCTGGAGATACTGCATTATACATGGAGGCCTGAGGAGGCTGGGTGCATTGTTATACATGGAGGCCTGGAGAGGCTGGCTGCTAAATTAAACATGGAGGCCTGAGGAGGCTGGGTGCATTGTTATACATGGAGGCCTGGAGAAGCTGGCTGCTACATTATACATGGAGGCCTGAGGTGGCTGGCTGCATTATTATACATGGAGGCCTGGAGAGGCTGGCTGCATTATTATATATGGAGGTCTGGGAGGGCTGCATAATACAAAATAAAGGACACCTTATACATGGAATATAGGGGTGCCTTATGCATGGAGGAGTATGGGGCTGCATAATGCAATATGAAGTTTTATGGGGTTGCGTTATAATACATATAGGACTATGGGGGCTACATTATAATATATGGAGGACTATGGAGGCTACCTTATACATGGACTATGGGGGTGCATTATAAAACATTGAGGACTATGTGGTGCAGTGTAAAATATGGAGAACTATGGGGTGAATTATAACATATGGAGAACTATGAGAAATTCATTATAATAATTGGAGGTCTACTTTATACAAGGAGGACTATAGGGCTGCATTATAATATATGGAGGCCTATGTGGTGCAGTATAATACATGGAGAACTATGGGGTGAAATATAATACATAGAGAACTATGAGAAATTCAAGATAATAATTGAAGGGCTACTTTTATACATGGAGGATTATGGGGGTGCATTATAATATATGGAGGACTATGTGGTGCAGTATTATATATTGAGTACTATGGGGTGAATTATAATGCATGGAGAACTAAGGGAAATGCATTATAATACATGGTGGACTATGGAAGTGTATTCTAATATATGAAGGGTTATGTGGGACCCTTTATACTATTTGGAAGGCTATGTGGGTGCCATTATTGTATTTGGAGAACTATATACAAGGAGGGACAAAGATACAAGCAGGGGATGGGAACGTTTTGTGCTGAGGGAAAAAGGCTCTTTTCCCTCAGCACCCAGCTTTCCCATGCTCTGCTATACATTTTCTCTCAGCACCCAGCTTTCCCATGCTCTGATATGGGAAAGCTGGATGCTGAGGGAAAGATGTATAGGAGATATTATGGTTAATATTTTATATTAAGTTTTGATTATCATTTAAGCAATTTATATATGTTTAATAATTTTGCATTTTTGTATTAGCTTTATAAGTGTTATTCATAAAAGCAATAGCACTGAGTGTAGTCGCTTTAAAGAGGCCTTTGTCTAAAGTTTCTTTGTTACTGAAGGTCCAGAAAACTGGACAGATCTGGTTTTAAGGAATTCAGCAGGATCCATAATTTACGATTTTGTTATTTTCAACTTTCATTCCATTTTTGGTCATGTACTAAGCCGTCCCCTTTTCTTTTGTGGTTTTAATAAACTACTGTTTGGGCATCTGAGATTCAGACAAAGCCTGGTACACGGACATTGGCTGTGTGTTCTTGTGTTTGTCTCCGATGCATCGCTATTAATTGGACCAACATTGGCAGATCTGGAGATCACTTTGCATCTCACCCTAAATTAGCTCTCCCAGGAAAAGGGGTTTCCACGACAGAACATGGTGCAGAAACCCGGGATGGTTAACTGGACCTCTCTGTGACCCGACTACAAAGACCTTCCCAGGAACCACTGAACAAAATCCGCGGTGAGTAACCCATTGTGTTACAAATGTTTCAGTGCTTTCTGGAGGTCCGAGACGGGTACGTAGTGGTCCAACAAGACCATTCTTATCAAACCTCTGCCAGTGTTTGGATTTTGTGTGTATGATTGAAATAATAGAGATATGTCATCTGTGATCTGTTATATGTATCAATGTGTTTTTAAATGTGCGAATGATTGTTGAAGGAAATTGAATGAAGAGTATATCATCTCAGCAGTTGAAAGATTATATGTTGTCCTGTGTTTTCTATATGACTGTTATCTCTGGAATTATATTTTAAGCTATGAGGATCCTTTAATGTGGGACTGATTGATCTTTGAGTGACGGATGTATTGTAAAAATCTGATAAACCATTGTGCTGGCGTTTATGTTCTCTTGCATTTGCATTTAAGATAGGAATTGGCTTAATAGGAGTTGTAGTTTTTAATCGTCCAGTTTATCCAGACATAGAAACATATCGCCAGAGAGGGAAAACTTATTGTAGATTTTATTTTTGGAGCTGCGCCCTCTACAGGACAAGAAAGGGAACTTGTTTGAGTAGTTGAAATCTGATATGCTCTGGTCTGGATACACTGTCTCTTTTGTGTTTGATGTAATCTGTTTGAGTCAGAGGTAGATGGAGATTTTGTAGGAAATTAGCTTAGTCTCCCATAATATATTATATTGAGAAGTAGAAGTAATCCCAATAACTGTTGGTAGTAGAGTTTATGAATTGTTATTTGTTTGGTTCTGTCTCAGAATTGTACGGGTACAAAGGGCTGGTAACCTGATGCTTCCTAGAAATTCTTCTCTTGCGAGAACAGTGGTTCTGGGAGTAGAAATCCTTCTCTTGTGAGCAAATTGGTGCTGGGAGTAGAAATCCTTCTCTTGCGAGCAAATTGGTGCTGGGAGAAGAGTAGAGTCTTCTGCGGTTAAGACTCTATGGCCCATTTCAGTTCTACGGTTAACTGCGGGCATTGAAGTTGCAGTCAGAGGACTGGCAGCTATAGGATGTAATCAGCCTCAGAGGTACCACCCATGTCCCTACAAAGGATATAGAAGAAAGACGAAAAGGGAATGAAGCAATGGATTGATGCAAAATGTTATTGGAATTTTTTTTTGTTTTGGGAGATGTTTTTTTCTGCAAATGTGAAGACTGTTTGAAAGATAAAAACAAACAGGTTAGAATGTGGTAAAGTATCCAAGCGTCTCTCACTGAGTGACCATAAATCAGATTAAACCATTCATGGTGGTGTATATGCAATCTGTGATAGTATAAAGGCCCAGGGACACTGCAGTCTCTATAACTGATGTAAAACCTGCACGGCCTCCCCCCTTCAGCACCCCTGCCATATGCAGGATCATTGGGATAGACCTGCAGACACTGTGGCCAACACAGTCCCTCTGGAGCTAATATTGCGTGTCCTGTGTTTCCCCATGCCCAGGTATATTGTCCTTGCTACCTAGATCCTGAATCTCCTGTAAAATTACCCTTACATTTAGAACATATCTCCAGGGTATTCAGGAGGTATATCTGGCCACATAGGAAAACCTAATCTTAATAACTTTCCAGAGAATGGAGTTTAACAGAGGATTAGACACTGGTTTTAGGCAGAATAAGCGACAAGATCTGTTGCAGATTGTAGCATAGGACCATACTCAGTTTTGGGTATGAACATAATGATAAGAATCATGGACTATTGCTGCGGTGTGTTCTAAATGCCCATAGACCTACAGTCCAGGGCGCTGTACCAGTCTCCCAAAGTGGAGCAATATGAAATGGATGTATTTGAGGGAAATATCCCCTGGGGAGCTGAACTAGAAAGGAAAGCGTTAATTTGGCCCCCCTGCAGCCAAGTAGAAGAAAAGGGAGGGGTAGAGGGGGAATCCACCACAAGAAGGAGATAAGAGACTAAACTACAGGAATACACAAAAGAGTGAGGGGAAAAAAAAATAGCCGATATGTAACCATTATAGAGGAGAAATAACAATCATTTTTATTGAGAACAAGTAAAATGGTGCAGTGGGTACAACCGAGAAAGGGCAGCATCACAACAAACAAAATACGTAAAAGGAATATTTATAATGTTGGATTATAAAGGAATGTTTATAATGATGACCACAAGCAGCAATGTGAATAGACCCGTATTGACCTATAATGATTCAAAAAGCAGCATGAGTTATAAAAGTAACATGCTGCGTGTGTATGTAAGGCAATGAGTTTATAGAACAGAATGGAATGATGGTGAAGTATATTACAGCAGCAATGTATGAAGAACCATACAAAAGTAAATGGTGTAAATGTAAGGTGCTAAAAAAAAGAGAAAATGTGCAAGCAGTAGCAATGGTAAATGTGTCAGCTAAAAAGACTGAAGGTATGTCAGCCATGCTGCATAGGAAGATAGCACAATGTGTGAGAGGATGGTACCTCGCTACACACATCTTGTTGGTGTGCGATGTCCAGAACCAATGTGTGGTTTTGTGATTAGTGTCACCTTCATCAGGGTGTGGGGTTGTCACAGCCCTAGAGGCTTTGAAGGCTTAGACTACAGCAATGTAAAAGGTTGGGCTTGTGGGCAAAAAGGTTTTTTGTTTTTTTTGAGGGGACAAATGTCCCAAAAAGGCAACAACTACTATCGTGACCCCCACCACCATAGGAAACTGACAATTCAGATGTCTCCCACAACCCCATTGTCATCCCCCAGGGACTATATTCATTGTTCCTATTTTGTGACCCAGGTTTTAGTTTTCTCATATTCACTTATTAATTTAAGGACAGACGTGTTGCAGAAAATTGGGACCTGCATAGAATTTACCCTAATTGGGCCCAAGGTGACCACCCCCCTTAAAAGAAGGCGCCCTGTGTAGTCTCCGAATCCTGACTGACAATTCCCAAAGCTAGTTGTTTGACTCGAGAATAAACCCAGATAGTTGTGGTCACATAAGCAAAATAGACGTGGGAAAAACCTTTAAACCTTTACCGCCACAAGCAGGTTGGACATATATCCGCGTCCTCACCCAAGAACACGGTGGCAGAACGCACCCTCCAGAGTATTACTCTGGGATACTACATTCAGTTATTACAGTGACCCCTGCTTGTGTAAGAGCTGGGCAGCTGTTTCAGGACTCTATTAGACAGACAGAGGACATAGTGTTAAGCTGCCCCCTCACTCCAAGCTCCTTATGCTGTATCTGAAAGACTCCAACAGGCTCAGACCCACCATCTTTAAGTATAAAGGCCGAACAAATATTAAGTTTTTCCCTCTTTACATTCCCCCATAATGCTCTCAAACTGTAATGGTCTAAATCCAGCTGCATGATTAACAGTGGATTGTAGAAAAGGGAGGAGAATATTTGGATGGGGAAGTGGGAGGGACCGTGAGCCAAGACCTGCCCCTGAGGGAGGGACCATGAGACAAGACCTGCCCCTGTGGGAGAGACCGTGAGACAAGACTTGCCCCTGTTTTTCAAACTAGCAGATGAAGTTCAGTTTGATATGACACATGACTGTCAGGCATTGGTGGAGGCAGAAACAAAGGACTTGGCAAATATCACTGATGTACCACTCACTAACCCCTCTGCTGAGTATTTTATAGATGGTTCCAGAGCTTTGGACAATGATCAAGGACTGTTCATCACCGGATATGCAGTAGTCCACAATGGTAAGGCAGTAAGAACCATTCCCTTCGAGCTACTCTGCGCAAGAGGTTTGAGTTGAAGGCATTCGCTGTAATGTGCAGTCTGGGAAAAGGTAAGAAGAGTAATGTATTTTCTGACTCACAATACGCTTTTGGGGTAGCACACAACTTTGGCGTCATTTGGCGGAGCCGTAATTTCCTGAAGTATGCGCAGGCGGTAGAGCAGTTACTCGCAGCACTCACCATTTCCCAAAGGGCAGCCATAGTCAAAGTATCGGCACACGCACGGGAACAAACTCCCCTTGCAGTAGGGAATGCACTGGCCGACAAGCTGGCTAAAGAAGCAGCGAGACTACCTCTGACAGGAACACTGGCCATAACAGACATAGCCCTCTAAGGGAGCTTAGTGACCGAGAGTGCGGGGCGCCACCTTTCAGCAAAGGAGGCTGGCACCGTACCGGCCCCAGTGGCCATTGATCGTGAACTGTTTCAGGTCTTCCAGACCCAGGCCCCCTCAAACGAACAGAATGCAATGCGCTGTACGGTCAGAGTCAGTGGTATGGCAGGTAAACACCCGGATTTGCCTCCCTCGCTGCCTGTTCCCCATGATGGCTGCCCTGGCACATTCCCCGGTGCAAAGGTGTGACGTGTGCGGTAGTGCTGCAAAACTGATGTGCCCCAGGGTTCCCGAATATGGCTGCAAAGTATGTCTTGTTTGTGCAAAACACAGCCCCGGTAGGCCTATTTGAGTTCCGCAGAAATTCAGCACCAAAACCAGATTACTCATTTCAGAGACTGCAGGTGGACTACATACTGCTGCCTAAGGTGGGTACTTATGAATATGTCCTGGTATGTCTGAAGCTTAGACCGTGATGAAAGATAATATAAAGACCACAATTACCATCAAGAAAGTAATAAGTAAGGTGGTTTGCAGATATGGGTTTGCCAAAACTATAGAAAGTAACAGAGGTGCTTACTTCAATGGAGAATGAAATGAAACAGATCATGGCTACTTTGGGATTAGAACATGCTTTCCACGTTCCCTATGACCTACAAAGTAGTGGGAAGGTGGAACGCTTTAACGGTACTCTTAAATTAAAGTGCATGAAGGAAACACACTTGCCCTGGGTAGATTGCTTGCCCATCGCATTGCTTTCAGTGAGAACTGCCCGAAGAGGTATAAAGAAGCTGTCCCCATATGAATTAATGTTTGGTAGTGTTCCTGAGACAGAATTATATTTCCCACAGCAATTGCAGGCCTCGTATGCTTTTCTCACTGAATATGTCCCTGAGTTGCACAAACATCTGACTGTTACTCATAACTGTGTTCTTTCCTCCATCCCAGACCCCAAGTTTATAAGCGGCACACACACACCGGCACCAGGCGACTGGGTCGTGGTCAAGAGACACATAAAGAGACCATTGGAGCCTAGATCCAGGGAACCATTCTAAGTGATGCTAACCACTGCCACTTCTGTCAAGATCCAAGGCAAAGATACAAAGATAACCACTCTGCCTTTTGGATTATGCTGATGGCAACTGTACCTCTTGTCCTATCAATGAGGCATTAAAAAAGGACTGTGATAACAAACTGATAAAGCATCACCAAGTTCTGTTCCAAGATATGGACTCTAAAGCACTAAAGCTGGTGTCACACATAACGACGACGACAACGACGTCGCTGCTACGTCACCATTTTCTGTGACGTTGCAGCGACGTCCCGTCGCTGTCGCTGTGTGTGACATCCAGCAACGACCTGGCCCCTGCTGTGAGGTCGCCGGTCGTTGCTGAATGTCCAGCTTCATTTTTTGGTCGTCACTCTCCCGCTGTGACACACACATCGCTGTGTGTGACAGCGAGAGAGCGACGAAATGAAGCGATCAGGAGCCGGCACTGGCAGCTGCGGTAAGCTGTAACCAGCGTAAACATCGGGTAACCAAGGGAAGACCTTTCCCTGGTTACCCGATGTTTACGCTGGTTACCAGCCTCCGCTCTTGCTGCCAGTGCCGGCTCCTGCACTGTGACATGTGGCTGCAGTATGCATCGGGTAATTAACCCGATGTATACTGTAGCAAGGAGAGCAAGGAGCCAGCGCTAAGCAGTGCGCGCGGCTCCCTGCTCTCTGCACTGTGACATGTAGCTGCAGCACACATCGGGTTAATTAACCCGATGTGTGCTGCAGGAGAGCAAGGAGCCAGCGCTAAGCGCGGCTCCCTGCTCTCTGAACTGTGACATGTAGCTGCAGCACACATCGGGTTAATTAACCCGATGTGTGCTGCAGGAGAGCAAGGAGCCAGCGCTAAGCGCGGCTCCCTGCTCTCTGAACTGTGACATGTAGCTGCAGCACACATCGGGTTAATTAACCCGATGTGTGCTGCAGGAGAGCAAGGAGCCAGCGCTAAGCGCGGCTCCCTGCTCTCTGAACATGTAGCACAGCGACCTTATGATCGCTGCTTCTGCTGTGTTTGACAGCTAAGCAGCGATCATAACAGCGACTTACAAGGTCGCTGTTACGTCACCGAAAATGGTGACGTAACAGCGACGTCGTTGTCGCTGTCGTTTAGTGTGACACCAGCTTAAGAACTGTTGGATATGCACTCCGAGCCCAATATCTTCTAATTCTACGCCATATCTTGCAGATCCCCTGACCCTATATGAGGACTATAAGTTACGCCTGTGATGCTCACACTCTTAGGACTGGAAAAACTGTGAGAGTACTTCAATTACTCATGATTATTTGTAATGATAGTTGTTTCCAGAAAAGTGACCATGGATGTTTTGAGCAATAGTGAACTGTGGTTTACACATTCTGTGTAGACTTGTGAACAACTTTACCAATTTAACTAACATTTTGAGTCTAAGACATCCTGAAGGAATGAGGTCTGTCTCAAAAACTGCTGAAATTTGTGTGCCAAACCTTCGAGGCAAAGGACGTTTGACTGATATGTGTTGTGTTGGGAGAACCACTGACATAATACACTGCATAATTCCTAAGGATTTATATCTAGTATGTGTTCACCAGGCCTATAAATGACTTCCCCGGGGCGCAGAGGGGATCGACACCTCTGCACGCCTTATACCGTTACCTTTATATTTTCTCATGGTGTTCTAGATATAAGTGCTTTACCCAAACATTCCCTATATAACCGAGCTGCAGACAAATGTCTCCGACAATTTGGTTCTCAGGTATCACTGGGTGGCTGATGGGCATTCTACAGATGGGAATGTTGGTACTATTAGTGTATGTAGCTGCTAGAATTGCTATATTTGTTATGACAACACTATGAACAGAGACATGTAAGATCAAGTATCACAGGCCGTCAGTTACCACATGTGAAAAATACCTCAATGCTCCCTTAGTAAATATATATGATGAAATTTACAAACAAGATATCTATCGGTGAACGGGGTTGGCCCCTCCATGCTGTCATAGCATGGGGATATAGCTGATGGATAAATTGTCTGTAAATAATAAAAAGGGAGGAATTGTTATGGTTAATATTTTATATTAAGTTTTGATTATCATTTAAGCAAATTATATATGTTTAATAATTTTGTATTTTTGTATTAGCTTTATAAGTGTTATTCATAAAAGCAATAGCACTGAGTGTAGTCGCTTTAAAGAGGCCTTTGTCTAAAGTTTCTTTGTTACTGAAGGTCCAGAAAACTGGACAGATCTGGTTTTAAGGAATTCAGCAGGATCCATAATTTACGATTTTGTTATTTTCAACTTTCATTCCATTTTTGGTCATGTACTAAGCCGTCCCCTTTTCTTTTGTGGTTTTAATAAACTACTGTTTGGGCATCTGAGATTCAGACAAAGCCTGGTACACGGACATTGGCTGTGTGTTCTTGTGTTTGTCTCCGATGCATCGCTATTAATTGGACCAACATTGGCAGATCTGGAGATCACTTTGCATCTCACCCTAAATTAGCTCTCCCAGGAAAAGGGGTTTCCACGACAGAGAGCATGGGGAAGCAGTATGCCGAGGACAAGATGGATATCAGAAAATAGGAAAGCTGGGTGCTGATAGAGGGATTTCAGATCATGGGAAATCTGGGTGCTGTGGGTAAGAGCCAAGTGTCAGCATCATTATCCTGTACCCCGAGTGTCAGTGTCATTATCCTGTACCCTAAATGTCGATGTACGTGGATTGGGGGCCCAGGTCTGAACTTTGCACCGGGGCCCATCAAACTCTAGTTACGCCCCTGCTTACGACCTATCAGTGCTGCAGGGGCAGAGCAGAAACTCTTGCCCAGATGACGAAAATACATACTAGTGGTGCTGCTAGGACCTGCGATGATGTCGTGCCCATGTGACCGAGTGGGAAGAGCCACAGTTGCCGGTCAGAAACCAAATATCAAGCGATACTGATTTCTGACGGAGATGCAGGGTGAGTGGCATATGTGGGGGGCATACTGTGACAGAATGGTGTGAAGGGGTGCAGGGTGTTTGAGAGTGGGGTAAGTTGGCGTACAGACTGTGTGACATATAGTGATGCAGGCAGGGCCGGCTCCAGGATTTTGTGGGCCCCAGGCAAAAGAGTCTCAGTGGGCCCCATCCTCACGTAGGCACACACATACATACACATACAGGCATCTCTGCTCAGCGCAGCTCTGCTCCGTGAGGGACTGTTCTGTGTTGGTCGGCTCAGAGCAGGGCTGCTTTGCTTGGCGCAGCTCTGATCTGTGCGGAGCGGCTCTGCTCTGTGTGGCTCTGTTCTGCTCGCCACGGTTCTGCTCTGTGCGTGGCTGCTCAGCGCGGCAAGTCTCTGCTCTGTGCGAAGCGGCTCTGCTCTGTACGGGGCTGTTCTGCTCTGTGCAGGGCTGTTCTGCTTGGCGCAGCTCTGATCTGTGCAGAGCGGCTCTGCTCTGTGTGGCTCTGTTCTGCACGCCGTGTTTCTGCTCTGTGTGCGGTTGCTCGGTGTGGCACATCTCTGCTCTGTGCAGAGCGGCTCTGCTCTGTGCAGGGCTGTTCTTCTCGCCGAGGTTCTGCTCTGTGTGTGGCTGCTCAGCACGGCTCTGCTCTGTGTGGAGCGCTTCTGCTCTGTGCAGCTCAGCGCGGCTCTGCTCCGTGTGGCGGGTGGTAAGGTATCGGCCATTTTAAAGATGTCGGTGGTGAGGGCTTCTTCAAATAATGGCACCTAGAGTCAGGTCATGCGCAGATGAAGCTCTCAGCTCAAGCTCTTATCTGCGCAAGTGCCGACTCCAGCCGCCATTATTTGAAGAAGCCCTCACGACCTACATCTTTAGAATGGCCAGTGCCTTACTGTCTGCCGCACAGAGCCGTGCCGCACAGAGCAGAGCCGAGTAGCCCAGCACAAAGCAACCATGCAGTGAGTATCTAGGCCTCCCTCTGCACCACTCACAGCATCGCCATACTCCACTACCACCCCTGTCTCCTGTGACCCCCGCTCCTCTGCCAGCCCCCCTCCCTGGTAAGACACCACCGGATTATAATCCGGACCCCATATTTTTATTTATTTTTTTTACTCCATATTTGGGGTGTGTCTTATAATCCGGTGCGTCTTATAAAACAAAAAAATACGTTATTTAAAGAGAAATTAAGGAAACTACATATAAACAGCCAAAAATCTATACGCAGTCATATACACTGACATACATAGATACACATCATACATGCACACACAGACACATTAGAGATATTATTATTATTATTATGGGGAAGCCGGCAGCAGCCTCACTCCCCTCCCCTGCTTGTCTCCGTCCAGCTCCTCTTGGGCATGTGGCTGTGCAGGCTGCACTGTGTGATGGTCACTAACAGACATGGCCGCGCACAGTGCACACAGACTGCTGTATATACATCACAGGAAGAGCTATGGCTACAATATATACATCACAGGAAGGGCTGGGGGATACAGTATATAAATGACAGGAGAGGCTGGGGTCATGGACATTACTGGGGGCGACACGGTGGCTCAGTGGTTAGCACTGCAGTCTTGCAGCGCTGGGGTCCTGGGTTCAATTCCCACTAAGGACAACATCTGCAAGGAGTTTGTAAGTTCTCCCTGTGTTTGCGTGGGTTTCCTCCGGGTGCTCCGGTTTCCTCCCACACTCCAAAGACATACAGATAGGGAATTTAGATTGTGAGCCCTGATGGGGACAGTGTTGTCAATATATGTAAAGCGCTGTGGAATTAATAGCGCTATATAAATGAATAAATATTATATTACTGGGGGGGCATACATGTTACTGAGGTGCATACTTATTCCTGGGGGGCATAGATGTTAGTATACAACTCTGGAGGGCATACACATTACTGGGGTGGATGGCATACAGCTCTGGGGTGGCAGTGTATACGGCTCTGGCAGTCCCATACAGCTCAAGAGGGGACACCTACTGCTCTGCGAGGGCCCATACAGTTAAGGAGTAGGGGCCAAGAGATAAACTTCAATGCAGGAGGAGCACGGAGCATTCAACAGTGAATGGTGTGCGCGAGTGTGGATTAAAGGGTCGGCAACCGCACTATCCAGGATGCAGGATAGTGCAGCTGCCAACCCAAACATTCCAGTCCCTGAAACTCAGCCCGAGGTCCACAGGACTGAAGTCGGCTAGTTGCCCCCCCTCCCCCCCAGCTGTCAAGGGCCCCGGCATTTGCCCGGGTGTGTCGGATGCTAATGCCGACCCTGGATGTAAGGTGTGTGGAATATGCGGGTTCAGAGTGTTTGAGAGAGGTGTAAGTTGGGATACAGGCTGTGTGAGATATAAGTATGCAGGGTGTGTGGGATATGGGGTGCAGGGTTTGTGGGATATGGGGGTGCAGCGTGTGAGATATGGTGGTACAGGCTGGGGTGAAGGGTTTGTGGGATATGGAGTGCAGTGTGGGATATGGGGGGGGGGTGCAGGATGTGTGTGGGATATGGTTGCAGTGTGGGATATGGGGGTGCAGGGTGTGTGAGAGCACCACAAAGGAGGTAAAGATGAGGGGATAAGAAGGTAAGTGCTCCACCATGGAGCTATAGATGGGAGGAACTTTTACTGTAAAGTGTGGGAGGGGGAATATTAGCATTCACTCAGTATACAGAGTGACAGCCCATTATGGGAGGGAGTAAGGACAGCGTGAAGGCACAGTATGACAGGAGCAGTATACGAGGGACAATGTGAGGGCACAGTATGAGAGGAGCAGTATACGAGGGACAGCGTGAGGGCACAGTATGAGAGGAGCAGTATACAAGGGACAGCATGAGGGCTCAGTATGAGAGGAGCAGTATACAAGGGACAATGTGAGGGCACAGTATGAGAGGAGCAGTATACGAGGGACAGTGTGAGGGCACAGTATGAGAGGAGCAGTATACGAGGGACAGTGTGAGGGCACAGTATGAGAGGAGCAGTATACGAGGGACAGTGTGAGAGCACAGTATGAGGGGAGCAGTATACGAGGGGCAATGTGAGGGCACATTGTGAAGGCTGTACGGTGTGAAAAGACAGCAGAGTATGGAGAGGGGGCAGTGGTGTGGCAAGGGGCATGGAAGGTGTGGACAATGTGGAGGCCAATGTTCATATCACATTATTTTGTATGGAAAGCATATAGGACATGGTTAATGAGGGGGGATGGTTTTATGGATATGTGACGCATAGGACTAGCCAGGTAGACACCTACAGAACACCACACACCCCCCCCACCCTAGACAGTTACATTAGTCAGACAAAAACCCTTGTTGCCTCCCTCCAGGGTCTGATGTGCACACCAGGTGGGGCGGAGCCAGGCGGTTGGCCCCACCCACCGAGGAGTTCACAGGCCTGGAGGTGGGAAAACAGACAGATGAGTTTAGGAGGTGAAAGTGAGAGGAGTGAACCGTCTGGTGTGCCTGGGTAGTGGCCCAGGCACTGACAGCAAGGTTGGCAGACGGTGGTGGCCGTCTGCAGGAGTTGGTGGAACTCCGCAGAGCTGTAAGGACCGGCTCTGGGTGGTGGCCCACCGGTACCGGACCGGGGAACGGAGTGAACCTAAGCACACACCGGCAGGGCCATCGGACCCCGACCAGGCTTGGAGCCGCCGTCAATAGTCAAATCCGAATGTGACAGGAACCCCCGGGGTTCCCTAACAACTAAGTCCCGATTGAAGGCAACTGCTCACACCGTGAGGATATACAGCCATCGCCAAGGCTAGAAATCCAAGGGCCAGGGCCTGCGGGCAAAACTGGCTCCTCCGGTCGCTATACACCGGGGAGCGGACTACCATTGGGAAGCCATTGGAGTCAACACAGTACACAAAAGTGCAGGGAGAGACAGCCACCATCACCTGTCCGGGGAGAGACACTGCAGCCGACTGCGAGACCCGTCCATCCAGCAGTTTGGTTTACCGGAGACTTTGTGCATCTATTGCTGAGTGAGTACAGCAGTGCCATCCGGCACCGCGCCGTGCTGTCCCTGCAACCCTACACCTCACCGGGCCCCGGGACCACCAACCCCTACCCACGGAGGGGGGGAAACAACATCCCAGCTGCTCCCTACCATCGCTCCCGGGATCCCCGTCACCCCGTCACCAGCAGCGGTGGTGCCCATCTTGACCACAACCCGTGGGTGGCGTCACGGACTAAATCCCCAAACAAACCACCCCCTTTTCACTCACGGGCAGGGAGCACCGCTTGAGTCCCCGGATCCGACCCACCGCTCGAGCCACCGAGCAGCAGCAGCGCCGTACCCGAGCGTGGCGAAGCGCGTCCCCTCCGCCCGCGACAGATATTCATAAAGAAGTACAGTGTGGCGGCCATAATTCATGGTGGAGGGATGGTGCAGTGGTTATAGCATATGAGAGGCACAATGTGGAGGCCATGTGTCATTAGGGGGACAGTGTAGGGGTCACTTTTTGATCAGGGAGCATACTGGTGCAAATATATTTTCAGGTGCACAGTATAAGGGATATTTAATGCACAGCATGGGTGGATATTTTTTATTTAGATGTAATAATGACAGTCATATTTTTAGGGCATCATGTTGGGATATATTGTGAAAAATCATAGGAAATGGAAGTCTGCAGAAAAAAGCTGTGTACGTCCAAAGTCATCATGTCGTCTGGATCAGATGAAGAATGGAGTGAGACAAAGCAAATCAGAGAAGAAGTCGCCAATACGGTACCTGGATCTAAGGTAGCATTTATCCTGGACAATCCCTGCATTTAAAGGGAATTTGTCAGCAGGTTTTTGCTCCGCCATCTGAGAGCAGCATAATGTAGAGACAGAGACCCTGATTCTAGCAATGTGTCACTTAATGAGCTGTTTGCTGTCAGTTTGATAAAATCAATGATTTCTCTGCTGCAGATCTAGCAGTTATACACAGCTCATGAATATGCTGGACTACCTGCAGCACGCGAAGTAGTCCTATAATGATAACCGACTGCTGATTAATCATTAATTTTATGAAAACTACACTGAGCAGGTCAGTAAGTGACACACCACTGGAATCTGGGTTTCTGCCCCTACGTTATGCTGCTCTCAGATTAGAGGGCAAAAACCTGCTGACTGATTCCCTTTAAATGATAGTCAACCGTTTAGTTATATGAAGCCGATTGGCAGCTGTTTAATGGCCTGTGACTGCAGACTTGTGAACCCTCATAGCATGCACACAGTGCCGGTTGTGAGAGCAGGCCATCATGTGACCACAAGAGTGCGCTTGGCATACTTCTAGCCACATCTGCATGAGCCTTTAGTCTGACTTATTGGTAGGGTACATGATCAATTTAAGTGCTTAGAACAGCATGAATGCCAACTACGGCCCTGCCGCTACACTTAACCGTACCAGTCATGCATGCTGCAATTTATTCATTTTTTCTCAGACCACTCGGTCCAAGGACAAAATCGAACATGTGCACTGCCTCATTGGATAACATTGGTCCGAATGTGATCCAATATTTTGTTGGATCACACTTGGACCAAAAATATGGTTGTCTATACAAGCTATTAGGCTGCAACACCATAGTTGTAAATATGGTTACCTGGTTAGGGGCCCACTCAGAAGTTTCGCCCCCTCTGTGCCGAACCCCTAGCTACGCCTCTGGGGAGCATCCTTAAAGCTCCAGCGCACCCTAACCTGGAAGTGATTCTTAGCCACTAGCTACTTAAGGCAGCCTCCCCTATGGGAGATGCCTGAGCAATGTGGTCTATTCCTAGAGATGCATTGCTAGTTGTCAGGTCCCTATCCCATCTGCTGTATCCATAACTGTGTTTGCTTACACGTATCTGTGTCCATGAACCCACTGCACCCACTGTACCATCCGTGCCTGCTGTACCAGCCGAACCTACTGCACCTGTGACGCCCTGGCCAGCCAGGTAGTCACAGATAGGGCCCCGCATTACACCATTCCCTAACAACGTGACAGCAGCCAAACATATAAAACCCTAGTCACCCCCTCCTCAGTGTTGCGGGCGGAGGAGGGGACGCTGCGCTCTCCCACTGCTCGGGTCCGGCTACCGCTGCTCTGCGGCTGCTGCTGCTCGGTGGCTCGAGCGATGGGCCGGATCCCGGGGACTCGAGCGGCGCTCCTCGCCCGTGAGTGAAAAGGGAAATGGTTTTGGGGATTTATTGTCAGTGACGCCACCCAAGGTTGTGGTGATTGTGTGGACACCACCGCTGCTCTGGACGGGGATCCCGGGAGCGGTGACAGGGAGCAGCTTTGTTGTTATTTCTCCCCTCCGTGGGTAGGGGGTTGGTTGTCCCGGGGCCCGGTGATGGGGTAGGAGTGGATGGCAGGCGGGTTGCGGGGCCTGCTGAGGTGCAGGGTCGCAGGGGCAGCGCTGTGCCGCACGGCACGGAGGTACTCAAT
Organism: Anomaloglossus baeobatrachus; assembly: GCF_048569485.1. Taxonomy (NCBI): domain Eukaryota; kingdom Metazoa; phylum Chordata; class Amphibia; order Anura; family Aromobatidae; genus Anomaloglossus; species Anomaloglossus baeobatrachus. The sequence goes on from NC_134362.1 coordinate 109,409,721, forward strand.
CAGCCCAATGATGATGACACAGTTCACGGTAAAACAAGCGGCTGGATGGACGGGCCCCTCGGACGGCTGCGGTTGTTCCTCCCTGCAGGTTAGTGATGACTATCTCTCCCTGCACCTAAGTTCAGTGTTGGTAGCGATGGGTTCCCACCGGTAACCCGCTCCCCGACTTGGATATGGGCCGGAGGAGCCCCTCTTTGCCCGCAGGCGCTGGCCCTGAGAAACTGGTGCCTTGGCGGTGGCGGTGTCTCTCTCATACGGTTGTACTGTTGCCTTCAATCGGGACTTAGTTGTTTGGAGACCCGGAGGTCCCCTTCACTGATGGATTTGGCAAATTCACGGCGACTCCTAGCCTTGCCGGGATCCGAAAGGCCCTTGCCAATGGTGCTGGCTTCTCTTTGTATACCGGTCCGGTACCGCCGGGCCACCACCCGTCCACGGTCCTTTCAGCAACCTCCGATCAGCCTCCACTGCAGACGGTCACCGCCATCTGCTAACCTTGCTGTCTCAGTCCGGGGCACACACCCGGACCAACTTCAGGCTCTACTTCTGTCACTTTCCTCCTCACACTTGCTCCTTTACCACTCAACTCCCAAACTCATCTGCCTGGTTTTCCCGCCTCCAGGACTGTGAACTCCTCGGTGGGCGGAGCCAACCGCCTGACCCACCCCCTGGTGTGAACATCAGCCCCTGGAGAAAGGCAACAAGGATTTCTGGTCTAGCTTAGGTGTACCTAACCAGGGTGTAGGGTGTGGTGATGTCATTACCTGTGACCCCTGGCTTGCCCAGGGCGTCACACTCAGTGCTTGATGGACACACCAGGGGGCGGAACCAGGCATTTGGAAGACGCCCACCAAGGAGTCTCAGATAGCCTGGGGCGAGACAGTTTAGTCTAGTCGAGAAGTTCAAGGCTAGAGGTCAAGACTAGAGGTGTGGGCTGGGGCTGTGCAGCTCCAGCAAAAGAACGACCCAAACTGAACCGGTGCCAGGGTAGGACCCCTGGTACTGCTGGCTAGGAGGCAGACAGAGGCCTCTGTCTGCAGGAACCGGGAAGACGGCTCGGTGGAACCGTGGTGGACCGGGACAGGGTAGTGGCCCACTGGTACCGACCCGGGGAACCGACTCGGAAACCGGAGCACAAAGGGGGGTACTCAGACCCTGAAGCTAGGTCCAGAAGCTACTGGGGGCTAGCTAATTAACTAATTGAGGCCAGGACTAGAGGTCCTGTCCCACCCAAAGTCCCGACTGAAGACAACAGCCCAATGAGGGGATCGAAAGCCACCGCCACGGCACAGAGATCCAACGGGCCAGCGTCTGCGGGCAAAGGGCTCCTCAGGCAACCAAAAGCCGGGAGCAGACTCCTGAAGTTGCAAGCGCAGGTAGTCCACCATCACAAACCGGTGCAGGAGAAAGGCAGAGACCACCAACCGGGTGGGGGACCAGACTGCAGCCGGCTGCGGGCCCCGACCACCATCACCTTGGTTTACCAGAGACTTGTGTGTTTACTAATCGTGCGTACATCAGTGCCCTCCGCCGCCCACCTCCCTACACCGCCAAACACCCCCAATGGCTCCCGGGGCCACCATCCCTGCCCACGGAGGTGTTAACAACTTGTTGCGCAACATCTCCCCCGGGTGCCCCGTAACTACAGCGGTGGTGCCTACCTTCACCCCATCCCGTGGGGGGCGTCAAGAACTTAAACACGGCTCCGGCCATACACATACGTCCCCAAACCGCAAACCCCCTTTTGATTGGAGTGACCACAGCACCCCCGGGTCCGGAGACCCTTGAGCCACCCACTGAAGGTCCGGATCCGAGCGGCTCGGCTGCCGAGCATGGGGCGGTACACACCCGTGAGTACTTTCAATACCAGCTGTACCAGCTACACTTGCCATATCAGCCGAACCCCCCCATACCAGCCAGTCCCAGTTGTCCAGCCTACATCAGCCATCCAGGCTGCAGCAGTATGCACCAGAGAAATTTAGACAGAAGCTCCAACAAAAGTCATCCATGTACTGTAGACCACAGGATAAATGTGAAACTAGCCTTATTCAGTACTGCAGGGGTGCACATGGGGTTAAAGTTAAAGGGAGAGCTCTCTCACTCCGACAACAATATAGATACTGTACCACTATTGACCTCAATATCTAGAGGACTAGACAACTAGGGTTGGATCTGTCAGTTAAACCATTCTGCTTCAGTGACTTTTGTAGCATAGCTTTTGTGCCAGCGGAATCACCATGGCTTACTAATATGTCCCCTTACAGGAAGTGGCTCAAACTTGTCTTCGACTGGGTTCACTCGAACATACAGAGCTCTATATTTTGGGAAGGAGGTTTAGTTCTGTTTTATGAACAGCAAAACTGAACTGCTGCACTAAGACTTTTTTTTTGCTGCAGTAAATTTATCAAAGTGAAAAAGAGTAAAAAAAAATAGTTTGAGTATTATGAAAATATTGTTTGTTTCGTAGGAGGCAGGTTATATTAGAAAATAAAAACTTAAAGTGCTAATCAGCATTTCATATACTTTGAACATAACCCATCTGTTGTCTGTCCCTAAATCAGTTCTGGGCCATCAACTAAGAGGTCTGAACAATTCTCTGTGCAGCTTGTAAAACCACAGCCTGAAGCAAAGATTTTGAAGAAAGAAGGCTTGACACTTTGGAAAGGTTAGAACTGGTATATAAACCATCAAATTCTCATCTTTTATTGTTATGATAGTGTTTATATAAGAACAGTTAAGTGCTTGTAGTCCTAAGGCGAGTAATAAAAAGGAACATCTTAAAGGTCTTGTTTTAGAACTCGCAAACCTTTTCGTTTTTTTACGTTATGTGGTTTGAAAGCATACATACTGCTGTATGATAAATCAATTTTTATTAACATTTTTGCAACCAAGAACAGTTACAGAAAAGAAAGAAATAGAAAGTTATTAAAGTAACAACAATTACCCAGCCGCTTTCTACGTTAAACCATCAATCCAGTAACACAGGTAAATAATCACATTGGTTTAGGCTAGTTTCACATTTGCGTTGAACGGCATCCATCAAAATGCGTTGTGTGACGCATGTGACGGATGCGTTGTAAATAGTGTGATGATAAAGGTAACGGATTCCTGTGAAATAACGTGTTGCGTTCTTTGAAAGAGAGAGAGAGAGAAAGAGCCCCCTCATCACTGCACACACCCCGGCACTACCGCACCCAACATCACCGCTCACACGCGGGCACTATGCTCCTATCATCACCGCACACATCGGCACTACCGCTCCCATCATCACTGCACACACCCATTCACTACTGCACTCATAATCACCACTCACACCCAGGCACTACCGCACCCATCATCACCACTCACATCGGCACTACCACTCCCATCATACTGCACATACCCATGCACTACCGCACTCATCATCACCGCTCACATGCAGGCACTACCACTCCCATCATCACCGCTCACACACAGGCACTACCGCTCCCATCATCACCGCTCACACGCAGGCACTACCGCTCCCATCATCACCGCTCACAAGCAGGCACTATCGCACTCATCATCACCGTATACACACTGGCACTACCTACTCATCACCGCTCACACGCCGGAATTACCTCAGTGACGTCCCTGCTGACAGTGCGATTCCCTTCAGTTTCTGCGTGGAGCTCACAGTGAGCAGTGGTGTTCTACGGCCGCTCCTGTCAGCTTCATGTAGCAGAGCTGAAAGCGTTGTGGGACCTCTGTGGATTACGTCGGACCTGGAGGGGTATTTGGGGGTTTAATAAAGTGGTTTAATAAAGAATTTTTTGGATGTGTGTGTTTATTTTCTTTAACTTACAGGTTAATCATGGAAGGTATCTCGGGCAGATGCCTGCCATGATTAACCTAGGACTTAGTGGTAGCTATGTGCTGCCATTAACTCCTTATTACCTCGATTGCCACCGCACCAGGGCAATTCGGGATGAGCTGGGTAGAGTCCCGGGACTGTTGCATCTAATGAATTCGGCAATTCCAGGCGGCTGCTGGCTGATATTTTTAGGCTGGGGGGGCTCCCCATAACGTGAGGCACCCCATCCTGAGAATACCAGCCTTCAGCCATGTGGCTTTATCTTGGCTGGTATCAAAATTGGGGGGACCGCACGTCATTTTTTTTTTTTTAATTATTTATTTATTGTACTGTACGACAGACCCACCCACCGGTGGCTGTGATTGGGTGATTGGTTGTAGTGAGACAGCTGTCACTCACCGTGGGGACGTGTCTGACTGCAACCAATCATAGGCGCCGGTGGGCGGGGGAAGCAGTGTATACTAGTTGGAATAATGAGCGGCCAGCATTTTCAAAAGAGGAGAAGCCGCCAGAGCAGTGTGACAGTGCAGCGCCGCGATGGTGATCGGTGAGTATGAGAGAGGGGGAGAGAGGGAGAGACAGACCGACAGAGAGAGAGAGAGACCAACATTGACAGAGAGAGAGATAGAGACAGAGAGACCGACTGACAGACAGAAAGACCAACAGACAGACAGAGAGAGACCAGGAGTGCTTTTAAATGATTTAGAACGTTCTGCTGGACATGCTGAGCATGGTCAGTAGAACGTGACGGTATCCTGCACTGGAATCCGTCGCCAAACACATGGCGACGGAATCCAGCACCATAAATATTCATTATGCCTCTTAACGGATCCCGACGGAATCCTGCGAAGTGCGTTTTTTTTTACAGCAACAAAAACCGCTACATTCAGCGTTCCTTCCGCCCGACGGGCACTGACGGTCGCCATCAAAACTGATGCGCAGAGGGGCGGATGCAACGCAAGACCATCCATTGAAATCCGCCATTAATAGAAGCCTATGAGGAATAAACGGATTCCTGCAACGGTTACCGTAATTCCTCAAGGCGGCGGCTTGCAACGGATGCTGTTCAATGCAAGTGTGAAACTAGCCTTACATCAGTATATCAAATCAAAGTCATAGTACATTTAGTGCTAACTGGATGATCTCCAGGTCAATTTGCTGTTTCATGACTAATCCGTATCATCTCATGGCAGGGCTAGTCAAACAACAGACAACAAGGAAAAAAGGAAATATCTATAAGTTCAGAAAAAAGAGCAGAGAAAGTTAGGGGATCAAGGGGACATAGACAAAGGGCCTGGGGAGGGAGCATGAGGAGGAGGAAAGTCCGATTATTCCTTAAACATAATCCAGGGCTGCCAAATCATGACAAATTTCTCATGATTACTTAACACCAGGGACGATAGTTCCTCCATATCCTCCATATCGCAAATATCTGACAGTTCTGCCTGCCACTCCCCAACACTGGGAGCCTCTGAGGATCTCTAATGTCGAGGAATAACTGCTCGGGCTGCGATCAAGCAATACCTCAGGAGGCGGGTAGAATTGAAAGAAGTGCTATTTTAATTGAGGAGACTATGCTCTCTCCTGACATTTGATTGTATACCTGAAACACCAAAAGTTGGATAATTTTTGACATCCCCACCACACATGTGCCATCGTACCTCTGTCCAACTCACATCGCCAGCAGCTCTCTGAAACCGATGGAAAGGATTTGAGTAAACGCACGGGGCACTGGTACCATCTTGCCAACAGCTTATAACTCTTTTCCTGTGAACTGCATGCCACTGAGATCTTGTGAGAGAACAAGTAAGCTTTCTGCTTTTCTTCCTCAGAGAGTGAAACCTAATTCTGTTTCCCATGTTTGGATGTATCTAGGATCCTCCGAATAGGGTGCTCCGTTCAACAAACAACAAATGAGTGAGATCAGATGTGTGGGTGGCGAATTTTGAAAAAAATAGACGTTCAAACGGAGTCGATGTAGCTGACGAGGGGAGACATTACCCCCCTAAGCCTCGACCACACAAAAGAGCACAGCTGCACATATTCAAGCCATTTCAAGCGCTGATTAGGGAATGTGGTTTGTAGTTCAGCAAAAGAAGATAAATGATGACCCTCTAATATCTGCCCCAGTCTGATATCTGACTCTCTCCGCCACCCAAGAAACCTGTCCGTGTTACATCCCGGAGGAAGTCCAGGATTGTTAAACAAAGGAGCCAATGGGGTGGGGTTATTTGAGAGACTTCCCTTATATCTTGTGTCCTCCCATGCCTCCCTCGCTCTATCTGTTTTTTTATCTCCTCAATATCTGTTTTCTGTAGCCATGGGAGTCCAACAAGCGGAACCGGGGAGAAGGTTTTCTCCAACTCCACTCACTGTTTGACCTTGCGATAAAACTGCCTGTCAAATAAACGCGCAATCAGGGAAGCCCGATGATACGTTCTTAGATCCGGCAGCCCGGCTCCCCCACCCAGTTTAGGTCGAACCAGAGTTTGATAATCAATCCGAGATTTACCTCCCTTCCATACGAAACGGATCAAGGCGGATCTCAAGGACTTGAAGAAGGCCAGAAGAGGGTTTATGGGTCCTGTCTGAAAGATATAAAGGAATCTCGGAAGGACATCCATTTTAAATGAATTTATCTGCCCAAACCACAAGAGGGGTTTCTTATTGTAGGACTCTAGATCTTTAATTGTTTAATTTAAAAGGATCTGGTGGTTTAACGAGTAGAGTAGATTGAGATTGGAGGGGATCGAAATGCCAAGATATTTAATGGACGAAGCCTGCCATCAGAACTGGAATTTATCTTTTATTATTGATACCTCGGCTGGATTCAGGGAAATGTTTAACGCTTCTGTTTGGAAGTAATTTATTTGAAAGTTGCTGAAATTGCTGAACCGCTCAAACTCTTTTAATAAAGAAGGGAAGGAGACCAAAGGTTGGGACGTGTAAATCAGAAGATCATCCGCATACATAGCTGTTTTGTACTCCTTGTGCCCAAGACTCAGACCGTGTACACTGGGGTTCTTCCTAATTGCCACCGCAAGGTGTTCCATTACAATAATGTAAAGGAGTGGAGACAGGGGCAACCCTGTCTGGTGCCGTTCCTGATTACCACTGGGTCAGAAAGGGCACCGTTAGCTCAAACACAGGCAAATGGTTTAGAATGCAGTGCCATGATCTTACCAAGAAAATTCGGTCCCAGTCCTATCTGACTAAGAGCTGACCTTGTCGCGCCCCGGGGCAGCAGAGCTGCTCGGATCCGGGCGGTCCGTGGCTCGAGGGGTCCCAGACTCGGGGGCACCGTCAAACAGTTTTTAAATGAAAAATAAAAATAAAATAAAAGCCAGACTACGCCACTCAAGGTTTGCGGCCAGGGACGATAGGGCCGCCGCTGCAGGTTCCTGCTGGGGATGATGGGGGGGGGGGGCGTGGATGGGGGAGCCCTCAGCGAGCAGGGCTTTATCCCAGGGGTAGGTGAAGGGTTAACGTGGAGGAGCACGGCAATGAAGCAGTCCAGACAAGGCGAGCAGTTTGATGGTGTTTACTCACTGGTCCGACGCCCTGAGACGTACTGGATTCCATGTGCGCCTGTGTCCTGATGGCTGTGCCTGCTAACCTGGCGCCACTCTCCACCTGTGCACTCCTGTGTATGTGGGTCCTCCCTGGCGGGGAGCACTTGGAGGTCCTCTTGGTGTCTGGGTCCTGCCGCAGGCAGCTTGGACTATTTAAGGGAATATGTCCCGGTCCCCACTTTTGCTGCTGATGCCTCAGAGGTCAAATGGTGGCAGATGAGTCCTGGAAACCCACCTGCCTGGCAGAGTTAACAGAGGGCTTGACGTCCGTGTCTGTTCTGGGGATTTGCACCCCTGTGTGCAAAGTCCTGTGAGCCCTGGATGTCCACCCCACAGGGTCCCTCTGTCCTTGGGGCTTGCTCTCTCGCTCTGCAGCTACTTTTCTCCTCTGAGTGGCTGTTCTTACTACTCAGGTTTTTGCAGTGTCTTTCCTTCTTTCTATGTGTCTCAAGAGTCTCTGGTCTGTCTTGACACCCTTCCTCTTTCACTGTCTACTGCAGACTGACTAGCCACACTCCCCAGGTCTGGTCCCTCCCTTCCCAGTTGGCTGCCTGTTAGCTCACAGTGCCCAGCCCTGTCACCTGGCTCTAAGGGGGGGTCTGTTACACGTCGTGGCTCTCTTGTTGCAAGGAATGAGGTGGTCCCCCCATTCCTTGTCTGCCACGTGCCCTCCTGCTCGGCACCGCCAAACGTCTGGGAGACTGTGCAGTCTGCAGGATTTGCCTCCTCAGAGATTCAGCAGAAGGGTGACACCTAGTGGTTCTCCCCTTGCAAGGAATGGAGCGGTCTCCCATCCCTTGCCTGCCACGAGCTCTCCTGCTCAGCATCACAGAGGCTCTGGGAGGTTGCGCAGTGTGCAAAGAATAGATGCTCAGGGAAGCAGCAAGACTTCCCATGTCTCTGCACATTGTGAAACCGAGGATCCCGCCTTTATGACCCAGAGGCAGGAAGATGAGCATGTGCTCCACGTGACGTCTTTTGATTCGCTCACTGATATCACACGGCCCCATGACGAGGCTGGTGATGTGCTGAATCCTGACTGGCTGGGCCAGGACGTCACGAACCCTGATTGGCTCACGCCCGTCTCGCGCCCGCCCTTGGGTGGAGCTACACCTCCTTAAAAGCTCCCCCTGCCATCATGGCGGTGCGCGACCGTCCTTCTATGTTTGGATGTCTGGCAGCGTGCTGCCACGCCACTGCTCAGGCATTACTATCTTCTGTGGGCTTTGCCATTGCTGCTTAGGCAGTACCTCGTTTGCAGGCCGTGTTCCTGCCTTGCTGCTCCGGCAGTATCCCCTTCAACAGGCCGTGTTCCTGTCCCAGGTGAGCTCCTCAAGCCTCCACCGGACTCACCTGGTTATTGAAAGCACACGTGCGTGGGCACCTCTGTGCTACCCTCGTGCCATATTCTCGTGACTTCCACTGGCACACGTGCGTGGGCACCTCTGTGCTTCCCCGTGCAACAGGTACACCGAGCCGTGAGATCCCTGCCATACAACCCTCACGGGTTAGGGCAGATCGGTGTACATAGATCGTCTGTGACATTCCAGACGATCGCTAGCAGCAACCCGCTCACTCTTCACCCACCATAGCGGCGGTCCCTTACACCGCACAGTGGACCTTGACCGGCGGAAGCTGTCCATTTCCCATCTTGGCACGCTTCCCCGGGTCCCCCTCGTAACATTACGGTCGCGCCCAAAGGTCTGGCTATGGCGGAAGAGCAGCAGCAGTTGCTGCGTTATGTGCAGCAGTTGGAGTCATGATTGGCAGCAGTGGAGCGGTCTTCCCCCAATAAGGCTGCTCTAGCAACAGTCGCCACCCAGGCGGCTACTCAGGCGGTGGAATTGTGCGGAAGGTCGCCTCGCCTTGTGCTCCCAGAGCGCTTCAGCGGGGACAGCTCTGAGTGCCGTGGTTTCATAAACCAGGTTACCACCTACTTGGAGTTGTCCGCGACTGATTATGCTACTGAGAAGGCGAAGGTAGCCTTCGTCCAGTCCCTGCTCACAGGGAAAGCGCTAAAGTGGTCCACGCCGTTGTGGGAGCGCGGAGATCGGGTGGTGAATCACCTTCCAGTTTATCTTGAGGCCATGAGAAAGGTGTTCCTCGGGCCTCAAGTCACCCACGACTCCGCGCTGCGGCTCCTACGCCTTCGGCAAAGGTCCACTTCAGTCGGGGACTTTGCAGTACAATTCAGGACACTCGCCGCAGAGCTGGACTGGCCAGATAAAGTCCTGGTCCCTGTGTTCTGGGAGGGTCTGGCAGGGTTCGTCAAAGACGCGCTGGCCACGCGTGACGTGCCGACCACCTTAGAGGCCTTGATTCGGCTTGCCTCTCGCATAGACATCCGCCACGCGGAGCGGAGGCTCGAGGTCTCTTCGGCACCCACGTCTTCCTGGTCTACAGAGCCTCTGACTTCCCTTCCCCACCAGACCGGTCTCCCAGCCAGCTCTATTGACGATTCTGTGGAGCCCATGGAAATTTCCACAGTGGTCTCCTCTACCACAGGTTCTCGGCCGTCGGTCGATTGCTTTACCTGTGGGCAGAGGGGACATCTAGGCACCCGATGTTCGAAACCATCAGAAGAAACACAGTGTCTTGTTCCACCTCCGGTCAGCGTGAGGAGGGTCACTTCCGTTTCCCTAGACCAGGTGCCACCTGATAAGACCCTCATTCCCCCTGACCCACGGAATGATGTGCTGTCATGGGATCGTGCTTCCAAAGGCAGGGGTCACTTCAGGGTCGACAGGACCAGAGACCCTGCGGTCAGGCATTATTGGGGGCCGGAGGTAGCCCAGGATGTACAGGAGAATATGCAAGTCTGTACGTCGTATGCGTATAATAAACCGTTCAGGCAGAGACCTGCGGGTCTTCTTCACTCTGCGCCATCTTTCGCACCTGGGGACCTAGTGTGGCTGTCTTCTAAACATATCTACCTTCCGGTACAGACAGCCGAGTTCGCTCCTAGGTACCTGGGCCCGTTTACAGTTATAGAGCGGGTAACCCCGGCGGTATATCGACTCCAGCTCCCTCCATGCTGGGCTATTTCTAATACTTTTCATGTATCTCTTCTGAAACCCGTACGACCTAAAACCTCGGGGTCTCTGCTGTCCCAGGTTGGCTTCTCGTCCGACGACCCTGAAGTAGCGAAGCTAGTAAGAACGAAAATTGTACAGGGCAAGAGGTGCTTCCTCGTGGAGTGGGTCGGTCGTGGCCCGGAGCATAGGTCCTGGGAATTGGAGGAGCATGTCCACGCCCCGGGTTTGGTGGCAGCCTTCGAGCGCAGGCCCTAGACGGGGGGGGTAATGTTACACGTCGTGGCTCTCTCTTGTTGCAAGGAATGAGGTGGTCCCCCATTCCTTGTCTGCCACGAGCCCTCCTGCTCGGCACCGCCAAACGTCTGGGAGACTGTGCAGTCTGCAGGATTTGCCTCCTCAGAGATTCAGCAGAAGGGTGACACCTAGTGGTTCTCCCCTTGCAAGGAATGGAGCGGTCTCCCATCCCTTGCCTGCCACGAGCTCTCCTGCTCAGCATCACAGGGCTCTGGGAGGTTGCGCAGTGTGCAAAGAATAGATGCTCAGGGAAGCAGCAAGACTTCCCATGTCTCTGCACATTGTGAAACCGAGGATCCCGCCTTTATGACCCAGAGGCAGGAAGATGAGCATGTGCTCCACGTGACGTCTTCTGATTCGCTCACTGATATCACACGGCCCCATGACGAGGCTGGTGATGTGCTGAATCCTGACTGGCTGGGCCAGGACGTCACGAACCCTGATTGGCTCACGCCCGTCTCGCGCCCGCCCTTGGGTGGAGCTACACCTCCTTAAAAGCTCCCCCTGCCATCATGGCGGTGCGCGACCGTCCTTCTATGTTTGGATGTCTGGCAGCGTGCTGCCACGCCACTGCTCAGGCATTACTATCTTCTGTGGGCTTTGCCCTTGCTGCTTAGGCAGTACCTCGTTTGCAGGCCGTGTTCCTGCCTTGCTGCTCCGGCAGTATCCCCTTCAACAGGCCGTGTTCCTGTCCCAGGTGAGCTCCTCAAGCCTCCACCGGACTCACCTGGTTATTGAAAGCACACGTGCGTGGGCACCTCTGTGCTACCCTCGTGCCATATTCTCGTGACTTCCACTGGCACACGTGCGTGGGCACCTCTGTGCTTCCCCGTGCAACAGGTACACCGAGCCGTGAGATCCCTGCCATACAACCCTCACGGGTTAGGGCAGATCGGTGTACATAGATCGTCTGTGACATTCCAGACGATCGCTAGCAGCAACCCGCTCACTCTTCACCCACCATAGCGGCGGTCCCTTACACCGCACAGTGGACCTTGACCGGCGGAAGCTGTCCATTTCCCATCTTGGCACGCTTCCCCGGGTCCCCCTCGTAACAGGGGTCTCCCACCTTTTTTGTGAGTGTATATAGACTTTTCATCTGCACCAATACAAGTATGCACCATATAAGTATGATGCATTGAATTAAGCCAGAATTAAGCCGGAAGTGGCCGGAAGGTAACTGCATACATAGTCACTGTAAACAATGTTTGTGTTTTTTTCTTTACTTTCACCCCTATAATACTTCACTTTTTACTGCCCCCTCTGATCCCTAAACTATTCATCTCTCCCTCCATCCTCCCCACCCATCTCACCTTCCCCTCAGAGATTTTCCTCCACATTTCACCCAGTGTCTCCAGACACACACGACCATATTATGGCCTCTCCTGCTCCCACCTACTAACACTCTCTCACTGCTTCTCCTCACTGCTGGGAATATCGCTCTAAATCCTGGTCCTCCTCTCCACATCCCTATTGTCACTTCAAACCCTCATCCACAATCTATCACTAATTTCCGCAACCTCACAAACCTCATACCCATCCACCCAGCCCCCGCTCCCCCAGTCCCACTAACAGGAGCTCTATGGAACGCTGCTCTGTCTGCAACAAACTTTCCTAGATTCATGATCTTTTCATCACTAATAAACTTTCCATTCTTGCCATCACAGAAACCTGGCTCAGCCCCTCTGACACAGCCTCTCCTGCTGCACTTTCTTACGGCGGTCTCCAACTCTCTCACACCCCCCCGCCCCAGTAACAAGCATGGTGGAGGAGTTGGTTTCCTCCTGTCCAACCAATGCTCCTTTACACCAATTCCACTGCCACCCTCTGTTACTCTTCCCTCTTTTGAGGTGCACTCCGTATGCATCTACGCTTCCTCCAACCTTCAACTGGCTGTCATTTACCGCCCTCCTGGGCCAGCCACTGCCTTTTTTGATCATTTCACCACCTGGCTACTACACTTTCTTTCCACCGACATCCCCACCATCATTATGGGTGATTTCAACATCCCCATTGACACTTCCCACTCATCTGTCTCCAAACTTCTAACACTCGCTTCCTCCTTTAGCCTCACCCAATGGTCTTCTGTAGCTACTCACAAAGATGGCCACACGCTGGACCTCATCTTCACTCGCCTCTGTTCCCTATCTAACCTCTCTAACTCACCTCTTCCCCTGTCTGACCACAACCTACTCACATTCTCTTCCCTCTCTTCTCCAAGTACGCAACCCCCCCTCCACAAACTTTCACACCCTCGCAAAAATATCAAACACCTTGATTTACACGCACTTTCACAGTCCCTTCTCCCTCTCACAGACATTGCTTTTTTACACGATGCAGATGCTGCTGCAACTTTATACAACACTACAATCTTTGCAGCTCTCGAAACAGCTGCCCCCCTCACTCACACCAAAGCCCGCACAATCAACAGGCAACCCTGGCACACGAGTCAGACTAAACAACTGAGACGGGCTTCCAGAATTGCTGAGCGCAAATGGAAGAAGTCTCATTCCACTGAGCACTTCATTGCATATAAAGTTCCCTCACCACTTTCAAGTCCACACTCACTGCTGCAAAACAAACCTACTTCTCATCCCTCATATCCTCTCTCTCTCACAACCCTAAACAGCTATTCAACACTTTCAATTCTCTCCTATGTCCTCCAGCACCACCTCCCTCTCCTCTCAGCTCAGCTGAAGACTTTGCCTTTTTCTTCAAGCAGAAGATTTACAACATCAGAGCAAGCTTTGGCCCACAATCACCACGGCCCCTCATCATCGCTACTCAGCCCTCGTCCTCCAAATCTGTCACGCTCCCCGGGTCCCCTGGCCAGCTCCCCGGCTCCCCTGCCACGCTCCCCGGGTCCCCTGTCCAGCTCCCCGGCTCCCCTGCCATGCTCCCCGGCTTCCCTGGCTCGCTCCCCGGCTCCTCTGTCCGGCGTCCCCCGCTCCACAGCCTCCAGGCCTCCTCACCTAGGATCCCCAGGCGTCCCGGTCCCCGCTCCCAGCGTCCGCTGTCAGCTTCGCTCCAGCCCGGCTCCTCTGCCTCCTGTTCGCCGCTCCCTGCCCTGGCTTCTGGCACCCGGGCCTCGCGCATGCGCATTAGGGCGCGCGCGCGGTCATTGACCCTTTCTTAAAGGGCCAGCGTCCACAGACAGGATATTGAACACACAGGTACAGGGTATAAAGGGGTTTAATGTCCAAGTGGGCGGGGCCTGTTCTTCGTGTTTCCTAAGCTAGGAGTCAGGTCTCCTTGTCTCTGTGATATACTCACCTCTCTCTCTTCTAGAGCCGCTCCTGCCTCGCCATCCGGTCCTGCCGATTCCCGAACCCCGCACGCTGACCATCTGCCATCCTGTCAGTCCGTACCATCTCTGATCCCTGTGGTGACCCGTCCTCTCGCTCCATCAGTTCCGGACTCTGCCTGATAACATCTTGGCCTCCAAACCTGAGCTCCGTCACCCGGACTACCATCTGTGACTCCGTGGTCCCAGGGACTTCTACATTCCACTATTTTGCACGGACTATCCTGCTACCTGTAGTGCTCTGGCTACCGGACCCCTTGCCTTCAGTGAGGAGTTCGGCCCAGTGGATCCACCTCCTGGGTCTGCCCGTCCACCTGGCCCTAACAGTAAGAACAGGCCATGGATCCCGCCGAAGCACTAGCGGCCTTACAGGAGGAACTCACACGCCAGCGTGAGACCCAGACCCGCATGCTAAACTTCATGTCTTCTGTGGACGCCCGCCTGAACACGCTACAAGCGTCGGTTACATCTTCGGCATCTCGAGCTTCCACTGGACAATCCACGGCCCCAGCTCCCGTGGCAGCCTCCTCGGATGCTTCCAGGCTTCGTCTGGCCTCACCACCCCGGTACGCCGGAGATCCCAAGACCTGCAGGGGATTCATAAACCAATGCTCCCTCCATTTCAAGCTGCTGCCGCATTTGTTTGCCTCCGACCAAGCCAAGGTCGCGTTCATGATGTCCCATCTTGAGGGTGAGGCACTGGCGTGGATGAACCCCTTGTGGGAGAAGGAGGACCCTGTGACCACTAACATCCAAGAGTTCCTGCAGGCATTTCGTGGCACCTTTGATGAGCCCGGACGCGCCTCCGCGTCTGCCTCATCTCTCCTCCGGTTACGTCAGGGGACTCTGACGGTGGGTCAATATGCCATCCGTTTTTGCACCTTGGCTTCGGAACTCGGGTGGAACAATGAGGCTCTAACCGCCGCCTTCTGGGAAGGTCTCTCGGGTCGAATTAAAGATGAGCTGGCTGGTCGTGACGTGCCGTCCACCCTGGATGCCCTGATTACCCTAGCAACTCGAGTGGACATTCGCTTCCAGGAACGATCCAAAGAGGTGTCCCGTGAGAGACGTCCGATACGGCATTCCTCTCCTCCGCAGAAGCCCGCCGTACTTCAGTCAACGGCATCTGGTGTCTCTGTCCACGAGCCCATGCAGATTGACCGTTTGCGGCAGTCCGAACAACGCCGAGCAGAACGGCTCGCCAAGGGCCTCTGCTTCTACTGCGGAGAGGGCACACACCTTCTACGCTCCTGTCTAGAGAGGCCGGGAAACTCCAAAGCCTAGGGTTGGTAGGAGAGGCCACCCTAGGTGCTGGGACTCTCTCAGACCCGGTTACGTGGACTGTTCAAGTGTAAACGGGAGAGACGCGGTTCACGGCCGAGGCGTACCTCGATTCTGGGGCAGCAGGCAATTTCATCCAGCAGGCCACGGTGGACAAGTACCAGGTGCCTGTTACTCCACTTGACAAACCCCTCGTGATTGCCTCTGTGGATGGGAGACCCCTCTCTGACACCATCTCGTGGATCACCAAGCCGGTGGAACTGCGTATCGGTGCCCTGCACACCGAGAACATCGCTCTCTACGTCCTCCCACACATGTCCCATCAAATCCTGCTGGGACTCCCCTGGTTACGGACACACGAACCGTCAGTCAGCTGGGGCACTGGTGAAATCACCCGATGGGGCTCCTCTTGCCACGAGAACTGTCTGAAGACCATACAACCCATCCGACGACCTCCGGTTCCAGAGTCCCTACCAGGACTGCCCTCGGCCTATTGGTCCTTCGCGGACGTCTTTGACAAAAAGGAATCAGAGGTACTTCCGCCACATCGTCCTTACGATTGTGCCATCGACCTGCTCCCGGGAACTACACCACCTCGAGGACGGATATATCCGCTGTCTCCTGCCGAAACAAGGGCCATGTCTACCTACATCACAGAGAACCTGGCAAGGGGATTCATTCGGAGATCCTCCTCTCCTGCTGGAGCAGGCTTCTTCTTCGTTAAGAAGAAAGAAGGCGACCTACGCCCATGCATAGACTACCGGGGATTGAACCAAATCACCGTGAAAAATAAGTACCCCCTGCCGCTCATCCCCGAATTGTTTGATCGGCTTAGAGGAGCTCGTGTGTTCACCAAGTTGGATCTTCGGGGTGCCTACAACCTGGTCCGCATCCGCTCAGGGGACGAATGGAAGACCGCGTTCAATGCTCGCGATGGGCACTATGAATACTGTGTGATGCCCTTCGGCCTGTGTAACGCACCAGCAGTCTTTCAGGAATTGGTGAACGACGTGTTCCGAGACCTTCTCTACGTCTGCGTGGTGGTGTATCTTGGTGACATCCTGGTCTTTTCTCCGGACCTCCAGACCCACAGAGAGAACGTGCAGCTGGTACTACAAAGACTGAGGGAGAATCGTCTGTACGCCAAGTACGAGAAGTGTGTCTTCGAGCAGTCTTCTCTTCCCTTCCTGGGTTATGTAATCTCCGATACCGGCCTGCAGATGGATCCGGAGAAGGTCTCTGCCATTCTCAACTGGCCCCCTCCTTCTGGACTGAAGGCAATCCAACGCTTTCTGGGATTCGCCAACTATTACCGTCAGTTCATCCCTCACTTCTCTGCTCTGACTGCACCTCTCTCCGCCTTGACCAAGAAGGGGGCTAATCCAAAGGACTGGTCACCTGCGGCCGACGCCGCGTTTGGTACCCTGAAGCGGGCATTTGCTTCCTCCCCTGTGCTCCACCGTCCTGAGTTAAACCGACAGTTCACCTTGGAGGTGGATGCCTCCTCCTCGGGAGCCGGAGCAGTGCTCATGCAGAAGTCCTCCTCCGGGAAGATGGTTACTTGCGGTTTCTTCTCCAAGAGCTTCTCTGTGCCTGAACGCAACTACACCATCGGTGACCGAGAGCTATTGGCAGTCAAACTGGCTCTGGAGGAATGGCGCTACCTTCTGGAGGGAGCAGTGTATCCCGTGATCATATACACGGACCACAAGAACCTGGAATACCTGCGGTCTGCTCAGCGACTGAACCCACGGCAAGCCAGGTGGTCCTTGTTCTTTGCCAGGTTCGATTTCCAGCTCCATTTCCGACCCGCGGACAAGAATGTACGCGCAGATGCCTTGTCCAGGTCATTCATGCCCATGGAGCAGGAGGAGGAGACATCCCAGCCCATCATCTGTCCTAGTAAAATCATTCCGGTGGCTCCTGTCACCCTGGCCCAGATACCGCCCGGGAAGACCTATGTCTCTGAGACTGACAGGCAAAAAGTGTTGCACTGGGGCCATGCCTCGAAAACAGCCGGCCATGCTGGTCAGAAAAGAACATGGAGTACGATTGTACGTCATTACTGGTGGCCATCCCTTCGTACTGACGTCGCTTCTTTTGTCTCAGCCTGCTCCTCTTGTGCCAGGAACAAGACGCCCAAACATCTGCCAAATGGCCGTCTTCTGCCTCTACCTATACCCTCTGTTCCGTGGCAACACATTGCAATGGACTTTATTACGGACTTACCCCTGTCCTCCGGACACACCAGTCATATGGGTCGTGGTGGATCGGTTCTCCAAAATGGCTCATTTCGTCCCTATGGCTGGACTGCCCTCAGCCCAGGAACTCGCTGACGCCTACATACAGCACATCTTCCGGTTGCACGGCTTTCCATCACACATTGTGTCCGACAGAGGAACTCAGTTTACCTCCCGCTTCTGGAGGGCTCTCTGCAAACATCTGGGAGTGACTCTGGACTTTTCTTCAGCCTACCATCCTCAGTCGAATGGCCAAGTGGAAAGAGTCAATCAGATCTTGACCTCCTTCTTACGTCACTACGTCAACGCCCATCACGACGACTGGTCCACGCTTCTTCCTTGGGCTGAATTCTCCCATAACCACCACGTCAGTGAGTCCTCCTCCAGCTCACCCTTCCATGTCGTTTACGGACTTCAGCCTTCCGTCCCATTACCTTTATCCCCTTCCTCGGATGTCCCTGCTGCTGATGCTGTAGCACGTGACTTTGCAACAATTTGTAACTCTGTCAAGGCGTCCCTTGGACGTGCTTCCCTTCGGATGAAGAGACACGCAGACAAGAGGCGTCTGGATCCCCCGTGTTTCTCTCCAGGAGATCTGGTCTGGCTTGCCTCCAAGTATGTCCGATTGAAGCTACCTTCTTACAAGCTGGGTCCTCGCTACATCGGGCCGTTTAAAGTCATCAGCAAGATCAATGAGGTCTCCTACAAGCTGCAGCTCCCGGCCACGATGAGGATACCCAACTCCTTCCACGTCTCCCTGCTCAAGCCGGTTGTCCTTGGTCCCTTCTCCGCTGCTGCCAGTTCGGCTCCTCCTCCTATTGCCGATGACGACATCTATGCGGTAAGGGATATCGTGGCCATGAAAACCGTACGGGGCCGGCAGTTCTTCTTGGTGGACTGGACAGGGTATGGTCCTGAGGATAGGTCCTGGGAACCCCGGGAGAATGTGGGTACTCCTCTGATACGTGCCTTCATGTCCCGCTTGCGGGGAGAGGGGCGTGGGGAGGGGGTACTGTCACGCTCCCCGGGTCCCCTGGCCAGCTCCCCGGCTCCCCTGCCACGCTCCCCGGGTCCCCTGTCCAGCTCCCCGGCTCCCCTGCCACGCTCCCCGGCTTCCCTGGCTCGCTCCCCGGCTCCTCTGTCCGGCGTCCCCCGCTCCACAGCCTCCAGGCCTCCTCACCTAGGATCCCCAGGCGTCCCGGTCCCCGCTCCCAGCGTCCGCTGTCAGCTTCGCTCCAGCCCGGCTCCTCTGCCTCCTGTTCGCTGCTCCCTGCCCTGGCTTCTGGCACCCGGGCCTCGCGCATGCGCATTAGGGCGCGCGCGCGGTCATTAACCCTTTCTTAAAGGGCCAGCGTCCACAGACAGGATATTGAACACACAGGTACAGGGTATAAAGGGGTTTAATGTCCAAGTGGGCGGGGCCTGTTCTTCGTGTTTCCTAAGCTAGGAGTCAGGTCTCCTTGTCTCTGTGATATACTCACCTCTCTCTCTTCTAGAGCCGCTCCTGCCTCGCCATCCGGTCCTGCCGATTCCCGAACCCCGCACGCTGACCATCTGCCATCCCGTCAGTCCGTACCATCTCTGATCCCTGTGGTGACCCGTCCTCTCGCTCCATCAGTTCCGGACTCTGCCTGATAACATCTTGGCCTCCGAACCTGAGCTCCATCACCCGGACTACCATCTGTGACTCCGTGGTCCCAGGGACTTCTACATTCCACTATTTTGCACGGACTATCCTGCTACCTGTAGTGCTCCGGCTACCGGACCCCTTGCCTTCAGTGAGGAGTTCGGCCCAGTGGATCCACCTCCTGGGTCTGCCCGTCCACCTGGCCCTAACAAAATCCAGCTTCTCCACCATGACAGAAAATGATCTTTCCACTCTACTCTCAAGATCACATCTAACCACCTGTGCACTTGACCCGCTCCCATCGCACCTCATCCCCAACATCACCGCAGTCCTCATCCCAGCCCTAAGCCATCTCTTTAACCTATCACTAACAAGTGGTGTATTCCCCTCATGCTTTAAACATGCCTCCATTACACCCATCCTCAAAAAACCCTCCCTTGACCCATCCTCTGTGTCAAACTATCACCCCATATCCCTTCTCCCCTATGCCTCAAAACTACTGGAACAGCATGTTCATCTTGAACTGTCCTCATACCTCTCCTCCTGCTCCCTCTTTGACCGGCTACAATCTGGCTTCCGACCTCATCACTCTACTGAAACTGCCCTAACCAAAGTCACCAATGATCTACTAACTGCCAAAGCCAAGCGACACTACTCTGTCCTCCTCCTACTCCTGGACCTGTCCTCTGCCTTCGACACAGTAGACCATTCCCTCCTACTACAGATCTCTGGGCATCACAGACTTGGCCCTATCTTGGATCTCCTCATACCTAACCGACCGAACTTTCAGCGTCTCCCATTCTCACACCACTTCCTCATCTCGCCCCCTATCTGTCGGTGTCGCCCAAGGCTCAGTTCTTGGACCCCTGCTGTTCTCCATCTACGCCTTTGGCCTGGGACAGCTCATAGGGTACCATGTCTTTCAGTATCATCTCTACACTGATGATACGCAGATCTACCTCTCTGGACCTGACATTACCTCTCTACTAACCAAAATTCCACAATGTCTGTCTGCTATTTCATCCTTCTTCTCTGCGCGATTCCTAAAGCTTAACATGGACAAAACAGAATTCATTGTCTTTCCTCCTCCTCACTCATCCCCTCCAAGAAGCCTTTCCATCAAACTTGATGGTTGCTCACTCTCCCCAGTCTGACAAGCTCGTTGCCTTGGAGTGACCCTCGACTCTGCTCTATCCTTTAAGCCACACATCCAAGCCCTCTTCACCTCATGCAGACTACAACTCAAAAATATCTCCCGGATCCGTGATTTCCTTAACCAAGAATCAGCAAAAACATTAGTGCATGCCCTCATCATCTCCCACCTCAACTATTGCAACCTCCTGCTCTCTGGCCTCCCTTCCAACACTCTTGCACCCCTCCAATCTAACCTAAACTCTGCGGCCCGCTTAATCCACCTCTCCCCTCGCTATTCCCCAGAAATCCCTTCACTGGCTTCCCATTGCCCAACAACTCCAGTTCAAACCATTAACCATGACATACAAAGCCATCCACAACCTGTCTCCTCCTTACATCTGTGACCTAGTCTCCGGGTACCTACCTGCACGCAACCTCAGATCCTCCCAAGATCTCCTTCTCTACTCCTCTCTTATCTCCTCTTCCCACAATCGGGTACAAGATTTCTCCCTTGCCTCCCCCATACTCTGGAACGCTCTACCTCAGCATATCAGACTCTCCCCTACCGTGGAAAGCTTCAAGAGGAACCTCAAGACCCATCTCTTCCAACAAGCCTACAACCTACAATAACCCTCAGTCCAGTACACCACTGTGCAACCAGCTCTGTCCTTACCTATTATACCATCACCCATCCCCTATAGACTGTGAGCCCTCGCGGGCAGGGTCCTCTCTCCTCCTATACCAGTCTGTTTTGTACTGTTAATGATTGTTGTATGTATACCCTCTTTTGCTGTAATGCGCCATGGAATAAATGGCGCTATAATAATAAATAATAATAATAATATATGTCCTGGTGTGCTAGTGTGTGTGTGTGTGTGTGTGTGTGTGCGTGTGTAGTGACTGGTACAGTCATGCAGGACCCGAGCTGTTACCTTGTTTTTGTGACACCTGGTTACCGCAGGGGCGTCACAACCTCATGAACCCCCAGTGCACCCAGTCAAATGCCTTCTCTGAGTCAATTGATAAAAGTCCCAAGGCCAGTGATTTGGAAGTGGCTTTAGCGATCAGATGTATTGTTTTGTTCACATTATCACGAGCCTCTCTGCCCTGCATGAACCCAACCTGGTCTGTATGTATCAAGGAAGGCAAAAGGGGAGCTAGCCTGTTAGCCAGGAGTTTAGCAAATATTTTCACATCAATGTTTATTAAGGAGGTCGGCCAATAGTTAGAGACCACCGACCTAACTTTTTTGGGCTTTGGTAATACAGTGATATGGGCTTCCAAGGATTGGAGGGTGAAAGGGGATGTTTCCGACACTGTGTTATAAACTTTTGTCATAAATGGGGTAATTTGGTTTTTCGAAAAGCTTATAGAAAGTGGGTGAGAACCCATCTGTGCCTGGGCTTTTCCCATTTGGAGAATCCCCTATTGTTGCGGCCACCTCATCCTCTTCAAATACATTGTCCAGCCTTACAATGGTCTCAATGTCTAGTTCAGGGAGGGATGTTTCCGCAACATACTTATCTATGCATTTTTGCAAATCCTGTGGAGCCATATCGGAGTATTTACCCCGTATATTATAGAGCTCAGCGTGGTACTCTTTAAAGGGAAGGTGATGTAAAAAAAAAAAAAAATTCAATAACTGAAAAAATGTAAAGTAATAATGTTTTAATGTTTTGTTTAAATATTATTATTTTGTTTTTAATTGAGCAAAAAATAAAAAAAAATTAAAAAGTTTGATATTTTCCTCTGTTAAACACTAGGGGAGCAGCTTCTGAAATCCTACAGAAATACCACTGTAGAAAAAGATCACATTACAGCTGCAGTAAAGCGGGCGGAGTCTGCTGTTCCTGTGTGTGATGGCAGGCCTCCCCCTTCCTAACAGAGAATGGCATGTAGGGACACAGTGCAGAGCCTTTTTGTTGGTGACCAGAAATGTCTAAATGGTCACCAAGGACAGCAGGAGTATCACACAGGATAGGATTAGATACACAGCTCACCAGACAGTATCACAGGATAGGATTAGATACATGGCTCATCAGACAGTATCACACAGGATAAAAATAGATACACAGCCCTGCAGACAGTATCACACAGGAGAGGATTAGATACACAGCCCTGCAGACAGTATCACACAGGATAGGATTAGATACACGGCTCAGCAGACAGAATCACACAGGATAGGATTAGATACACGGCTCAGCAGACAGTATAACACAGGATAGGATTAGATACATGGCTCAGCAGACAGTATCACGCAGCATAGGATTAGATACACAGCTCAGTAGACAGTATCTCAGGATAGTATTAGATACATGGCTCAGCAGACAGTATCACACAGGATAAAATTAGATACACAGCCCTGCAGACAGTATCACACAGGAGAGGATTAGATACACAGCCCTGCAGACAGTATCACACAGGATAGGATTATATACACGGCTCAGCAGACAGTATCACACAGGAGGATTAGATATACAGCCCTGCAGACAGTATCACACAGGATAGGATTATGTACGAAGCTGTGGAAAAGAAGCGCAGATAGGGTATTACCCCAATAATGTGGGGTGAGGAGGGGGGAGTAAATACTCACCAGATATAGTTGTGCAAGTCACAACCCCTTTATTCGCATGTATAGCAATGATCCCGGCTGCAGCCACCCGATGGCAGATAACAGAAGAAAATAGAGAAGGGTGATAATGCCGCGCCAATGATCACTTATGGAACCATAAGATTAACGTATCTTTATTGGCATAGGTCTACACGTTTCAGGAGCTCTGCTCCCTTCCTCAGGACCGTAAAGAACCAAGAAACATCAAATCTAAAATTGTGCCTACTGACATACATTAAATAGCCACATTGACGTCACAAGGACCATCCCTCTTTAAAAAAAAAAATGAGCGGGTAAACAGGTTGCAGTGAAACATGACGTATTAAAAGCATTTGCATATACCAGATAATGAAGTATGTATATAAAAATCATATAAAGAAAATAAACCAAAAATAAACCAATATGCACAAAATAAAACAAAGGTTGTGATGTGAAATACAATCGAAGTGTATTATATTAAAAGGTGAACCCCACTAAGCATATGCGTGGGGGCTAGAACTAACCCAATTCTGTAAAGGGCAAACATTAGAAAATACCAGAGGGGTACACCATAGCCCCCGCGGCATGTGCGAGTTAATTGTTTTAAAAAAGAAGTGGGAAGATTTTATTAAAGAATAAAAATATATAAATATATTTATATATCCTGAGGAAGGGAGCAGAGCTCCTGAAACGCGTAGACCTATGCCAATGAAGATACGTTAATCTTACGGTTCCATAAGTGATCATTGGCGCGGCATTATCACCCTTCTCTATTTTCCTCTGTTATCTGCCATCGGATGGCTGCAGCCGGGATCATTGCTATACATGCTAATAAAGGGGTTGTGACTTGCACAACTATATCTGGTGAGTATTTACTCCCCCCTCCTCACCCCACATTATTGGGGTAATACCCTATCTGCGCTTCTTTTCCACAGCTTCGTACATTTGGATTTATTGGATCTGGCTTGACCTGATTCCTTTTATTGGTGGATACTAGTGATGAGCGAGCATGCTTGTCACTACTCGGTACTCGCACGAGTATCACTGTACTCGGGCTGCTCGGCGGGGACCGAGTAATCTCGCGATACTCGTGCTTTACTCGTGGTCTTCATTTCTGCATGTTGGCGCTCTTTTGAGAGCCAGCCCTCATGCAGGGATTGGCTGGCAGACCACTGCAATGCCACAGCCCTGTTAGTTGTGGAATTGCAGTGATTGGCCGGCCTGCACAGCGTCACCGAGCCTTTATATAGGCCGGCGCGCTGTGCTCTGCTCACAGCTATTCTGACAGTGAGTGTAGGGAGAGTGTCGCTGATTCAGGGAAAGCTTTGCGGCCCTTTATAGTTAGTTCCGGAGCAGGGCTGCAAACAGTGTGACCAGAAGTCCTTCTCAGGACTATTCTAGTTGTATACAGGCAGGCAGGGTATAGCCAGGTCGGAGTACAGTAGCAGAGTCCTTCTCAGGACTATTGTTGCTATATACAGGCAGGGTATAGCCAGGTCGGAATACAGGCTAGTGACCAGAAGAGTCCTTGTCAGGACTATTGTAGCAGTATACAGGCAGGCAGGCAGGGTATATATAGCCATTCCTAGTGGTGACCGTATACCAGCCTTCATCATATCTGGGGCTGGTGTACACAGTGTAAAACAGTCCAGATAGTGTCAGACTTCTCAGTAATTGTCGCTCCTAAAAACCAGTTAGGTTCTTATTGCGTCCGTGCTTGCATTTAAAAACAGCACGTGTGTGGCAGTCGGTGGCAGGGTACAGGTGCGCGTTTTGCACAAACTATTATATAACGCACAAGTCTAGTGTATAATACACGTCAGTCAGCAGTGTCTGATAGTGTCAGACTTCTCAGTAATTGTCGCTCCTAAAAACCAGTTAGGTTCTTATTGCGTCCGTGCTTGCATTTAAAAACAGCACGTGTGTGGCAGTCGGTGGCAGGGTACAGGTGCGCGTTTTGCACAAACTATTATATAACGCACAAGTCTAGTGTATAATACACGTCAGTCAGCAGTGTCTGATAGTGTCAGACTTCTCAGTAATTGTCGCTCCTAAAAACCAGTTAGGTTCTTATTGCGTCCGTGCTTGCATTTAAAAACAGCACGTGTGTGGCAGTCGGTGGCAGGGTACAGGTGCGCGTTTTGCACAAACTATTATATAACGCACAAGTCTAGTGTATAATACACGTCAGTCAGCAGTGTCTGATAGTGTCAGACTTCTCAGTAATTGTCGCTCCTAAAAACCAGTTAGGTTCTTATTGCGTCCGTGCTTGCATTTAAAAACAGCACGTGTGTGGCAGTCGGTGGCAGGGTACAGGTGCGCGTTTTGCACAAACTATTATATAACGCACAAGTCTAGTGTATAATACACGTCAGTCAGCAGTGTCTGATAGTGTCAGACTTCTCAGTAATTGTCGCTCCTAAAAACCAGTTAGGTTCTTATTGCGTCCGTGCTTGCATTTAAAAACAGCACGTGTGTGGCAGTCGGTGGCAGGGTACAGGTGCGCGTTTTGCACAAACTATTATATAACGCACAAGTCTAGTGTATAATACACGTCAGTCAGCAGTGTCTGATAGTGTCAGACTTCTCAGTAATTGTCGCTCCTAAAAACCAGTTAGGTTCTTATTGCGTCCGTGCTTGCATTTAAAAACAGCACGTGTGTGGCAGTCGGTGGCAGGGTACAGGTGCGCGTTTTGCACAAACTATTATATAACGCACAAGTCTAGTGTATAATACACGTCAGTCAGCAGTGTCTGATAGTGTCAGACTTCTCAGTAATTGTCGCTCCTAAAAACCAGTTAGGTTCTTATTGCGTCCGTGCTTGCATTTAAAAACAGCACGTGTGTGGCAGTCGGTGTCAGGGTACAGGTGCGCGTTTTGCACAAACTATTATATAACGCACAAGTCTAGTGTATAATACACGTCAGTCAGCAGTGTCTGATAGTGTCAGACTTCTCAGTAATTGTCGCTCCTAAAAACCAGTTAGGTTCTTATTGCGTCCGTGCTTGCATTTAAAAACAGCACGTGTGTGGCAGTCGGTGGCAGGGTACAGGTGCGCGTTTTGCACAAACTATTATATAACGCACAAGTCTAGTGTATAATACACGTCAGTCAGCAGTGTCTGATAGTGTCAGACTTCTCAGTAATTGTCGCTCCTAAAAACCAGTTAGGTTCTTATTGCGTCCGTGCTTGCATTTAAAAACAGCACGTGTGTGGCAGTCGGTGGCAGGGTACAGGTGCGCGTTTTGCACAAACTATTATATAACGCACAAGTCTAGTGTATAATACACGTCAGTCAGCAGTGTCTGATAGTGTCAGACTTCTCAGTAATTGTCGCTCCTAAAAACCAGTTAGGTTCTTATTGCGTCCGTGCTTGCATTTAAAAACAGCACGTGTGTGGCAGTCGGTGTCAGGGTACAGGTGCGCGTTTTGCACAAACTATTATATAACGCACAAGTCTAGTGTATAATACACGTCAGTCAGCAGTGTCTGATAGTGTCAGACTTCTCAGTAATTGTCGCTCCTAAAAACCAGTTAGGTTCTTATTGCGTCCGTGCTTGCATTTAAAAACAGCACGTGTGTGGCAGTCGGTGGCAGGGTACAGGTGCGCGTTTTGCACAAACTATTATATAACGCACAAGTCTAGTGTATAATACACGTCAGTCAGCAGTGTCTGATAGTGTCAGACTTCTCAGTAATTGTCGCTCCTAAAAACCAGTTAGGTTCTTATTGCGTCCGTGCTTGCATTTAAAAACAGCACGTGTGTGGCAGTCGGTGGCAGCGTCAGGCTCCACGTTGTCCCTGGATAGAGACGTGCATGAGGGCCTCAAAACATTGTTCCCATTGCAAAGGAGTGGGTCTCCTGTCGTTGTAATGTCCATTCTGCAAAGAATGGGCGAAAAAATTTACCACTGGGGGTATACCTGAAACAAAGGCCTAAGTATTGCAATTTGTAACGGTCATCATCATGGTGGCGCATGAGGAGAAGGAGGAGCAGTCCAGCGATTAGCCAAACTCCAGAAGTGTGTACCCATGGGTGAGTGGAGGTACATGGCAAACTTTAAATTCCGCTCTCATTTGCTGGTGGTGTGGTGAAGTCTGGCCCAATCCAACCCTTGTTCATCTTGATCAGAGTCAGCTTGTCAGCATTTTCAGTTGACAGGCGGGTGCGTTTATCTGTAATGATTCCACCTGCGGCACTAAAAACACGCTCTGACAAAACGCTAGCAGCAGGGCAGGCCAGGCCTTCCAAGGCGTAGAGAGCCAATTCATGCCACGTGTCCAGCTTGGATACCCAATAATTGTAAGGCACAGAGGAATGTCGGAGTACAGTTGTTCGATCTGCAAGGTACTCCTTCAGCATCTGGGCAAACTTAGGATTTCTTGTGGCACTACCCCGCACCTCAGGGGCTGTGGTACGTGAGGGGCTGAGAAAACTGTCACACATCTTAAAGACTGTTCCCCTACCTCTGGCGGATTGGACTTGTGCCTCTCTCGGCTGTACGCCTCGGTTGTCCACTGATTCATGACCTATGCCGCTAGCGTTTTGTGAGGGGAATGCTTTGCCTACTTCCGTGACTATGGCCTTCTGGAACTGCTGCATTTTGCCTGACCTCTCCGCCTCGGGAATAAGAGACATAAAGTTCTCCTTTTAGCGTGGGTCTAACAGTGTTACCAACCAGTAATGATTGTCGGCCAAGATGTTCTTAACGCGAGGGTCACGAGACAGGCAGCTTACCATAAAGTCAGCCATGTGTGCCAGACTCTTAACAGCCATCACTTCAGTATCCTGACCGACACGATGACTGAACATGCTGTCCTCCTCCTCCTCATCATCTACCCTGTCCTCTGGCCAGCCACGCTGAACCGAGGATATGACTGCATGTCATATCCTCAATTTGGCCAGAGAGTTGCTCCATGTCTTCATCCTCCTCCTCGTCATAGTCCTCCACTGCACGTTGTGATGAGACGAGGCTGGGCTGTGTGTTATCATCACCCACACCCACTACTGTTTCTTGCTGAAACTCATCGCGCTCCGCCTGCAATGCATCATGTTTGTTTTCTGAGCAGAGACCATTTTAGAAGGCAGAGAAGCGGTATGGTGACGCTAATAATGTCGTCATCGCCGCTCACCATCTTGTTGTAGTCCTCAAAGTTTTGGCGGATGGTGCATAGGTCGGACATCCATCTCCACTCCTCAGGTGTTATGTGTGGAGTTTGACCCATTTCCCGACGGCTTAGGTGATGCAGGTACTCAACAACTGCCCTCTTCTGCTCACATATCCTGACCAACATGTGCAGAGTTGAATTCCAACGCGTGGGGACATCACACACCAGTCTGTGTGCCGGAAGATGCAAACGGCGTCTTAAGGCGGCAAGGCCGGCTGAAGCAGTAGGTGACTTTCGAAAATGTGCAGACAGGCGGCGAACTTTTACCAGCAGATCAGACAGCTCTGACTATGACTTTAGAAACCGCTGAACCTCGAGGTTGAGCACATGGGCCAAGCATGGAACATGTGTCAGCTGGCCTCGCCTCAAAGCCGCCACCAGGTTCCGGCCATTGTCACACACCACCTTTCCTGGCTTTAGGTTCAGAGTTGTGAGCCAGTGATCTGCCTGCTGTTTCAGAGCTGTCCACACCTCTTCTGCATTGTGGGGTTTGTCACCTATGCAGATTAGCTTCAGCACTGCCTGTTGCCGCTTCGCCGAGGCAGTGCTGCAGTGCTTCTGTGTCGCCCTGGACAAGCCAGGGGCCACAGAGCACAACACTTAAACACCCCACACTCCCTGCAGGCATATCATAGTCAAAACACAAAATCCTTGTTGCCTTCCCCAGGGGCTGTTGTCCACACCAGGGTGTGGAGCCAGGCGGTTGGTCTCCACCCACCGAGGAGGAGGGAAAACACAGGCAGTGAGAGTTAAGCTAAGGAAGTGGAAGGAGGAAAGTAGTAGAGAGGAGAAAAGTGACAGCAAAGAGCCTGAAGTTGGTCCGGGTGTGTGGCCTGGACAGGACAGCAAGGTTGGCAGGATGTGGTGACCGTCTGCAGTGGAGGCCGATTGGAGTCTGCCGTAAGGACCGTGGACGGGTGGTGACCCGGCCGTACCGGACCGGTATACAAAGCGAAGCCAGCACCATTGGCAGAGGACTTTCGGATCCCGGCAAGGCTTGGTGTCGCCGTGAATTTGCCAAATCCGTTATTGAAGGGGACCTCAGGGTTTCCAAACAGCCAAGTCCAGATAGAAGGCAACCGTACAACCGTGAAGGGGAGACACAGCCACCGGCAAGGGCAACCGTCTCCCAGGGCCAGCGCCTGTGGGCAAAAGGGGCTCCTCCGGCCCATATCCAGGTCAGGGAGCGGGTTACCGTTGGGAAACCATCACTACCAACACTTAACTTCGGTGCAGGGAGAGACAGTCATCACTAACCTGCAGGGAGGAACAACCGCAGCCGTCCGAGTGACCTGTCCATCCAGCCACTTGTTTTACCCTGAACTGTGTCATCATCATTGGGCTGAGTGAGTACCTCCGTGCCGTGCGGCACAGCGCTGCCCCTGCGACCATGCACTTCATCAGGCCCCGCAACCCGCCTGTCATCCATCTCTACCCCATCACCAGGCCCCGGGACAACCAACCCCCCTACCCACGTAGGGGAGAAATAACAACAAAGCTGCTCCCTGTCACAGGCTCCCGGGATCCCCGTCCAGAGCAGCGGTGGTGTCCACACAATCACCACAACCGTGGGTGGCGTCACGGACAATATCCCCAAAACCCAAACCACCCCTTTTCACTCACGGGCGAGTAGCGCCGCTCGAGTCCCCGGGATCCGGCCATCGCTCGAGCCAACGAGCAGCAGCAGCCGTAGAGCTGCGTCAGCCGGACCCGAGCAGTGGGAGAGCGCACCGTCCCCTCCTCCGCCAGCGACACTTACAGCTTGGGACTGGTGTGGAGGGTAAAGTGGATCAGGATGCGCAGGAGGAGGAGGAGGCTGAGGAGCATGACATTCCGGAGCTGTAGAGTGTGTGTGAAACCCTGACTGAGGTAGGGCCTGCAAAACTTGGTGTGTGAAGGACGTATTCCGTCCCTCGCTCAGACTGGGTCCCAGCTTGCACAATATTAACCCAGTGTGACGTCAACGAGATGTAGCGGCCTTGCCCACATGCACTTGTCCACGTGTCTGTGGTTAGGTGGACTTTGGCTGAAACAGCGTTGTTCCGGGCACGTGTGATGTTTTGTGACACGTGGTTAGTTATGCAATGCGGGGACGGCACACAGGGAGAAATAGTGGCGGCTGTGGACCGAGTAACGTGGGACAGCTGCCACCATCAGTTCGCGGAATGCTTCTGTCTCAACCAGCCTAAAAGGCAACATTTCCAGCGCAAGCAGTCGCGAAATGTTAGCATTTAGAACTGTGGCATGTGGGGTGTTGGCAGTGTATTTGCGCCTGCGCTCAAAGGTTTGCTGAATGGATAACTGAACGTTGCGCTGGGACAAGGACGTGCTTGATGATGGTGTTCTTTCTGCGTAGGCAACTGCAGGTGCAGGAGTGGAGGAGGCTTGTTCGCAGGCAGCATGGACAGGGGATTGGCTCGCATGCACAACCAGCGAAGACGTAGCAGTGACATCAGCAAGCACTGCTCCTCGACTCTGTTGTACTTCCCACAAAGTCAGGTGCTTGGCTGACATGTGCCTGATCATGCTGGTGGTGGTCAGGCTGCTAGTTTTGGTACCCCTGCTGATGCTGGCATGGCAGGTGTTGCAAATGGCCTTTTTAGAATCATCTGGAGCCAACTTAAAAAACTGCCAGTGTCAGAGTTCCTGGTTTTCCAGTTTTCTTTTGAAAGAGCTTGCCCTTTGTTAACATGGAGTTTTCTGTTATGTTGCCCTACTTCCTGTCCATCTGTTTAAAAGCCGCCCCTAAAGCTTAGTCCAGTGCCTGAGTATACTGCTTCCTGTGTGCTCCTGCCCTGCTGCTTTTGGTTCCTGATTGTTATTCGGATCCTCTTGGAAAACAACCGACACCGACTCTGGACTTCATCTGGTATCATCTAGCTGTACCTGGACTCCGTTTGCCGTCTTTGGTCGGAACTTCTGCCCGGTTCCTTCCGTTTAATACCACTCTGGACTCACATCACGTACAGACATTTTTCGACTTACCTATTGCCCTTTTGTGTCCCGGCTGCTGCGCATTTAGGGCTTCTGGGGTGATTGCCAGACAGTCCCTGTATAGGGGTTTGCTGTTGGTGGTCTCCCTGGGGGAGTCCGGTGCGCGGTACCGGGAATTCCCTTTCGCTCAGTCCCTGGAAGGTATTTCCTGTATTTATGTTCTACTGTGTTTTTGTTCCGTTTATGTACATATTTGCTGGTTGCATATTATAAATGTCTTGCACCAAGAACTCGTCTCTGGTTGTCATTGCCCTAACGCAATCGAAATCCTCAATACATACAATAGTATTACAGCCAGACTCGGGAAGACCTAACATTTGTACAGGCACCTTGTGTCGTGTTGTTCCGGGGAACAGTTGACTGACGTCTGCCTGGGGCCACCACTCTGCTTCTTACTGCCTGTTGTGATGCTACGCCTCCCTCCCCCTGTGCACTGCTGTCCTCGCTCTGCATATCCTCCTGCCAGGTTGGGTCAGTTACTGGATCATCCACCACGTCGTCTTCCTCTTCCGCACCCTGCTCCTCCTCCTGACTTCCTGACAATTGTGTCTCATCATCGGCCACCCCTTGTTGAGACACGTTGCCAACTTCGTGAGAACGTGGCTGCTCAAATATTTGTGCATCTGTACATACAATCTCGTCATGGCCCACTTCAACAGGAGCTGGCGAGAGGCCAGAATTTGTGAATGGAAACGTGAACGAACAGCTATTCCGAGTGTCCAAGTGTGGGATCAGTAATGTCCGTGGACGTGTACTCGGCCTGGTGGTAGGAAGGAGGATCAGGTTCTGAAATGTGCGGTGCAGTATCACGGCTACTGACACTTGACCGTGTGGAAGACAGAGTGTTTGTGGTGGTGCCAATCTGACTGGAAGCATTATCCGCTATCCAACTAACAACCTGTTGACACTGGTCTTGGTTCAAGAGGGGTGTACTGCTGCGGTCCCCAAGAATTTGGGACAGGACGTGCGAGCGACTAGATGTGGCCCTTTGTTGTGGCGAAATTAGAGCTTGCACACAACCTCGGTGTCTGCCTGCACCACCATCACGTCCACTTCCTTGTTCGTTGACAACGCCCTTGCGCATTTTGCAATGCTGTGCTGATGTGTATTCACTAGACTTGTGTGTTATATCCAAGTTTGTGCAAAACTCACACAAATGCAGCGGAAAGCTGCCACCAACAGGCACACACGTGCGGTTTTTAAATGCAAGCACGGAGGCACTAAGAACCTAACAGGTCTCTATCCAGGGACAACGTAGAGCCTCCCAATGTTTGGCTTCCCTGCCTAAGGGCTATACTATAATA
This sequence comes from Anomaloglossus baeobatrachus, assembly GCF_048569485.1. Taxonomy (NCBI): domain Eukaryota; kingdom Metazoa; phylum Chordata; class Amphibia; order Anura; family Aromobatidae; genus Anomaloglossus; species Anomaloglossus baeobatrachus. The sequence goes on from NC_134362.1 coordinate 109,442,097, forward strand.
CACCCACTTCCTTCCAATGGGCACTTCAGGTTTACAGGCCTTCATGCACGTCTCTATCCAGGGACAACGTGGAGCCTCCCAATGTTTGGCTTCCCTGCCTAAGGGCTATACTATAATACACCCACTTCCTTCCAATGGGCACTTCAGGTTTACAGGCCTTCATGCACGTCTCTATCCAGGGACAACGTGGAGCCTCCCAATGTTTGGCTTCCCTGCCTAAGGGCTATACTATAATACACCCACTTCCTTCCAATGGGCACTTCAGGTTTACAGGCCTTCATGCACGTCTCTATCCAGGGACAACGTGGAGCCTCCCAATGTTTGGCTTCCCTGCCTAAGGGCTATACTATAATACACCCACTTCCTTCCAATGGGCACTTCAGGTTTACAGGCCTTCATGCACGTCTCTATCCAGGGACAACGTGGAGCCTCCCAATGTTTGGCTTCCCTGCCTAAGGGCTATACTATAATACACCCACTTCCTTCCAATGGGCACTTCAGGTTTACAGGCCTTCATGCACGTCTCTATCCAGGGACAACGTGGAGCCTCCCAATGTTTGGCTTCCCTGCCTAAGGGCTATACTATAATACACCCACTTCCTTCCAATGGGCACTTCAGGTTTACAGGCCTTCATGCACGTCTCTATCCAGGGACAACGTGGAGCCTCCCAATGTTTGGCTTCCCTGCCTAAGGGCTATACTATAATACACCCACTTCCTTCCAATGGGCACTTCAGGTTTACAGGCCTTCATGCACGTCTCTATCCAGGGACAACGTGGAGCCTCCCAATGTTTGGCTTCCCTGCCTAAGGGCTATACTATAATACACCCACTTCCTTCCAATGGGCACTTCAGGTTTACAGGCCCTCATGCACGTCTGTATGCAGGGGCATTGGTGAACCTCACAATTTAGGACTGCCCTGGCAAAGGAAAATACTACAAAGACTCACTTCCTCAAAATGGGCACATTAGACTCAAGAGGCCTTCATGTACGTCTCTTCTCAGGGACATCGGAGTGCCACACAATGTTTTCACGTAAAATCTTTCATGTATTGATCTCAAAAAGTAACATACACCAGCTCTATCTCACTATTGGGTATGTGCCCTTAACATTTCCGCCATGAAAAATCATTTTGGGGTCATTTTGGAAGGTTTTCTGGTGAGTCCGTAAAAATGGCGTAAAACGCGGACAAAATTGTTCACAGCTGTGACTTTTGAGTGATAAATGCTTCAAGGGGTCTTCCCCATGCTGTTGCCATGTCATTTGAGCACTCTTCTGAGACTTTTGTGACATTTTTAGGGTTTCTCCATGCTGCCGGGAGGTCATTTCACAAAAATACTCGGGTCTCCCATAGGATAACATTGGGCTCGTTGCTCGGGCCGAGTACACGAGTATCTTGGGAGGCTCGGCCCGAGCTTCGAGCACCCGAGCTTTTTAGTACTCGCTCATCACTAGTGGATACGGCTGCAGGGGGTAACTTATTTTCGAACATGGACTACTTCAACAATCGTCTCTCATCGAGGGAGAAACTGATTCTACAAACTGTAGGTACTCCTAAGGCTCAGGATTTTGATTATGACTTGCCCAGTATTTATTCAGAAGAAGACACTAGTACTATGAAAAAATTTTTTTTACGTTTGGAAGATCTACTTAAAGAGGAACTACGGTTTGGGCTGGATGCCCGGTTCCTACAGATTTACATGGAAGAAAAACTATGCCCTAGAGGTCTCAGGATTAAACACGATTCACCTTTTCCTGCAGATCCTATTTTCTCTAATGAATGGAATGACATATTATCTAAATGCATGCAAGGGATGTTACAATGTCTGTACAAAAAACGTAATACCATTGCTAATATGACTTCCAGTAATATTACTGAACTCCATAAGGAACTGAACAGATTTGATTTACATCCAGAATACAAAATCTTGAACTCAGACATTAAAGGGAACCTGTCATCAGAAATTTCGCCCAAAAGCTAAAAGATTCCCCCTCTGCAGCTCCTGGGCTGCATTCTAGGAAGGTCCCTGTTATTATTGTGCCCCATGTGAGACCAAAATAAAGCCTTTATAAAGTTCTACCTTTTTGTATGCAGCTTCTGTAAATCCGTCACGGGGGCGGGCTCTCTGGCGTCCGTTATTCTGCCCCCCTGGTCCTGTATGCCGCCCCCATCGCTCCTTTCCATATCTGATGCACCGCCCACTGCTCCAGCCATCCCCGCGCATGCCCAGTGCCAGTCTCACAGGACTGAGCAGTTTGACCGCTGGTGACGTGTGCGCAGGCAAGTGATTATGGACGGGACTGTGACTGTTATCAGCAAGTACCCGGCCATAATCTCTTGAGCGCGCAAACCTCACCAGCGGTCACACTGTGCTCAGGATTTATGCTAGACTGTATGGGCTGCTTCCAGGGATGACGTCCCTTTGTCATGTGATAGGGGCGTGTTCGAAATACTATCACATGACAAAGGGACGTCATCCCTGGAAGCAGCCCATACAGTCTAGCATAAATCCTGAGCTCAGTGTGAATGCTGGAGAGGTTTGCGCGCTCAAGAGATTATGGCCGGGTACTTGCTGATAACAGTCACAGTCCCGTCCATAATCACTTGCCTGCGCACACATCACCAGCGGTCACAGTGCTCAGTCCTGTGAGACTGGCACTGGGCATGCGCGGGGATGGCTGGAGCAGTGGGCGGTGCATCAGATATGGAAAGGAGCGATGGGGGCGGCATACAGGACCAGGAGGCAGAATAACGGACGGCAGAGAGCCCGCCCCCGTGACGGATTTACAGAAGCTGCATACAAAAAGGTAGAACTTTATAAAGGCTTTATTTTGGTCTCACATGGGGCACAATAATAACAGGGACCTTCCTAGAATGCAGCCCAGGAGCTGCAGAGGGGGAATCTTTTAGCTTTTGGGCGAAATTTCTGATGACAGGTTCCCTTTAACACGAAATTGATTCAATTGGAGCAGGATATGATTTTCCGTAAATCAAAAAAACTCCAGCGTGACAGATCAGATATGATCCCCAATAGGATTCTGAAGCCAGAGGTTTCTGACCCGTCCAGAAACCCTCGCAATCAGCGGCCCAGATCTCGTGGTAGCCATAGAAGTTTTGTGAACACCAAGTTTCACAAAAAGAACATTGGCTCCTCATTAAGGGGAAATGATACTAGAGATCCTCCCAATGATACTCCTGCTGTCCAGCCGCAGGTGATTACTCCACCTCTACCCCTATCTGCTGTGAATATTACAGATGAGGTGTTTGGTGAAACCCTAGCTCTGTCCACTACTTGTTTGATGGAAACTTTGCCCAGTGAACAGACCCCTCTACCTCAAATCTCCAAAAAACCCTCTATGGATTTTGAGGAAACCAGGAAGCAATTAGAGGCTCTGAGATCTCAGATTGAGAAAATATGCAAAAATAGAGATTCTCAATTGACACTTGAAGCACAAAACACTCTCCCCACTACCAATGATCTCCCTGATGATGATTTTATTGATCTTATGGGAATGTCAGTACATGAAGAATATATACCTCTACCGGGTTCATCAGAATCTGATGAACCTAATGACTCCAGTCCTTACTCCCCTTGGCTACATCTGAAGTTTTTTCTAATTTAGGCACGATCACTATTGATAATACTCTTGAGAATAATTCCTGTGTTCCTTTTTTGCCCCTGGCAAGGAATGTCCAGGTCCCTATCACCAACTTCCTCACCCCCAGGGGGGGGGAAAGAAAAAGCGTAACAGGGGAAATAGAGCTGGATATAGGCTCAAACAAAAAAGAGAAAAGAAGCACATAGATACGAATGATACCAGTGGCATTTTTAATTTATCTGGCTACACCCTCTCCAAGAATGAGATTAGGGTATTAAAGAAAGGGCTTTCATTCTGCCCAGCGAGATCCTCTAATGATTTTGAATTGTTTCTTGATTTTCAAAAATTTGTTAGAAAACTAACCCTTACCAGGCATTTTCAAATGAATAAGTTTGTCCCCGCCAATAGAGATATGATATCAGATGATTTTTTTCCATACAGAGTATAAATTAAAATCCAACTTCTATCCTACACATAGCGCTGGACACCACATCAGAACTTTCAGTGATTTAGTTTTGGAGGACTTCAAGATACTTCTTACAAATAAAAACCCACCCAAGAACAATATCACTAGGGAGCAAAAAGAGGCCCTTTTATCCTTGAAAAATAATTGTAACCTGATCATCCGCAGTGCTGATAAAGGCGGGGGGATTGTTTTACAGGATAGAGACAGCTATATTAAGGAGGCAATGAGAATGCTTTCCAACACTGCACACTATAAAATTGTCGATATTGATGAATACCATAATTCCATCATAAATTATCACACACTGATTAAAAGAGCGTCAGACATTGGGATTCTCAACAAAAATGAGTACAAATTCCTGGAAAGAAAACATCCGAAAATGGCATTTTATTATCACCTTCCTAAGATTCACAAATGCTTATCCAACCCTCCAGGCAGACCCATTATTTCGGGAATAGGGTCCCTTACAGAGAACTTAGCAGCATATGTCGATTATACGATGAGGATACATGTTACTAATCTGAAAAGTTATCTTAGGGACTCCCCACATCTCATAGAGATCCTTAAAGATATTGTTTGGAAAGATACCTTCCTGTTTATCACTTTGGATATTGCATCATTATATACGAATATTTCACATCATTTAGGATTGGAATGCTTTAAGCAATTTTTGGAGATTGATGAACGTCTGCCAATAGTGCAGAACAGGGCCGGCGCCAGCACCCGGCAAACCCGGTCAAATGCCGGGGCCCTGAGCTGCCGGGGGGCCCACTCGCGGTGGCAGGAGTGGCGCACCGCTACTCAGGGGGGCCCGGTGGCCAAGCTGTCACCGCCCCCCCGCCGAGGATCGCGCTTTCAATTGCTTCGGCATCGCAGGTGCCGATACAATTGAGAGCAATGATGAGAGAGTGAGCGGCGCGCTACCTCTCTTATCATTCTCCCCGCTGTGACTGTCGGCGTTCTTCTGACAGCTCTGCAGCAGAGCGCGGTGACGTCATCACTGCGCGCCTGCTGAGAGGTCAGAGCAAGCGACAGCAATGGACGACGCGCCGAGGAGACCGGATCAGCGGGGTAACGAGGAGAAGTGAGCTGCCCCTCTACTGACACTGGGCTCCCCTGACTCACAGGCCGGCCACTACACAGCGGCACTAGTACACATAGGGGCCCGGCAGCCGCTCTGCAGAGCCGGCTGCCGGGCCCCTATGTGTAGTGCCGCTGTGTTGTGGCCGGCCTGTGAGTCAGGGGAGCCCAGTGTCAGTAGAGGGGCCCCTGAACTGGAGAGGCCACCAGCCGTTTCTGAGTTGCAGGAGTGCTCCTGACCTGCACAGAAGACGGAATAAGCCATCCTGCAGGACCTGCGATGATGTCAAGCCCATGTGATTGTGTGGGAGAAGACACAGGATGCCGGGCAGAAAGCAAGAGGAGATTTGCAGGAGATTTGGACACATGACTGGTAATAAGAAAAGAGGGGACATGAGGGGAAAGGGGGCTGCAGGGTGAGTGGCATGTGAGGGGTGCAGACTGTGACAGAAGGATGTGAAGGGGTGCAGAGTGTTTGAGAGGGGTAAGTTGGGGTACAGGCAGGGTGAGATATGTGGGCAGGGTGTGTGAGATATGGGGGTGTAGTGTGTGTGATCTGGGGGGTGCAGGCTGTATGGGGAGCAGGGTGTGTTACATATGTGGGTGTAGTGTGTGTGATCTGGGGGGTGCAGGCTGTATGGGGAGCAGGGTGTGTGAGATATGGGGGTGTAGTGTGTGTGATATGGGGGTGCAGGCTGTATGGGGAGCAGGGTATGGGAGATATGGGGGCAGGGGAGTAACTACCGCGGTCGCAGGGGTCGGAAGGAGAAGAGAGGTACTTGTTTTTTTATTTTGCTGGCTGCATGACACATGGAGGTCTATGGGACTACATAATAAACATGAAGGACACCTTATACATGGACTAGGGGTGCATTATACATGGAGGAGTATGGGGCTGCATAATACAAAATGAAGGACACCTTATACATGGAATATAGGGGTGCATTATACATGGAGTAGTATGGGGCTGCATAATACAATATGATGATTTATGGCGCTACATTATAATACATATAGGACTATGGGGGCTACATTATAATATATGGAGGAATATGGAGGCTACCTTATACATGGACTATGGGTGTGCGATATAAAACTGGAGGCCTATGTGGTGCAGTATAATATATGGAGGACTATGTGGTGCAGTATAATATATGGAGAACTATAGGGTGAATTATAATACATGGAGAACTATGGGGAAATGCATTGTAATACATGGAGAACTATGGGGGTGCATTCTAATATATCAAGGGTTATGTGGGACCCTTTATATTATACGGAAGGCTATGTGGGGGCCATTATAGTATTTGGAGATCTATATACAAGGGGGGACAAAGATACAAGTATGGGATGGAAATGTTTTGTCCTGAAGGAAAAAGGCTCTTTCCCTCAGCACCCAGCTTTCCCATGCTCTGCTGTACATCTCTCAGCACCCAGCTTTCCCATGCTCTGATATGGGAAAGCTGGGTGCTGAGGGAAAGATGTATAGCAGAGCATGGGGAAGCTGGGTGCTTAGGACAAGATGGATATCAGAACATGGGAAAGCAGGGTACTGATAGAGGGATTTCAGATCATGGGAAACCTGGGTGCTGAGGGTAAGAGCCAAGTGTCAGCGTCATTATCCTGTACCCCAAGTGTCAGTGTCATTATTCCGTACCCTAAAGGCTACTTTACACACTGCAATATTGGTCCCGATATCGCTAGTGTGGGCACCCGCCCCCATCTGTTGCGCGACACGGGCATATCGCTGCCCGTGCCGCACAACATCGCCCAGAGCCGTCACACATACTTACCTGTCCGGCGACGTCGCTGTGACCGGCAAACCGCCTCCTTTCTAAGGGGGCGGTCCGTGCGGCGTCACAGCGACGTCACTGAAACGTCACTGAACCGCCGCCCAATAGCAGCGGAGGGGCGGAGATGAGCGGGATGTAACATCCCGCCCACCTCCTTCCTTACGCATAGCGGCCGGAGGCAGGTAAGGGGAGCTTCCTCGTTCCTGCGGCGTCACACGCAGCGATGTGTGCTGCCGCAGGACGAGGAACAACTTCGTTACTGCTGCAGTAACGATTTTTAAGAATGGACCCCATTGTCGCCGATTAGCGATTTTGCACGTTTTTGCAACGATGCAAAATCGCTTATCGGTGTCACACGCAACGGCATCACTAATGCGGCCGGATGTGCGTCACAAATTCCGTGACCCCAACGACTCCGCATTAGCGATGTCGCAGCGTGTAAAGCCCGCTTAAGTCTCGGTGTACGTGGAGGGGGGCCCCGGTCCAAATTTTGCACCAGGGCCCATCAAACTCTAGTTACGCCACTGAGTATTAATCACTGTATTCTACATGAGGGTGCCTACTGCTATCTGGCTCTGCACTGTGCTGTATACAGGCTGTGCTATGTTATATAGCACAGCCTGTATATAGCACAGTGCAGAGCCAGATAGCAATAGGCACCCTCATGTAGCATACAGCTTGTATATAGCCTATATACAAGCTGTATGCTACATGAGGGTGCCTATTGCTATCTGGCTCTGCACTGTGCTATATACAGGCTGTGCTATATACAAGCTGTATGCTTCATGAGGGTACCTAATGCTATCTGGCTCTGCACTGTGCTGTCTGGGTCTGCACTGTACTATATAGGTCTGTGTACTACATGAGGATACCTAATGCTATCTGGCTCTGCACTGTGCTATATAGGTGCTGTGTACTATATGAGGGTGCCTAATGCTATCTGGCTCTGCACTGTGGTATATAGGGGCTGTATACTACATGAGGGTGCCTAATGCTATCTGACTCTGCAATGTACTATATAGGGGCTCTGCACTACATGAGGGTGCTTAATGCTATCTGGCTCTGCACTGTGGTATTTAGGGGCTGTATACTATATGAGGGTGCCTAATGCTATATGTGTCTGCATTGTGCTATATGTGGGCTGTATACTACATGAAGGTGCCTAATGCTATATGTGTCTGCATTGTGCTATATGTGGGCTGTATACTACATGAAGGTGCTTAATGCTATCTAGGTCTGCATTGTGCTATATGGGGGCTGCTTAATGTTATATGGGGGCTGCATTGTGCTATATGGGGGCTGCTTAATGTTATATGGGGGCTGCATAGTGCATATGGGGGCTACATAATACTATATGGAGGACAATGGGGCTTCACAACACAATATGGGGGCTGCAAACTACTATACCCCCAGAGTTGTATGTCCCCTCCACCCAGGTGCTGTATACCCCCTCAGAGCTGTATGTTCCCTCCACCCAGGTGCTGTATACCCCCTCAGAGCTGTATGTCCCCCCAACCCCAGAGCTGTATACCCCCAGAGCTGCATGTCACCCCCCACCTCACAGCTGTTTTTCCCCCATACCTCAGTCACTGCCCTCCTCTAGAGCTGTATGCCCCCCATTGCTGTATACCCCTTTCCTCAGTAATATATATTCCCCCAGTAATGTGTTTGTCCCCAGCCTCTCTTGTGATGTATATACAGCAGTGATAGTGTGCTCTATGTGCGGCCATGTCTGTTAGACAAGCCGGAAGGTGAGTGAGGCTGTTGCTGGCTTCCCAATATTAGAAATATATATACAGGATAAATATATAAAAATAATGTGTGTGTGTGTGTGTGTGCGTGTGTGTGCATGTATGATGTGTATCTATGTATGTCAGTGTATATGACTGTGTCTAGATTTATGTCTATTTATGTGTTTTTGTGAATTTCTCTTTAAATAAGTATGCGTATGTATGCCTGTATGTGTATGTATCTGTGCATGTCTATGTGTGGATGGGGCCCACTGAGACTCTTTCGCCCAGGGCCCACAAAAACCTGGAGCCGGCCCTGGTGCAGAAGGATTTTATACTCAACAGTATGTCGTTTATTTTAGAAAATAACTTTTTTACTTTCCAAGACATTATATACCGTCAGTGCTGTGGAGTAGCGATGGGTTCAAAAGCTGCACCCACCTTTGCAAATTTGGTGATGGGGCTTTTTGAAATACAATATATATACTCATCAAAATTTTTTAAACATGTGGTCATCTATAAAAGATACATAGATGACTTATTCATTATTTGGGATAACGTTGACAATAATTGTTCACTGTTTCTAGAGGATATAGGAAATAATACCTGGGGCCTGAACTTCTCACCTACAATAGATCGTGTTTCCATTGATTTTCTTGACTTGTCCATTGCACATACTAATAATGCTATCTTCACCAAGACATTCTTTAAAAAGGTGGATAGTAATGGATATATTAATTTCACCAGTAATCATTATGATAAGTGGTTGCGGAATATACCCAAAAATCAATACCAAAGAATTAGGAGAAATTGCACGTTAGACGAGGATTTTAAGAATCAAGCTTCCATTTTGAGAGAGAGGTTTCTTGACAAAAAATATCCTCTGGCCACGATTAAGAGAGCCTGTCGGGTTAATAAGGATCTTAGACAGACTGATCTTATCAGAAAAATGGGTACCATGCAAAAAAGAGATGACCAGAATAATGATAATTTTTCTTCAAACTTTCTCACTACTTTTAGTTGTGATGGCGAATTAATTAGGAAGATCCTAAAAAAACACTGGTCCGTACTACATAATGATCCTTATTTAAAAGAAGTATTGCCTATGCACCCAGGGATTACATTCCGCAGAGCTTCCAACCTAAGGAATCAATTGGCCCCCAGTAGATTAAGAAATCTGGTTTATCCAGCCATTAGTAACAAGTTTATGGGATCTTATAGATGCTGTACTAGGAATTGTATTTGTTGCAGAAATATCCAACATGGAAGGGTTTACTTTGGCTCAACCCCGGGTGACACAGATTGTATGATAAAAGGGCACCTTACCTGTCAGTCTGACTTTGTAATTTATTTAATAGAATGTGACTGTGAAAAACGCTATATAGGGAGGACGACACAATCGCTACATAATCGCATGAACTGGTTAATAGAAATGATGAAAGGGCACCACCCGTTGGGATCTCCTGATATATAGCAACAACAACTAGCACAACAAGAGAAAAGATATATCAAGAATGGGATCGCATGAACTCCCACAGACACAACATTAAAGTGGGGTTCATGCTCCATGGTCTATCACGGCACGCCACTCTGGTGTATGGGAAGAAAATAAAAGTCAAAGTTACCCCCATTGAACAGATACCTCCACATGTTCCTGACAGAATAGGGGTACTCAACAAAAAAGAGACATTTTGGATATATAGACTTAATACTCTCAAACCCCGAGGGCTTAATGAGATTACAGATTTATTTCATTAAGTAGGGTCTATTATGCGTTTCCATATATATATATATACGTTTTTATACTCCCTATCTGGTTTTATCTATTTAGAATTGGCAGTATATAGGCTACATCAAGGTTTTAATATATATACAAATAATTTTTTATATATTCTTGTATTTATTCATTACAGTTTTTTATTGTACCTTCCTTTATGAGCTATGTTTTTATTGAATAGATTCTGATCTTATATGTTTTTATGTTATTATCCCTCTTATATGGTATATGTACTTTTCATTTATTTATACCTTTGTTCCCTGGATTGGACTAGCGGTTTCTTCTGTGTTCATGTCCAGCAGGGTTATCACACACACTTGCCCGTAATTCAGGTTGTTTTACTGGGTTGATGGTTCTTGCCCATCACTACAGGTTAGATTAGATACATCACGACTTGTAAGTATGATTTCCACTTTCACTTGATCCCATACATTTTATATATGTGTGTGGACTTCTACAAACTAGCACTAACACTGGTCTCTATGCTCGGATGGGACGCATGCGCTCTGTTTTAGTTTCCCACGGTCTTGAACTTCTGTAACCTGCCGGCTCCTTAGCGCAGGCGCGGTTTCAGTTTTTCTCACGCTATTGAATTCTTGTGAACCGCCGTCAGTATGTGAAAATCTGTAGCGATCTCACATACCGATCCCACTCATGTTACTTTGGTTTTAGTTTCACAATATACACAGATTCACTCTTTTTCACAGTCCTTTATGGGTTGCTTCACCCATACTCTTATATATATTTATATATTTTTATTCTTTAATAAAATCTTCCCACTTCTTTTTTAAAACAATTAACTCGCACATGCCGCGGTGGCTATGGTATACCCCTCTGGTATTTTCTAATGTTTGCACTATTACAGAATTGGGTTAGTTCTAGCCCCCACACATATGCTTAGTGGGGTTCACCTTTTAATATAATACACTTCGATTGTATTTCACATCACAACCTTTGTTTTATTTTGTGCATATTGGTTTATTTTTGGTTTATTTTCTTTATATGATTTTTATATACATACTTCATTATCTGTTATATGCAAATGCTTTTAATACGTCATGTTTCACTGCAACCTGTTTTCCCGCTCGTTTTTTTTTTTTAAAGAGGGATGGTCCTTGTGACGTCAATGTGGCTATTTAATGTATGTCAGTAGGCACAATTTTAGATTTGATGTTTCTTGGTTCTTTACGGTCCTGAGGAAGGGAGCAGAGCTCCTGAAAAGCGTAGACCTATGCCAATAAAGATACGATAATCTTACGGTTCCATAAGTGATCATTGGCGCGGCATTATCACCCTTCTCTATTTTCCTCTGTTACAGGATAGGATTAGATAGACGGCTCAACAGACAGTATCACACAGGAGGATTAGATACACAGCCCTGCAGACAGTATCACACAGGATAGGATTAGATACACAAATAAATAAGGAGACAAGCGCAATATGAGAAGCATCCGTGGATGAATTTAGGTATTTAAATATTTAGAATTGCTCACCTTTGCAAGTTGTGCGCCCCTGCACAACGCCAGTGAAAGCTTATCAGTCTGGAGAAACCCTCTGTTCTGATTCCAGTGTCCAGGCTTATTGAATCCCGACTTGTGGTATCGTTGTCGGCTCCCGAGCTCCACCGGCACCTTGGAATTCAGGTTTTCCTCCATGATCCTCCAGTTCCCAGCTGGATTCTATAATGGGTTAGCAGGTCCTTTGCAGCTACTACCAAATCCCATTTAGGGAGTGGGTATATGGATAAGAGTTCTTTCGGTCTAACGTAGCGCAAAAAGGACACTTGCTGGTATTATTTGTTGTACTTTAATGAGTATATGCTCCTATTAATACAACGCGTTTCAGCAGATATGCTTTCATCAGGTACCTTAAATGCCTCCCATTGAAGCAGTAAGGGTGTAGGGTCAGCTGCATGTGAGGACACAAAAGATTCCATAGACTCTCTCACCTCCGAGACGCACAAATCATCTCTGAGTAAGGAGTCATAAGTCGCCACATCCACGCTCGATTTGGGTAGTCCGGGGGAAGAGATATGCAAGAAAACTGGGGCACGATCAGACCAAACCACATTCCCAATAGTAGGCTTTGGGTGCCATGATAGAACTTTCTGACTCACCAGGAAGAAGTCAATTCGACTATACGTCTGGTGTGGGTTGGAGAAAAATGTATAGTCCCTGTCTTGGGGATGCATAATTCTCAAAACATCTATGAGATGAATACTGTACAACTCACGCTTCAGTGCAGTCAGAAGTCTCCTAGGTATGGCACTCCTCCCTGTCGACACGTCCATCTCTGGGTTTGAAGAAAAATTGAAGTCGCCACCCAACAACACCTCCCCCTCGGCAAAATCTGCCAGGACCTTCAGGAAAGACCGACAAGCATTAGTTTGATTATTATTAGGGCTGTACCACCCCGCAATCGTGTATACCATTGAGCAGGTCTTGATTTTTAACATCACGTATCTACCCTCCTCATCTAGCTTAGAATCCAATACCATATGTATCAGGTTTTTGTGGAGCGCTATTGAGACTCCCTTAGATCTCGATTCCCTATTCATGCTGTGAAACCAGTGTGTATAGTATCTGTTATGTATATCCGGCACATGTCCGACTTTAAAGTGTGTCTCCTTTAAAATTATGATCTGAGTTCTTTGTGCATCTCATACAGTATGTGCGACCTCTTTTGAGGGACATTAAAACCTCGAACATTCAATAAGCCAATTTTAAACTGTGCATTCTGACTCAATACAACATTTCTTTCAGGGAAAAAACACTAGGGAAGTGGGGGTTCTACGTAGGGAAAGGGAGAAAAGAAGAACTGGAGAAGGGGGCTAGGAAAAGCTAGAATATACAGGAAAAAGAAGAATAGAAAAATAGAAATAGGGACCAGTACATCAAGCCGGTCTCCAACCACCTACTTCTCACCAATCGGTGAACTTAACCTACCTCCGAAGGAGGGAGAAAAGGTGTTATAGTTAAACTATACCCCGGCCTGCAAAGTATAGTACCCTCCGTCGGGGATGCTCTTTCCAAGGGGGAGAGAATCTCCTCCCGAGCCGAGAATTTCAAATACTTATCATTACCATTGTAAAAAACTCTCCAACTGTTACACTGCATATATATCAATGCTAGTTAGATGCACCACCACCTGTTGCTATACCAAGTGATTGGAACATTCAGAGCATATGACTCACACGCCATATTTGGGATTATTCCCAGGTAGGTATCCAGAGATCGAAGGAAGAGTCCCTTCGGAACCTCCAACCTCTATATATATAAAAACAAACTCAAGTATAACATAGTAACCAGACAAAGTGGCCCAAAAGATATTAGAAGCTACCTCTCGGTTTGTAAGTGCTCAAATCTGAGCTACGTCGGGCCACTTATAATCAGTAACTACAGAATGGCATTACAACTCATACCACCCCTATATTCATGACCACTGGGTTAACATTTGGAACATTACTACTCATTTTCTTCCCATCTCTGTCTTTTTCATGGCTCCCTCTGTCGCTGTGGTTGCGGATGGTGAGGACCTTCCTCTGGCATCCCTGTGGGCAGCGTGGGCCACCCTGTAATCTGGACCTGGGGAAAATTCAGGGCTTCCGCGAATTCCCGAAGACCTCTTGGGTGGCTAAGTATGTGCATCCGCCCTTCCGCAAGTACTCGCAACCGAAAGGGAAATCCCCATGTATAGGGAATGTTGTGCTGCCTCAGGATGTCCAGCGGTGGTTTTAAGGCCTTCCTTTTCTGCAATGTCTATCTAGACAAGTCCGGAAGGATTTGGAGATGGGCTTCCTGAAACTGAATATTTCCCGCTGCTCGAGCCTGTGACATTATAGAATCTTTGATTTGGTATTTGTGGACTCGGCAGATAATATCACGTGGGTAAGCTGGGTCTGGAGATTTTGGGCCCTGGCTCTATGAGCGCTGTCCAACTCTAAGCGGGTGTCCATGGGGGCCTCAAACAGGGAGTTAAATATTTCTTGGAGTGGTCTTTGAAGCTCATTAGGGGGTACCGATTCTGGAAGTCCTCTGACTCTTATGTTATTTCTTCTACCCCTCTTTCCAGCATCATCAACCATATCAGCAAGATAGTGTAGTTGAAATGAATGGGCTGTCAGATCCTCCTTTTGTGATTCAACTTTAGAAGATAATGCCGCCGTGGAAGCCTCCCCAGTTGTCACTCTTTCTCCCAAGTGTTGGACCTCATCCCTCAGTACTGCCAGCTCTGCTTTATAGGAGTTTTCTAGTCGTACAACATATAACTCCATATCTTGTTTAGTTGGGATGTTCCAAAGATAAGTATTAAGAGTTTGGAGATCCAGAGCTAATACTGTACTTCTCCCAAGTGTGGTGTCATGGGGTTATCATATCCCAAGGGACCTGTTTGGGATGTGTGGCGCCCCTGACCTGGTCAGGCACCACTGAGTACTGCACCCATGCTGGGTCAGTGCAAACAGGTAATTCCAAAGGCTGAATAGGGTGTGGACACATACAGGCACCCTTTGACCAGGACACACACACACATTAGAGGGGACCCCTGGGCAGAACCAGGAAGGGGGCGGAGCCTTCGCATCTCAGTTAGTGTGGTGCTGTAGTGAAGCTGGAGGAGAGTTGTGCAGTGGCAGTCAGAGGAGAAGGAGTGCAGCAGCTGTGTCTGAAGTGTAGTGCTGAAGAGCGGAACACTGTCAGACCCTGCACGTGCAGTGGCTGCTGGCGGGGGAGATCATTACCACCAAGTCAGACTGAAAGACACCCGAAGAAGGAGAGCAGTAAGGAGTCGAGTACGGGGACTCCTGGTAATGAAAGCACACACGGGGTACAGGTCCCTAGAGCCAGACATCCATTTAGGGGTCTACTAAATCCTGTAGGCGGTGGGACTAGAGGTTCCACGCCAACCAACACAGAACCCGCAGCATCAACAGCAACGAGGGGGCCCATAAGGAGGATCGAGCCTGGAGCCATCTTATCCTTGGTCCACGCTGTCAGCAAATAGGTCAGAAAGGGGAGAAAAGCAGTAGCGACTTCCCTGGACGCATCCCACAGTATACTTCAAGTCAGGGGTGGTCCGAAACAAAGGTGCAGGAAGGCGAGTCAGCAGTCACCCCTATATCAGCTTGAGGGATACCTGGTTCCACCTGGTTCTGTGGCGCCCCTGAGGCTTCCGTCGCCACAGGACATTGCACCCCATCTAGCGGTGTGATGCCCCATTCTGGGTGAGGAAAGGAGTGAACACCGGTCCCCTGGTAAATCTACACAACACCCATTGTTAGGTACATACTGGGACCAGGGACAGTGGCAGTAACCCTCCCATGCTGCATGCTGGGAGGGGCCGTAAGACCCATCCCTGCTCCTATAGGGTACAGCTTAGCAACTGGGGAGGTGGGAGAAGCCACCAGAGAGCAGACAAGGAAAGGAAGGTCAGAGTTTCAATTTACCTCAGAAAGAGAGAGAGTGGGGAAGGAGGAGGAGGTCTGCAGGAGGCAGACGAGAAGGAGAGAAGGAAAGAGAGCTCCAAGTCAGTCAGGAGCTGAGAAGAAGAAAGAGACGCTTCCTGGTGAAGATCCCGGGACTCAGAGGGTCCAGGTGACACCAAGCAGAGAACAGAAGGGATTCCAGGGCCACGGATAGCTGTAGAGCTGTGGTGGCCTGCTCCACAGGAACATCGGTGGAGGGATCAAGCTGCAACAGGGGACGGTCCCTAGAAACCGGAGGAGTGCAAAATCATCTCCAAACAGTAAAAACCGAGGCCCAGGGAAAGTTGTAAACTCCCCGGGCCACAGCCCACAGCAGAACCTCTAGAAAAGGGGAGAATCATCCGACAGGTGACCCCCAGCCTGGAGGCTGTAGTGGAGGCTGAGCAGGTTCATCCTAAAAGAGCTAGGCTTAGGAAGACAGCTGAAGATAGAGACACCTTAGAGAGAAGGGTACCGGTTTTTACTCCAAGAATCACCCAGACACGGCGGAGGTCCCTGACAGTGGGTTCCAGTCATCTGAGGGCACCAGTGTGCGCATACCAGGACGTGTGAGTAAAGAACTTGAAACTGCACCCTTGGAGTGGTCTCTGTTATTTTATCTGCTTAGCCTTCCATAACACCATAGACTCTCACGAGCACCAACAGTGTGCCCCGGGGCATTGCTCCACCTGTGGGAAGCAGTACCATCATTGCTGCCATATCATCACCCCGGAGGCCTTACACAGCAGCGGCGGCTTAATAGCCGCATACCACAGGTGGCGTCACGACAACCATAAACTTTAATCACCTCCAGCCATATTAATTGACCCCACCAGGGCCACGGAGTCGGGCCCCGCCACCACTGACGACCCCCGGACTAGTCCGGCCCGGCACCGGGTGTCCCATAGCCCTGGGGTGGGCGAGTCAGTTCATCATAGCAGCATCCGGGTTGTCTAACTCTACCAGCAAAAAGTGAGTAAAAACCCTGAAAGACATTTCTGGACTGAGTGTGAGTTCTTCTGCGACCTGTGGTTCTACACGCACCTACACCCGAGCCCCTGGGGTCAGCCTCACTCTCGGGAGGCCATAATACCAGACTGCATTTACCATCAGCCCCAGACGCTCTCTAAACTGCAGTGGCGGTCACCCCCTGACGGCAATTACCGAGAGTGGCCTCACGATTCCTATTGAAGTTAACCTGACATACATGTTGCCAGAAGATTCCCAGCACGTGAAGACCCTGAGGCAACCTGCAGGTGAGGGGCTTCACAGATGGAATACATTCACATTTCCAGAGGTTAATGTGGGACTTAGGCTTTTTGTTATGTCTGAGTCCTGCAACACTGTGGGGGTTCTCTGGGTGACCTGCAATGGGGGATGGGTGGTGACTGTGCTGTATGAGGCCATGAAGATCGTCATCTGCCCTCTCTTTTCCTCCTCCACCTGCTGTCTGGTGGAATGTGGACACCATCCTTCCCTGCCTGCTTTTGGTCACTTCTTCTGTGTCTATCTGAGCTCCAGGATTTCCAAATCTATTGACTGGAAAGGCTCAAAAACGCTGGCAAAAATCCAGAAAGAATTGACATGCTGTTGTGGTTACCACAAAGAGGCAGCCAAAAAAAAAGCTGCAATGTGCAGACAGCAAAAATGAAATCTCAGACTTTGCTGGGGAAGGAAATGCATGAAGTTTTAGGACCAAAACCATACCTCCCAACTTTTAAAGAAGGAAAAGAGGGACAAAGTTTGCCGCGGCAAATTTTTAGGCCACGCCCCCTAACCACACCCACTTCACAGTCACGCCCATATCCACTCCCCATCCACACCCATTCAGCATGGACACGCAGGCAGCCGGCGGGCCTCCAGCATGGACACGCAGGCAGCCGGCGGGCCTCCAGCATGGACACGCAGGCAGCCGGCGGGCCTCCAGCATGGACACGCAGGCAGCCGGCGGGCCTCCAGCATGGACACGCAGGCAGCCGGCGGGCCTCCAGCATGGACACGCAGGCAGCCGGAGGGCCTCCAGCATGGACACGCAGGCAACCGGCGGGCCTCCAGCATGGACACGCAGGCAGCCGGTGGGCCTCCAGCATGGACATGCAGGCAGCCGGCGGGCCTCAAGCACGGAGACGCAGGCAGCCACAGTGAGGCGGCCGGTCGCCCGCACAGTGAGGCGGCCGGTCGCCGTCACAGACAGGCAGCCGGCCGCCCGCCTTCACAGACAGACGGCCAGCCGCCCGCACAGACAGGCGGCCGGCCGCCCGCACAGACAGGCGGCCGGCCGCACGCACAGACAGGCGGCCGTCCGCCCTCACAGACAGGCGGCCGGCCGCCCACACAGACAGGCGGCCGGTCGCACGCACAGACAGGCGGCCGGCCGACCGCACATAGAGGCTCCGGCCGGGGGTGGGGGGGTGTAGGGAAATCAGCGCTGGGGAGATTCAGTTTACATACCAGCAGCAGCACAGCGCTCCTCTCTGTTATGCCACGTCTAGTAGGATGGTAGGAGGGAAAAGCAGTGAGGCGGGGAGAGAGTGGGTTGGCGGAGCCCGGGAGACGGCCGTCCCGCCCGTGGCAACGGGACAAACAATGTAAAGCGTGAAAGGCCCGCTGTATCCGGGACGGTTGGGAGGTATGCCAAAACTGCACCCACAAAACGCGTAAAAATGCGGCGAAGAACGCAGTGTGTGCACAAGGCCTTATAGCCTTTCAAGAATTGGAGAGTAATAGGTTGGGAAATACTAGCTTAGGCCTGTTTCACACGTCAGTGATTCTGGTATGTCAGTGATTCTGGTATGTCTGTGATTCTGGTATGTCAGTGATTCTGGTATGTCAGTGATTCTGGTACGTAGAAAAAAAAAGCACAGACATACGCAGACCCATTATAATCAATGGATCTGCTCACACGTCAGTGATTTTTCACTGACCTTGTCTCCATGCGGCGTACCCGCGTGTCCGTGATTGCCGCACGGAGACATGTCCATTTTTTTCTGCCATCACTGATGTCCCACGGACTACGCAGTGGTGTGATCCGTGAAACATGTGCCAGAAAAAAATGTGCATATAAAATAAAAATCATTTTTATTCATCCAGCTTCAGCGGCGCTCTCGGCAGCCTGTTCTGCCTGCTGCTTCTGAGCCGGCTCATTACTGTTGTGCATATTCATGAATGCACGACACAGCGGACCCGGAAGCAGCTGCTGCGGGGGTCAGCGCCAGCCGGATGCTGCACCGCGGGAGCATTCGGCACCATGGAGAGCGGGAGCAGGCACAGGTGAGTTAATCTCTATGTGCAATCACGGACCACGGAGAACGGAGCCCGGATTGCACTTAGACAACCCACGTGTGCTGTGAATCACGGCACACGGAGGGACATGTGCGTGTTTTACACATCAGTGAAGAACGTCTGTGTTTTTCACTGACGTGTGAAACGGGCCTTATCCAAGGTCTCCTTGATAAGTCTAACTTCATTAGTAAATCCCAAACAGTGCTTGCCATGTGACTAAGGGGCACTTTGCACACTACGACATCGCAAGCCGATGCTTGCGATGCCGAGCGCGATAGTCCCCGCCCCCGTCGCAGCTGCGATATCATGGTGATAGCTGCCGTAGCGAACATTATCGCTACGGCAGCTTCACATGCACTTACCTGCCCTGCGACGTCGCTCTGGCCGGCGAACCGCCTCCTTATTAAGGGGGCGGGTCGTGCGGCGTCATAGTGATTTCACACGGCAGGCGGCCAATAGATGCGGAGAGGCGGAGCTGAGCGGGATGTAATCATCCCGCCCACCTCCGTCCTTCCACATAGCCGGCGTGAGCCGAAGGACGCAGGTAAGGTGATGTTCCTCACTCCTGCGGCTTCACACACAGCGATGTGTGCTTCCGCAGGAACGAGGAACAACATCGTAACATCGGTCTTTCCGAAATTATGGAAATGACCGACACTACACCGATGATACGATTTGGACGTTTTTGCGCTCATTAATGGTATCAAAAAGGATTTACACACTACGATATTGACTGCGACGCCGGATGTGCGTCACTTTTGATTTGACCCCACCGACATCGCAGCTGCGATGTCGTAGTGTGCAAAGTACCCCTTAGTTTCATCTCTGTCTGATAACTTTTATGTCCTCTTTACTTTTGCAGCATAAGAGATATTAAGGTGATGACAAACTTTCTGCTACCAGATATAGCATTGTTTCACAGTTGTGCAGAGAAATGCATTTATGACAATTATATTAGTTTTGTTTCTAACAAAAAAAATTATTAGTTACATCTAAGATGAAACTGCAGCTGTACATTACCTAGGCCAAAAACTACTACTCCAGCAAGATACAGCTAAGCCCCCACTAGGTGGGGCATCACAGGTGCAGGAGGAGCAAATCACTCACACGATTCCAAAAATGGAGGGGGCGATTGCTAGATGGTAAAACTGCACACTGATGGGTTGCATAGAGCACTATTCACACTAGCAGATGCACAGTCACAAACCCTCAGCCTACTAGGCGACGCCCATGCCATTAGATCAGGCAGGCTGCCAAGCCGTACCCCAACTGCGCATTATACAGGGACAGGAACTCTAATATGCAAGGCCTAACAAAAAGGGGCCTGGCTGTATCCTGTACAAAAAAATATGAGGTTTTTAGTTGGTGCTATTGTCCTGCTCCCACACCAGCAGCCGATGCTGCTCGGATCCGGATCTACGGTGCGACTCGAGGGGTTCTCCGGACCCGGGGGTCACGAGGACACTCCGAATAAAAGGGGGACGTATTTATACAGGATTGGTTGTAGAATGTCTGTGATGCCACCCACAGTGTGTGGTGAGATGCGGCACCACCGCTGCCGTTGCGGGGCTCCCGGGGACGTTGGGCTGGCAGCTGGATGTTAACCCCTCTGTGGGTAGGGATGGATGTCTCGGGGCCCAGTTTCTCTATGCTGAGGATGGTGATTGCAGGGGCCGGCGCACCCGGCCAGGCCGGGGATGTTACTCACGGTCGAATAAAGTACACAAGTCATGTGGTAAACCAAGGTGATGGTGGCCGGCTGCCGCAGACGGGTGTATCTGATCCCACACTCGGGTTGGTAGTCAAAGTCTCTCTCCTCTGCACTCAGTGTGTTGTAGGTAGGACTCCCCGGTTTGAAACACGGGGGGCCGCTCCCGGTCCTTTGGTTGGGAGCCATGCACATCTGACGCTGACCCTTGGGATCTATGGGCCCTGGCGGTTGCCCTATCCCTCTCGGTGGGTGGTTGTCTACTTTTCGGGACTTAGGTTGGGACAGGACCTAAAATCCTGCCCTCAATTGGTTAATTAGCTAGGCCATCGGTGCCGGTCTTGGCTTCAGGGTCCAAGTACCCCCTCTGTGCACACGGTTTCCGGGTCGGTTCTCTGGTGTCGGTATCGGAGGGCTCCAACACTGTCCCGGTCCACCTCGAATCTCCGGCAGCCGTCTTCCCGTCTCCTGCAGACTCTGGCTACCATCTGCCACCTAGCCAAGATGTCAGGGCTCCGACCCTGGCACCTGTCAGCTTGGCACCTCCACTCCAACTTGAACTTTATCTGAAACCGACACTGATACTGACTGTTTTCCCGCCACGGGCTCTCCAGACCCCTAGGTGGGCGTTCCCTATCCGCCTGGTCCCGCCCACTGGTGTGTCCGTCTTTCCCTGAGGGGTGGTGACTAGGGTTTCAGGTCGGCTGATTTAACCCTTTGTGGGATAGGTGTTATGCGTGGGCCTATATGTACATCTACCTGGTTTTCCAGGGCGTTACACTATGGCCATAAGATGGAAGCCTACAACCCTCGTCACGGGAACCTCATGCTTGTAGCTCCCTACACTATATATAATATAAAAAAGCAACAAAAAAGAGGAATAAATATCATAACTTACAGCAAAGATGGAACTGCAGTTGTACATTACCTAGGCCAAAAACTACTAGCAAAAAAATGAAATGCAATAAATAAACATAATACAAGAAAATATATATCTATCTATATATATATTTTTATATATATATATATATATATATATACAGACCAAAAGTTTGGACACACCTTCTCATTCAAAGAGTTTTCTTTATTTTCATGACTCTGCAAATTGTAGATTCACATTGAAGGCATCAAAACTATAAATTAACACATGTGGAATGAAATACCGTATTTTTCGGATTATAAGACGCATTTTTCCTCCCAAAACTTTGTGAGGAAAATGAGGGGTGCGTCTTAAAATCCGAATGTAGCTTACCGGGGGGTTGTGCAGAGGGTTCAAAGGAGGCAGGGTGATGCTCCGAGCAGTGCACTGTGCTGACGGCGCTGCTGGTCTGTGCGATGCTGTTCTGGATCGGGCCGCGCCGCTCCATTCTGCTCTGTGCACGGCTGCTCTGTGCACGGCTGCTCCATCCTGCTCGGCTGCTCTGTGCACGGCTGCTCCGTTCTGCTCGACTGCTCTGTGCACGGTTGATCCGTCCTGCTCGGCTGCTCCATCACCAGCCCTGCACAGAGCAGAGCGACACCGGCCCTGCACAGAGCAGAGCGACACCGGCCCCACACAGAGCAGAGCGACACCGGCCCTGCACAGAGCAGAGCGACACCGGCCCCACACAGAGCAGAGCGGCGTAGCCAGTCTCGCACAGAGCAGAGCGATACCGGCCCCGATCAGAGCAGAGCGACACCGGCCCCGATCAGAGAAGAGCGACACCGGCCCCGATCCGAGCAGAGCGACACCGGCCCCGATCCGAGCAGAACGACACCAGCCCCGATCTGAGCAGAGCGGCACCGGCCCCGATCAGAGCAGAGCGACACCGGCCCCGATCAGAGCAGAACGACACCGGCCCCGATCAGAGCAGAGCGACACCGGCCCCGATCAGAGCAGAGCGACACCGGCCCCGCACAGAGGAGAGCGGCGTAGCCGGTCCCGCACAGAGCAGAGCGATACCGGCCCCAATCAGAGCAGAGCGACACCGGCCCAGATCAGAGCAGAGCGACACCAACCCCGATCAGAGCAGAGCGACACCGGCCCCGATCAGAGCAGAGCAACACCGGCCCCGCACAGAGCAGAGCGGCGTAGCCGGTCGCGCACAGAGCAGAGCGATACCGGCCCTGATCAGAGCAGAGTGACACCGGCCCCGATCAGAGAAGAGCGACACCGGCCCCGATCAGAGCAGAGCGACACCGGCCCCCATCCGAGCAGAGCGACACCGGCCCGATCCGAGCAGAGCGACACTGGGCCCGATCAGAGCAGAGCGACACCGGCCCCGATCAGAGCAGAGCGACACCGGCCCCACACAGAGCAGAGCGACACCGGCTCCGCACAGAGCAGAGCGACACCGGCCCCGCACAGAGCAGAGCAACACCGGCCCCGCACAGAGCAGAGCGACACCGGCCCCGCACAGAGCAGAGTGGCGTCTCTGGCCCTGCACAGAGCAGCACCCGCGGCGTCGGCCCCGCACAGAGCAGCACCTGCAGTGAGTATCTGAGCCCCCATCTATACTACTTGCAGTACTCCAGTACCGCCCCTGCCTCCTGTAACCCCCGCTCTTCTGCAGGCCCCCTTCCCTGGTAAGACACCACCAGATTATAAACGGACCCCATATATTTTTTTTTTTTTACCTTTTTTTTTTTCCTGCAAATTTGGGGTGCGTCTTATAAAACGAAAAATACGGTACTTAACTAAAAAGTGTGAAACAACTGAAAATATGTCTTATATTCTAGGTTCTTCAAAGTAGCCACCTTTTGCTTTGATTACTGCTTTGCACACTCTTGGCATTCTCTTGATGAGCTTCAAGGGGTAGTCACTGGAAATGGTCTTCCAAAGTCTTGAAGGAGTTCCCAGAGATACTTGGCCCTTTTGCCTTCACTCTGCGGTCCAGCTCACCCCCAAACAATCTCGATTGGGTTCAGGTCTGGTGATTTTGGAGGGCGTAGCACCCCATCACTCTCCTTCTTAGTCAAATAGCCCTTACAAAGCCTGGAGGTGTGTTTGGGGTCATAGTCCTGTTGAAAAATAAATGATGGTCCAACTAAACGCAAACCGGATGGAATAGCATGCTACTACAAGATGCTGTGGTAGCCATGCAGGTTCAGTATGCCTTAAATTTTGAATAAATCCCCAACAGTGTCACCAGCAAAGCACCCCCACACCATCACACCTCCTCCTCCATGCTTCACGGTGGGAACCAGGCATGTAGAGTCCATCCATTCACCTTTTCTGCGTTGCACAAAGACACGATGGTTGGATCCAAAGATCTCAAATTTGGACTCATCAGACCAAAGCACAGATTTCCACTGGTCTACTGTCCATTCCTTGTGTTCTTTAGCCCAAACAAGTCTCTTCTGCTTGTTGGCTGTCCTTAGCAGTGGTTTCCTAGCAGCTATTTTACCATGAAGGCCTGCTGCACAAAGTCTCATCTTAACAGTTGTTCTAGAGATGTGTCTGCGGCTAGAACTCTGTGTGGCATTGACCTGGTCTCTAATCTGAGCTGCTGTTAACCTGCGATTTCTGAGGCTGGTGACTCGGATAAACATCCTCCGCAGCAGAGGTGACTCTTGGTCTTCCTTTCCTGGGGCGGTCTTCATGTGAGTCAGTTTCTCTGTAAAGTGTTTGATGGTTTTTGCCACTACACTTGGTGACACTTTCAAAGTTTTCCCAATTTTGCGGACTGACTGACCTTCATTTCTTAAAGTAAAGATGGGCAGTGAGCCCCATAGGAGTGAATAGGCCCCATGACGATCGGGAGGGTGCAGGGTAGGAAGGGGTTAGGTTAGGTGGTTGTAATGGGCCGTGTATGGGGCCATAGGATTGGTGGAAAGAACTGCATGGGAAATTGGGGGAGAGCAGGGAAGGGGTGGGGTGTTGTAGGAGGTATAAAGGGGGTTCTGCCTAGGTTACCTCCTCTTTGTTGTTTCAAGTTTTGTGTCTCCAGGACGTGCGTGCTGCCTTGTGGAGATGGCAGATCTGACTGCGCTGCTGGAGATGGTGCGTGGGGCCTCTGAGGTCCTCGGTGTGGACGCGCTGCGGGAGCAGCTTGCGGCGGTCTGTGAGGCTGGAGCGGTTATGCCAGCTGCTCCTGCACCCAGGCCTACGCTACGTGCTCGGTGGGCGCGTCCGCCGGAGCGCTACTCCCCCGGCGGGGGGAGGAGAGAATGATCGAGGCGCCACTTCGGGGACCCTCCGGGGCAGCGGAACCCTCCATCTCACCCTGCGGAGTTGCTGGCCACCGGGAGGAATCCTTGCCAGGGATCCCGTGGGTCGGAGGTGGGCCTACTTCCGGTTTGCGGCCTGCATGGCCCCGGACCAGAGCAGCGGCAGCCCCTGGTGAAGTGCGGGCCGGGGTGGGAGCCCGGTGTCACGGAACAGTGGAGGAGACTCCCTGCAGACAGCAGGGGAGCATCACTGGATGGGCGGGAGGTGCGGACCGGAGCGTCAGCTAGAGATGACAGGAGGAGGGGTCGGAGCAGGAGCAGGGCCGGATGCGGTCTATTATAACGGTCCCCCCCAGCAAGGATCGGGCTGGGGGGTGTTCCCAGCACACATCAGGAGCAGGACGGCCTTCCTGCAGTCGGAAGCAAGGGGGACCACTGAGAGCAGCAGATGGAGCAGCAGTGCAGCAGACAGGCATGGGAGCAGTGAGGAAGGACGGCGGCAGGGCACCACGTCGCAACAAAAGGAAGAGGTCCAGCAGGATGCGGTGACCATGGGGGGTTGACGGCCACCAGGTGCGGGCTGTCCCCTCGATGGTCCCCCCTGAGGACTTCGGCAACACTTCAGACTCCGTCGAGGAAGAAGGACCGGTGGTGGCGGCGGGTCGGATGGAGCAACAGCGGGAAGTTCGTGCTACGGCTGTCCCGGATTCCGGTCAGAGGCAGCCCGGTGAGAGGACGACAGATATGTTTAATGCTGTGTGTAATGCGGGCGGGGGATCTTCCACGGGGGCAGTATGCAGGGTGCGAGTGCGGTCGGACAATTGAGGTTACCTGGCCCGGAATTTTGGGGGCAGCTGTTGGGGGTGTTGCAGGGGTTGTCTGCAGAGCGGTTAAGACGGAATGGGCCTGGGTCTCCGGTGGGGGCGTGGGTGGGCTCCTCAGGGGATGTGCCGACGGTGGTGCCGGTGCGCGAGGTAGAGGCGCAGGAAGCTGCACCAGGTAGTTGTGGGACAGGCAGCCGGCGGGGCGGCTGAGGTGGTTGCGAGTAAAAATGCGGAAAAAGAGAAAGAAATGGAGGACGAGGTTGTGCGGTTGGACGATAGGGCACGGAGTGAAATTTACGTGTGCTTTGAAAGTCCGTTAGGGGTACATTTAAAAAAGGAAGTGAGGGAGAAGATATGGAAAGGGGAGTATGTGGAAATTTTTTCCCTGCTTCCCTTGGAGAAGTTTAATTTGCAGAAAGTGAAGCCAAGTGATTCAAAGAAGGAGAAGGAGGATGAAGAGAAGAGGAGGTATAGGTTGATCCCGAGAACTTTTACTAACTGGCTACAGGCCTTTGCGATCTTAGCCAGCGTGATTGGGGAAAAGGAGCCGGAGCATTGTTCCGCCCTGTTTGGTTATATGGACTCGATAGGGGAGGCGTATAGAGTGTACGGAGGTTTAGGGTGGCTGAGATATGACGAGCAGTTACGGCAACGGAAGGCTCTGCGGCCTGGTGTCCGGTGGGATCACAAGGATATTTCCTTGTGGATGCGGCTAATGACGGCTCCGGCTCAGCCCTTTCGAGGGGGTGCCAGGAGCCCAGGTGCGAGCGGCAGGTCCCCGGCTGGCCAGAAAAAAAGGGGCATGTTGGCAATTTAATGAGGGACAGTGTAAGTTTGGGGCCTCGTGTCAGTTCAAACACGAGTGTTCCGGTTGTGGAGATTCCCACTCTTTGGCCAGGTACTTCAAGAAAGGTAAAGGAAAGTCAGGGGAGGGGTCTGGAAAAAGGGAGGACGCCAGTGAGGGTAGAAGCGATGCTTCCCTATTTAAATAGATATCCGGATGTTCGGGTGGCTGAGCTGTTGGCGAGTGGTTTTACTAAGGGTTTTCGGATTCCGTTTGAATCTGAGGCACCGGTGTTTCGCCCTGGTAACTTGAGGTCCGCAAAAGAACATCCGGAAGTGGTGAGGGAAAAGCTGCAAAAGGAGGTGGAGTTGGGGAGGATGGCGGGCCCGTTCCAGGACCCGCCATTCTCCAACTTAAGGATTTCACCCCTGGAGGTGGTACCCAAGAAGGAGCCGAACAAATTTCGGCTCATTCATCATTTATCTTATCCGGCTGGGTTGTCAGTGAATGATGGGATATCACCTGAGTTGTCGGTGGTCTGTTATGTATCGTTCGACAAGGCATTGGAGTTGGTACGGTTAGCAGGGCGGGGGGCCCTGATGGCGAAGGTGGACGTGGAAGCAGCTTTTCGTTTACTTCCAGTGCATCCAGAGAATCTTTATCTCTTAGGGCGGCTTTGCACGTTGCAACATCGCACGTGCGATGTCGGTGGGGTCAAATCGAAAGTGACGCACATCCAGCGTCACTTTCGACATCGTTGTGTGTAAATCCTAGATGATACGATTAACGAGCGCAAAAGCGTCGTTATCGTATCATCGTTGCAGGCTCCAACTTTTTAATAATTACGCTGCCGCGACAGGTACGATGTTGTTCCTCGTTTCTGCGGCAGCACACATCGCTGTGTGTAAAGCCGCAGAAGTGAGGAACATCTCCTTACCTGCCGGCGGCGGCTATACGGACGGAAGGAGGTGGGCGGGATGTTTACATCCTGCTCATCTCCGCCCCTCCGCCGCTATTGGCCGCCTGCCGTGTGACGTCGCTATGACGCCGCATGACCCACCCCTTAGGAAGGAGGCGTGTCGCCGGCCAGAGCGACGGTCGCAGGGCAGGTGAGTGCATGTGAAGCTGGCGTAGCGATAATTTTCGCTACGTCAGCTATCACAAGATATCGTACCTGCGACGGGGCGGGGACTATTCTTGCGACATTGCAGCATCGGCTTGCGATGTCGCAACGTTCAAAGCCCGCCTTAGGGTGCATGTGGGATGGTGATTACTACGTGGATCATTGCCTGCCTATGGGCTGTTCCATTTCGTGTGCTAATTTTGAGGCATTCAGTTCTTTCGTGGTAGTCAGGGACGTGGCAGGAGTTCATTCAGTGATTCACTATTTGGATGATTTCTTTTGCGTTGGACCGGCGGGCTCCTCGGTTTGCTCCTTGTTGTTATTTACGTTAGAGCGGATAGCGCGGAGCCTGGGTATTCCGTTGGTGAAGGAAAAAAAAAAAGGGCCGGTAACGGCCCTGTGTTTTTTAGGCATCGAAATTGATACGGTGGCAATGGAATGCCGGTTGCCGAAGGGGAAGCTGATGGATCTGAAGGCGTCGGTGTGGTTTTTGTCTCGGGCTAAGAAAGTGCGGTTGCGGGATTTGCAGTCAGTGCTTGGGAAATTGATTTTCGCCTGTCGCATTATGCCGATGGGGCGGATATTTAACAGGAGACTGGTGAGCGCAACCGCGGTGGTGACAGCTCCGAATCACTTTGTCAGAGTGACCAAGGTGATGAAAGGGGATTTGCTGGTCTGGGATGATTTTTTGGACCAGTACAACGGAAGGACGCTATGGATGAGCAAGGCATTGTCCAATAGCCAGCTGGAATTGTTTACGGATGCGGCCGGAGCGACGGGTTTTGGAGCAATTTTTCAAATGCACTGGTGCGTGGGAAAGTGGCCATGGCTTTGGGTGGAAAAAGGGTTGGTAAAGAACTTGGCGCTGCTGGAACTGTTTCCCATTATAGTGGCGGTGGAGTTGTGGGGTCCCACATTTGCAGGCAAGAAGATTTGCATGCATTGTGACAACATGGCGGTGGTGCATTTTATCAATGCATTGTCAGCAAAATCTCCACCGGTAGTAGGATATTTAAGACATCTGGTGTTGCGTTGCTTGGTGTTAAACATTTGTGTGGTGGCTAGGCATGTGCCCGGGGTTGAAAACAAGGTGGCTGATGAGCTCTCTCGGTTTCAGTTTTACAGGTTCAGGAGGCTGGTGCCAGGAGCAGACGTGGATGGAGAACTCTGCCCGGAATGGCTGTGGGACCTGGCATCGGTGTAGCGTTTGAGGGAGTTGAGCGCGGTTCGTGGTTCTCCAGTTCGCGGCTCGAGTGATTTTGGGGGCTGTTCTAGATCGAACTAGAACTCGAGCTTTTTTGCAAAAGCTCGATAGTTCTAGATACGTTCGAGAACGGTTCTAGCAGCAAAAAAAACAGCTAATTCCTAGCTGGCTTTCCGCTGTAATAGTGTAAGTCACTCTGTGACTCACACTATTATGACATTTCAGTGTATAGTGTGCGGGAACAGCGCATTCAGATCACTGCTGTATGTATAATGGCGATCGACATTTTTTTTTTTTTTCCTTGTCTTCCTTCCCTAAGCGCGCGCGTGTAGTGGGAAGGGCCAGCATGTCAGCCAATCCCAGACACACACACAGCTAAGTGGACTTTTAGCCAGAGAAGCAACGGCATGTGTGATAGGATGTCCATGTCACATGTCCCTGCATTATAAAAACGAGTATCTGCCCGTCCGGACGTCATTATCTCTTCTGCGTCCTTGGTGTCAGACATCATTGGCGCAGCTCCTATCGCCGATACAGCTGTATTACGCTCCATACACAGCGATGGACAGCTTAGGGATAGCACTTTCTATCAGTCCTTTTAAGGGCTCATACCGGCAGGGTCAGAGCCATAGGTGATAGGTCCTGAAAACAGAGTTTAACAGCTACACAAGATGACAGCGTCTGTGTAGCTAAGGTCAGGGATTTCCTCGCTGCATTTCCCCATTAGGAGGGATAGAAAGGCAGGCTTCCTTTCCTCTACCCAGAGACCCACAACCCTGCCACTGTACCCTCCTGCCCTTTGCACACTCCAACTCATTGTTACTAAGCCATTATACTAGCAAACACTGAGTGAACTTAGTGGCATCCTAAACGTGGCTATTGGACTTCTGTATAGTCCCAGTAGTGCAAAGATAGTTGCAGCACGTCTGCCTGCATTGCACACTCCAACTCATTATAACTAAGCCATTATACTAGCAAACACTGAGTGAACTTAGTGGCATCCTAAACGTGGCTATTGGACTTCTGTATAGTCCCAGTAGTGCAAAGACAGTTGCAGCACGTCTGCCTGCATTGCACACTCCAACTCATTATAACTAAGCCATTATATTAGCAAACACTGAGTGAACTTAGTGGCATCCTAAACGTGGCTATTGGACTTCTGTATAGTCCTAGTAGTGCAAAGATAGTTGCAGCACGTCTGCCTGCATTGCACACTCCAACTCATTATAACTAAGCCATTATACTAGCAAACACTGAGTGAAATTAGTGGCATCCTAAACGTGGCTATTGGACTTCTGTATAGTCCCAGTAGTGCAAAGATAGTTGCAGCACGTCTGCCTGCATTGCACACTCCAACTCATTATAACTAAGCCATTATACTAGCAAACACTGAGTGAACCTAGTGGCATCCTAAACGTGGCTATTGGACTTCTGTATAGTCCCAGTAGTGCAAAGATATTTGCAGCACGTCTGCCTGCATTGCACACTCCAACTCATTATAACTAAGCCATTATACTAGCAAACACTGAGTGAACTTAGTGGCATCCTAAACGTGGCTATTGGACTTCTGTATAGTCCCAGTAGTGCAAAGACAGTTGCAGCACGTCTGCCTGCATTGCACACTCCAACTCATTATAACTAAGCCATTATATTAGCAAACACTGAGTGAACTTAGTGGCATCCTAAACGTGGCTATTGGACTTCTGTATAGTCCTAGTAGTGCAAAGATAATTGCAGCACGTCTGCCTGCATTGCACACTCCAACTCATAATAACTAAGCCATTATACTAGCAAACACTGAGTGAACTTAGTGGCATCCTAAACGTGGCTATTGGACTTCTGTATAGTCCCAGTAGTGCAAAGATAGTTGCAGCACGTCTGCCTGCATTGCACACTCCAACTCATTATAACTAAGCCATTATACTAGCAAACACTGAGTGAACCTAGTGGCATCCTAAACGTGGCTATTGGACTTCTGTATAGTCCCAGTAGTGCAAAGATAGTTGCAGCACGTCTGCCTGCATTGCACACTCAAACTCATTATAACTAAGCCATTATACTAGCAAACACTGAGTGAACTTAGTGGCATCCTAAACGTGGCTATTGGACTTCTGTAAAATCCCAGTAGTGCAAAGATATTTGCAGCACGTCTGCCTGCATTGCACACTCCAACTCATTATAACTAAGCCATTATACTAGCAAACACTGAGTGAACTTAATGGCATCCTAAACGTGGCTATTGGACTTCTGTATAGTCCCAGTAGTGCAAAGATAGTTGCAGCACGTCTGCCTGCATTGCACACTCCAACTCATTATAACTAAGCCATTATACTAGCAAACACTGAGTGAACTTAGTGGCATCCTAAACGTGGCTATTGGACTTCTGTATAGTCCTAGTAGTGCAAAGATAATTGCAGCACGTCTGCCTGCATTGCACACTCCAACTCATAATAACTAAGCCATTATACTAGCAAACACTGAGTGAACTTAGTGGCATCCTAAACGTGGCTATTGGACTTCTGTATAGTCCCAGTAGTGCAAAGATAGTTGCAGCACGTCTGCCTGCATTGCACACTCCAACTCATTATAACTAAGCCATTATACTAGCAAACACTGAGTGAACCTAGTGGCATCCTAAACGTGGCTATTGGACTTCTGTATAGTCCCAGTAGTGCAAAGATAGTTGCAGCACGTCTGCCTGCATTGCACACTCAAACTCATTATAACTAAGCCATTATACTAGCAAACACTGAGTGAACTTAGTGGCATCCTAAACGTGGCTATTGGACTTCTGTAAAATCCCAGTAGTGCAAAGATATTTGCAGCACGTCTGCCTGCATTGCACACTCCAACTCATTATAACTAAGCCATTATACTAGCAAACACTGAGTGAACTTAGTGGCATCCTAAACATGGCTATTGGACTTCTGTATAGTCCCAGTAGTGCAAAGATAGTTGCAGCACGTCTGCCTGCATTGCACACTCCAACTCATTATAACTAAGCCATTATACTAGCAAACACTGAGTGAACTTAATGGCATCCTAAACGTGGCTATTGGACTTCTGTATAGTCCCAGTAGTGCAAAGATAGTTGCAGCACGTCTGCCTGCATTGCACACTCCAACTCATTATAACTAAGCCATTATACTAGCAAACACTGAGTGAACTTAGTGGCATCCTAAACGTGGCTATTGGACTTCTGTAGAGTCCTAGTAGTGCAAAGATATTTGCAGCACGTCTGCCTGCATTGCACACTCAAACTCATTATAACTAAGCCATTATACTAGCAATTTATGCTGCCAGTTTAAGGGCCGTAGTTGCATTGTCAGGGATATTTATTCTTTATTTTTCTGCTGTTAATAAAGCTAGACCACCATTGCAATCTACACCACCTCTCAATTTTTACTACCACATTTTCAGTGCACAATCTTGTCGCAATCAACATGAGTGGCAAAATGACAGATGCTTGTGGAAAGGGGAAGAGGCGTGGTGGAAATGGAAAAAAAGGGTTTGTCCATGGGAAAGGTGGCAAAGCTCCATTATCATCTGCTGAAGATAGACCATCTACCAGCAAAAGTAAGATGTCTACTACTTACCGTGGACAATCCAATGTGCTCCCTTTTTTACGGACACGAACAACAGGAACAAAGGTAGATGATGGCCAAAAAAGGAAAATGCTTGAATGGATCTCAAGTGGTCCAACAAGTGCCCTCTCAGCCACTTCAAGTACCGCATCCAAAAAACACCAGTCCTCTGAGTTGTCATCCCAATCAAACTTGCTTTCTCCCAGCTCTGAAGTCTCCATCTGCCCTGCACAGTATGGTGGAACTGAGATGGCTGAGTCTGCAGAGCTGTTCAGTCACACTATAGCCTGGGAATCAGAGGTCTGCTCCCAAGCTACAGTGAGTACAGACCAAGAAATGGTCTGCAGTGATGCAAAACCAAAAAAGATCCCAGTGATCAGTAATACCAATACATGAAGTAAAAGGAAGATCCCTGGTATAAAAGGAGACCAAAAACAAAATATATGGTGAAATACACAATATTTTTAATAAAAAAGTGAGCGTGACAAAAGGACAGACAATACAGGCAAAAGAGTGTCAAAATTGCCGGACACACAGGATGCACAAACCGCACCAGCAGATGGAAAACTAGCCACCAAACATATGGGTCCGATTATAACAGGCCAGATAGCCAGAAAAGGAAGGGAGAGGCAAATAAGTCAAGGGATAGATTTCCCATATAAAGCTCACCCTTAGAGCAATGTCAAAAACTTGTCATATCATGAAATAATGATAAATTTACCTTGAGACATATTACAGACTGTTTGGTGTACAGGCTGGTGGTGGTGGGCGGGGCCTCGACGCGCGTTTCACCGGGCGTGGCTTCGTCAGGAGGCTGGCCATCGTGCATAGCATGTGGGTTTATAAAGTATATGACAGGGATCCCAGGCAAATCGGCGCGCTCCGCGTCATGTTGCCCCGCCTTCCGGGGCAGGAGCCGCCGGGCACCACGTGGGAGAACAGAGGGAGGACGGACGTCATCCCTCCATTCGTCACAGGAGCACCCGGAAGCCCCCACCGCAGAAGGCACGGACAGCGCATGCGCGCGTCGCGTCTGTGCACTGCAAAACACCCACCTAACAATGACGTGGGGTGAGGACAATTAGAGAGGGGGGTAAAGGTCCCTGTAAGTATATAAACCACACAAATTAAAATCAAGTTAAAAAACATACAAAGATGGCCAGTAGGCCCAATTAAAATTCGCGCAACTAATTACAGAAAGGATTTGAAACTAATCGACTCGTTCAGGCCCATGGGGGTGACAGTATCCAAGGTGACCATCCACCTTGTCTCTTTCTGTAGGAGTCTCTTTGTCATGTCACCTCCCCTAATGCCCATATACACGTGGTCGATTCCACGTATGCACAGGCCACGAGGATTACTTGAGTGGTGGAAGAAAAAATGTTTGGGGATGGTTTTTAATTTTTCTGGTTCAAGGGTTTGAGCGGCATTACGGATGTCTCTGACATGCTCCTGTGATCGAACTCTCAGGCTACGTGTGGTCATGCCAATGTAGATCAACCCACACGGGCATGTGGCATGATAGACGACTGCCTCCGTATTACAGTTGATAAAATGTACTATCCGGAACTGCTTGTCACCCCGGGAATTACTGAAATCAAGTCGCTTGGGGATATATTGACAGGCAGAGCACGAGCCACATGGAAAAGAGCCCCACGGGGGTCCACGACTGCCAAAAATGAATTTACTCCTAGGAGGAATATTCCTTCCCTCTTTTCCTCCTTCTTCTTCCCCTCTTCCTTTCTCCTCCCTCCCCCTCCCCCCCCCCTTTTTTTCCCCACACTTATATATT
Source organism: Anomaloglossus baeobatrachus (assembly GCF_048569485.1). Classification (NCBI taxonomy): domain Eukaryota; kingdom Metazoa; phylum Chordata; class Amphibia; order Anura; family Aromobatidae; genus Anomaloglossus; species Anomaloglossus baeobatrachus. Next base: position 109,476,452 of record NC_134362.1, read on the forward strand.
ACATACTGTGGCCTCTCTTGTCTTATCTGAGACGAGGGGTATCTGCTACTGTCCAGCTACTATGGAGCACTGCGCCCCTTTGTAGGTTAGGGAGGGACCGGTCCTTTCATTCTGCTCCTTTACTTTACCCCAGTTACAGCTTATTGCCCTTCAAATGGTCCCCCGCTTCCATTTTCGGGGTACTCATGCATCTGGGCTGACATGCAGGTGCTTGGGTTTACACTCCTAGATATGCTATTATACTTTTATTATATGGTTGCTGGGAGACCTTTGAGGCGTTGTGCGCATGCTCTTCTGCGCCTTTTCGATATGGGGATTCCGGTCTTGGAACCCCGTGATGTATTATCCTGTCATCAGACACTCCCCTGTGTTTCTTCTGGCTGGCTGTACCCAGAGCCTAGACGCGACGTGCGCATGCGCGATCAGCGTCCCCTGGGATAGGAGGGTTCGTAGCCTGAACTCCGTGACATATATGTCCGGCTGTTCCTCCCCCTCTCTAATTGTCCTCACTCCACGTCATTGTTAGGTGGGTCTTTTGCAGTGCACAGACGCGACGCGCGCATGCGCTGTCCGTGCCTTCTGCGGTGGGGGCTTCCGGGTGCTCCTGTGACGAATGGAGGGATGACGTCCGTCCTCCCTCTGTTCTCCCACGTGGTGCCCGGCGGCTCCTGCCCCGGAAGGCGGGGCAACATGACGCGGAGCGCGCCGATTTGCCTGGGATCCCTGTCATATACTTTATAAACCCACATGCTATGCACGATGGCCAGCCTCCTGACGAAGCCACGCCCGGTGAAACGCGCGTCGAGGCCCCGCCCACCACCACCAGCCTGTCCACCAAACAGTCTGTAATATGTCTCAAGGTAAATTTATCATTATTTCATGATATGACAAGTTTTTGACATTGCTCTAAGGGTGAGCTTTATATGGGAAATCTATCCCTTGACTTATTTGCTTCTCCCTTCCTTTTCTGGCTATCTGGCCTGTTATAATCGGACCCATATGTTTGGTGGCTAGTTTTCCATCTGCTGGTGCGGTTTGTGCATCCTTTGTGTCCGGCAATTTTGACACTCTTTTGCCTGTATTGTCTGTCCTTTTGTCACGCTCACTTTTTTATTAAAAATATTGTGTATTTCACCATATATTTTGTTTTTGGTCTCCTTTTATACCAGGGATCTTCCTTTTACTTCATGTATTGGTATTATTGATCACTGGGATCTTTTTTGGTTTTGCATTCTCAATGGGACCCTCCCTTTTAGGGAAGCTGTAGGTTTACTATCTTTGAATTTCTTATTGCAGAGTCCGCTTCTGGATTCATGGATTACAAAAAACGTGACAAAGCCTGGGTATCACAACTCAGCACAGTATTTGGTGACCAAGTGACAGGTGGTACTGAGACACAAAACATTACAGATTTGAAAAGTGAAATTAAAACCTTGCTCAAAAAACGAGCAAAAGTTTGGTGGAATAAGGCGGCTCTTGAGAATTATTTACAAAAGGGGATTATTCCCAGAGGCCTACGGGTCCAACTTTTTCCTACCCCTTACATCCAGGACCCCTCATTTGTTCAGAGGTGGGAGGAGACACTTTCCAAGTGCTCCCTCACACTCTTGGAACTTCTGATCGGCCTTGATAAAAAGACTTTGGATCAATTGGAGAAAGATATTGAGAATACCCGACTTAAACTTCAAACTGCTCTCACCCCGGATGAGCTGAGGAGCTTTGATAGTTCTCTTGAGGATACTTTAAATCAGTGGGAACTCGATATACAGACTTTAAAAACTAAAAAATTCCAACGGGACCTTGGAGACTATCAAAACAAGTCTGTGTACCGGTGGCAACCGAAGACCCGCGGTGGTCCTCGTTCTCAATCTATTTCCACTACATCCTCTGTCTCTGAGGAGGAATGTGGGGCCCGTTTTTTAGACAAACGATCCACCCCTGGAGAGGGACGTGGTCCCGAATTTCTACTAAAAGCTTCTGCAGGCAGAAATCAGCCACACAGGTACAACACAAGGAAACGGAATCACAAGAGATATTAAAGGTAATTAATCTATCTAGCCACGTTCTTACCCAATCTCAGATTGACATATTATCTCGGGGTCTATCATTTTCTCCCGTTGGGAGGTTTGATTACTTTGATGCTGTCAAAGATCTTGAATTATTCGCTCGGAAACTCACCTTTAAGAAATACTTCTCTAATGACCCTCCCCCTTTTACATCTGATGTGGAACTACAGGCCCTCAGAGATCTTGAGGCACTAGCCCGTGAACAGGAGGGTAATTCCTCAGTACTTCCCATACATCTGCACCGGCGATCGCAGCATTTCCCGCCCAAATACGGTAGCTCACAGATTGAGATCTTTGTTCGCCTGGTTAAAGAAGAGTTATCTCATTTTTCTAACAACATTGATCATGACAATCTATCACACAACCAAAGACACGCCATTCGCTCCTTACAGCAAATGCGGGACATTGTTATTAAACCGGCGGACAAGGGCGGGAATGTTGTGTTATGGCCGGTGCAGATGTATGAGGCGGAAGCCTTCAGACAACTTAATGATAAACTCTGTTATCAACGGTTGACTAGCTGCCCGATGGCTGCCTTTACCCGGGAACTGAAATCTTTATTGGATGATGGTGTTGAAACACATGCCATCACTCCAAAAATGTATGACTCATTGATGCCTACTCATCCTGTCGTGGCCACTTTTATCTCCTTCCCAAGATTCACAAGGACCCCCATGCCCCACCTGGCAGACCTATCGTCTCTGGCATTGGGGGTCTTTGTGAACCGATCTGTCGCTTTGTGGATTTTTTTCTCCAGCAGTGTGTCCAAACTTTACGATCATTTGTGCAGGACACAAACGACGTTTTGAGAAGATTGGACGGGGTGATTTTGGAGGAGGATATGTGGTTGGTGAGCTGCGACGTGGAATCCCTGTATACTTCTATACGTCATTCACAGGGCATTGAGGCTGTTGAATTTTTCTTAAATATGACTAACTTTGAACCAGTTCTTCAGGAGTTCATTATATCTCTCCTTCGGTTCATTCTCAGCCATAATTTCTTCGTGTTCAAGGACCGCCCCTTCCTACAGCTCCAGTGAACGGCTATGGGGGCTGCGTGTGCACCCTCATATGCCAACTTATTCCTGGGCCTGTGGGAAAGGGAGGCGGTCCTTGACACGATGGGCCATGAACATGTTGTTTCATGGATGCGCTATATAGATGATGTGCTCTTCATATGGCAGGGTTCCACGTCGCAGCTTGATACCTTTTTACAACTTCTTAATGCTAATGACCGTAACATTCGTCTGACTTAGCAGTTCAGTCAAATTTCGATCGATTTCTTGGATATATCTATCTGTAAACAACATGACGGCTCCCTCCGGACTGATATCTACCGTAAACAGACTGCAACTAATTCACTCCTGCATTTTTCCTCTTCACACCCCCCACAGTTAAAACGCTCTATCCCCATCGGACAATTCCTCCGTGCACGGAGGATTTGTTCGGATGATACGACATTTCATAATCAAGCCTCCATCTTGTCCAGCCGGTTTAAAGAGAGGGGATATCGGTCTGTGGACATCAACAGGGGATACCAACGGGCATGTGGCATCTCGAGACAGACGTTGCTGTCAAGAGATAGAACTCAGAGGAGATCGGGAGATAACACTGTTAGGTTTATCACCTCCTTTAATTGTAAATCGCAAGAATTCAAAAAGGTCATGGAAAAACATTGGCCTGTTCTACTCACGGATAGGGATTTGAAAACTACCCTTACATCACATCCCTCCATTACTTGGCGCAAGTCACGCAATCTAAGAGATTTGCTTACTAAGAGCCACTTTATTCCTCCTAGGAGTAAATTCATTTTTGGCAGTCGTGGACCCCCGTGGGGCTCTTTTCCATGTGGCTCGTGCTCTGCCTGTCAATATATCCCCAAGCGACTTGATTTCAGTAATTCCCGGGGTGACAAGCAGTTCCGGATAGTACATTTTATCAACTGTAATACGGAGGCAGTCGTCTATCATGCCACATGCCCGTGTGGGTTGATCTACATTGGCATGACCACACGTAGCCTGAGAGTTCGATCACAGGAGCATGTCAGAGACATCCGTAATGCCGCTCAAACCCTTGAACCAGAAAAATTAAAAACCATCCCCAAACATTTTTTCTTCCACCACTCAAGTAATCCTCGTGGCCTGTGCATACGTGGAATTGACCACGTGTATATGGGCATTAGGGGAGGTGACATGACAAAGAGACTCCTACAGAAAGAGACAAGGTGGATGGTCACCTTGGATACTGTCACCCCCATGGGCCTGAACGAGTCGATTAGTTTCAAATCCTTTCTGTAATTAGTTGCGCGAATTTTAATTGGGCCTACTGGCCATCTTTGTATGTTTTTTAACTTGATTTTAATTTGTGTGGTTTATATACTTACAGGGACCTTTACATCTATGTACATATTGACCGACCGGCTCCGTGTTGATTGCGCCCCCTCAGATGACTGGATACACACGTGATCGGATTGATGCAACATGGACTTTTGAAGACCGCCACTGGAATTTCTATATTTATGCTTTCCCATTTTGTGTATAGATATCACACATACTTTTATGTCTTCACATATCCTGTGTCCTGTGCCCCCCTTCCCCCCCCCCTCCCCTCTTCTTCCTTCCCTGACTGTTTTCTTCCCTCTTTTCCTCCTTCTTCTTCTTCCCCTCTTCCTTTCTCCTCCCTCCCCTCCCCCCCCCCTTTTTTTCCCCACACTTATATATTACATACTGTGGCCTCTCTTGTCTTATCTGAGACGAGGGGTATCTGCTACTGTCCAGCTACTATGGAGCACTGCGCCCCTTTGTAGGTTAGGGAGGGACCGGTCCTTTCATTCTGCTCCTTTACTTTACCCCAGTTACAGCTTATTGCCCTTCAAATGGTCCCCCGCTTCCATTTTCGGGGTACTCATGCATCTGGGCTGACATGCAGGTGCTTGGGTTTACACTCCTAGATATGCTATTATACTTTTATTATATGGTTGCTGGGAGACCTTTGAGGCGTTGTGCGCATGCTCTTCTGCGCCTTTTCGATATGGGGATTCCGGTCTTGGAACCCCGTGATGTATTATCCTGTCATCAGACACTCCCCTGTGTTTCTTCTGGCTGGCTTTTACCCAGAGCCTAGACGCGACGCGCGCATGCGCGATCAGCGTCCCCTGGGATAGGAGGGTTCGTAGCCTGAACTCCGTGACATATATGTCCGGCTGTTCCTCCCCCTCTCTAATTGTCCTCACCCCACGTCATTGTTAGGTGGGTGTTTTGCAGTGCACAGACGCGACGCGCGCATGCGCTGTCCGTGCCTTCTGCGGTGGGGGCTTCCGGGTGCTCCTGTGACGAATGGAGGGATGACGTCCGTCCTCCCTCTGTTCTCCCACGTGGTGCCCGGCGGCTCCTGCCCCGGAAGGCGGGGCAACATGACGCGGAGCGCGCCGATTTGCCTGGGATCCCTGTCATATACTTTATAAACCCACATGCTATGCACGATGGCCAGCCTCCTGACGAAGCCACGCCCGGTGAAACGCGCGTCGAGGCCCCGCCCACCACCACCAGCCTGTCCACCAAACAGTCTGTAATATGTCTCAAGGTAAATTTATCATTATTTCATGATATGACAAGTTTTTGACATTGCTCTAAGGGTGAGCTTTATATGGGAAATCTATCCCTTGACTTATTTGCCTCTCCCTTCCTTTTCTGGCTATCTGGCCTGTTATAATCGGACCCATATGTTTGGTGGCTAGTTTTCCATCTGCTGGTGCGGTTTGTGCATCCTTTGTGTCCGGCAATTTTGACACTCTTTTGCCTGTATTGTCTGTCCTTTTGTCACGCTCACTTTTTTATTAAAAATATTGTGTATTTCACCATATATTTTGTTTTTGGTCTCCTTTTATACCAGCGGTCTTCCTTTTACTTCATGTATTGGTATTACTGATCACTGGGATCTTTTTTGGTTTTGCATTCTCAATGGGACCCTCCCTTTTAGGGAAGCTGTAGGTTTACAATGGTCTGCAGTGATGCCCAGAACCTTTGTGACTCTGATTCAGGCCGTGAGGACCAAGTTTCTGAGCATAATGTTGACCCTTTGTCACAAACTGTAACACCTGTGGTTATAGACAATGAGGAACATACTGATGACGATGAGACGCAGATACCAGATTGGGATGACAACTTAAATATTCGGTCAGGGCAAGAAGATGCTCGGTCTGAGGGGGAGGGGAGTGCAAACACAACAATTGATGATGAAGTTCTAGATCCCACCTACTGTCAACCCCCAGTCAGGCACTCGAGGAGGTCAACAGAGGCGGTGGAGGAGGATGTAACCAACGACGAAGTTACCTTGTGCCTTCCTGGACAGAGTCGGAGCACTGGTAGCACGTCTACAACTGCATCATCAGCCACCACTCTGCCTCTGAGCACTAGTCGGGGGGGCTCAGCAGGTTGCATGCCCTCTAAGCCTTGCCTAGCCTGGTCCTTTTTTTACATAGAAAAAGATCGCCCAAATTATGTGATGTGTAAAATTTGTCGTGATTCTGTTAGTAGAGGTCAAAACCTCAGCAGTTTGACAACTTCTTCCATAATCGTCACATGAATAAATATCATAGGTGGGAAGCTCACCGTGCTGCAATGCGGCCTAGCGGAGCGAACCATCCACGGCCTGCCCCTTCCAGTGCATCTGCGCGCTCTTCATCTTCTAGGACTGTGGGGACAGCTGTCACACCTGGTTTTCCACGCACAACTTCCACCACTGTAACCACAACAGGCAGTTTGCTTGGTAGGTCGTCAGTTGGTTTGGAAGGGGAAACAAGTGAGTGTGTACAGCTCTCTCAGACATCGATAGCACCAACGTTGGATGAAGGCAACATCATGTCTCCGCCTGCACTTTCCTCACAAACCTGCATTTTTACAGGGATACCCTACTCAACACCGTCTACACACAGCAGCCAGATCTCTGTCCCTCAGATGTGGTCAAATAAAAGGCCATTTCCTGCGACCCATGACAAAGCTAAGAGGTTGACTTTATCCCTCTGTAAGCTCTTGGCTACCGAAATGCTGCCTTTCCGCCTAGTGGACACACAGGATTTTAGAGACCTTATGTCTGTCACTGTGCCCCAGTACCAGATGCCTAGTCACCACTACTTCTCTAAGAAAGGTGTGCCCGCGCTACACCAGCATGTCGCACACAACATCACCGCTTCCTTGAGAAACTCTGTGTGTCAACGGGTGCATTTCACCACCGATACTTGGACCAGTAAGCATGGACAGGGATGTTACATGTCGCTGACTGGGCACTGGGTAACTATGGTGATAGATGGTGAAGGGTCTGCTGCACAAGTCTTGCCGTCCCCACGACTTGTGTGTCAATCCTCTGTCTGTCCAAGTTCCGCCACTGCTTCTGCCTCCTCCACCTCATCTGGGTCCTCCACCTCCGCCCCAAGCCTGCCTGGTCAGGCCACCAGCGTTCTCACTGCGCAGAATGAATCACGCACCCCTCATTACTATGCTGGCAGCAGAGCGCAACGGCATGAGGCGGTCTTTAGCTTGACATGTCTTGGGAATAGGAGTCACACAGCTGAGGAGTTGTGGTCAGCTCTGCGGTCCGAGTTTAATAAATGGTTGTCTCCACTCAACCTGCAGCCTGGTAAGGCCGTGTGAGACAATGCTGCAAACCTGGGTGCGGCCCTTCGCCTGGGCAAGGTGACACACGTGCCTTGTATGGCTCACGTGTTGAACCTTGTTGTCCAGCAATTCTTAACACACTATCCCGGCCTAGATGGCCTTCTGACCAGGGCACGAAAACTGTCTGCTCACTTCCGCCGTTCAACCGCCGCAGCTGAGCGACTTGCATCGCTCCAGAAGTCTTTCGGCCTGCCGGTTCATCGCCTGAAATGCGATGTGGCGACACGCTGGAATTCGACTCTCCACATGTTACAGCGACTGTGGCAGCACCGCCGAGCCCTGGTGCAATACGTCATGACGTATAGCCTGGGCCAACGAGATGCAGAGGTGGAGCAGATCACCCTGATGGAGTGGTCTCAGATCAAGGACCTATGCACCCTTCTGCACAGTTTCGACATGGCGGCGAATATGTTTAGCGCTGACAATGCCATTATCAGCATGACAAATCCAGTCATATACATGCTGGAGCACACGCTAAACACTATTCGGAGTCAGGGGGTGGGACAACAGGAAGGGGAGGAACTACAGGAGGATTCATATGCGCAAGGGACAACAACATCACCAAGGTCCAGACGTTCATCATCACCAATGAAGCAGGCATGGGACCATGGTGGACAGGGATCAACAAGGGCGCATAGTAGCAGGCGAAATGTTGAGGAAGGTGCAGGAGAACATGAAGAAATGGAGGACGAACTGTCCATGGACATGGAAGACTCAGAGGATGAGGGAGACCTTGGTCAAATTTTAGTTGAAAGAGGTTGGGGGGAGATGTCAGAGGAAGAAAGAACGGGTAGCACCTCTATGCCACAAACACAGCGTGGACTTGGTCCGCATGGCTGCGCAAGACACATGAGTGCCTTCTTGTTGCACTACCTCCAACATGACCCTCGTATTGTCAAAATTAGAAGTGATGATGACTACTGGATTGCCACACTATTAGATCCCCGGTACAAGTCCAAATTTTGTGACATAATTCCAGCCATAGAAAGGGACGCACGTATGCAGGAGTATCAGCAGAAGCTGTTACTCGATCTTAGCTCGGCTTTTCCACCAAACAACCGTGCAGGTGCAGGGAGTGAATCTCCCAGTTGTAACTTGACAAACATGGGACGGTCTCGTCATCTTCAACAGTCTACCCGTACCAGTAGGACAGTATCTGGTGCTGGTAACAGCAATTTTATGGAATCTTTTCATAATTTTTTTAGACCCTCCTTTGCAAGGCCACCAGAGACAACAAGTCTGACACATAGTCAACGGCTGGAGAGGATGATACAGGAGTATCTCCAAATGAACATCGAAGCCATGACTTTGCAAATGGAGCCTTGCTCATTTTGGGCTTCAAATCTAGAAAAATGGCCAGAGCTCTCCAGTTACGCCTTGGAGATTTTGTCGTGTCCAGCTGCCAGCGTTCTCTGAACGTGTCTTCAGTGCTGCTGCGTGTGTGCTGACAGATAAGCGCACGCGTCTGTCCAGTGACAATGTGGACAGACTAACGTTCATCAAAATGAACAAGTCATGGATCCACCAGGAATTTACTACCCCTGTGTCATCCTGGGGAGAGTAAATGCTTGTGGATTTGGAATGTGCTTGATGCAAATTTAGCTGTGAAGTGTACAACTAGGGCACAAGTGCTGCCACTGAATGGGTGGGTGTGTGTGGGGCCCAATTTTTGGAAAAAAGGGAGACTCCGCTTGGAGTAACCCTTGCTTACATTGTTTTTAAAAGAAGCCAAGATGAACAGAGCTGGGATCAGGAAAGACTTTGCTACCTACCCCGGTGTCATCCTGGGGACGGTTAAGTATGGCGTATTTTTGAATGTGCTTGATGCAAATCTAGCTGTGAAGTGTACAACTGGGGCACAACTGCTGCCACTGAAGGGGTGGGTGTGTGTGGGGCCCAATTTTTGGAAAAAAGGGAGACTCCGCTTGGAGTAACCCTTGCTTACATTGTTTTTAAAAGAAGCCAAGATGAACAAGTCATGGTTCAGCAAAGACTTTGCTACCTACCCCGGTGTCATCCTGGGGACGGTTAAGTATGGCGTATTTTTGAATGTGCTTGATGCAAATCTAGCTGTGAAGTGTACAACTGGGGCACAACTGCTGCCACTGAAGGGGTGGGTGTGTGTGGGGCCCAATTTTTGGAAAAAAGAAAGACTCCGCTTGGAGTAACCCTTGCTTACATTGTTTTTAAAAGAAGCCAAGATGAACAGAGCTGGGATTAGGAAAGACTTTGCTACCTACCCCGGTGTCATCCTGGGGACGGTTAAGTATGGCGTATTTTTAAATGTGCTTGATGCAAATCTAGCTGTGAAGTGTACAAATGGGGCACAACTGCTGCCACTGAAGGGGTGGGTGTGTGTGGGGCCCAATTTTTGGAAAAAAAGGGAGACTCCGCTTGGAGTAACCCTTGCTTACATTGTTTTTAAAAGAAGCCAAGATGAACAAGTCATGGTTCAGCAAAGACTTTGCTACCTACCCCGGTGTCATCCTGGGGACGGTTAAGTATGGCGTATTTTTGAATGTGCTTGATGCAAATCTAGCTGTGAAGTGTACAACTGGGGCACAACTGCTGCCACTGAAGGGGTGGGTGTGTGTGGGGCCCAATTTTTGGCAAAAAGGGAGACTCCGCTTGGAGTAACCCTTGCTTACATTGTTTTTAAAAGAAGCCAAGATGAACAAGTCATGGTTCAGCAAAGACTTTGCTACCTACCCCGGTGTCATCCTGGGGACGGTTAAGTATGGCGTATTATTGAATGTGCTTGATGCAAATCTAGCTGTGAAGTGTACAACTGGGGCACAACTGCTGCCACTGAAGGGGTGGGTGTGTGTGGGGCCCAATTTTTGGAAAAAAGGGAGACTCCGCTTGGAGTAACCCTTGCTTACATTGTTTTTAAAAGAAGCCAAGATGAACAAGTCATGGTTCAGCAAAGACTTTGCTACCTACCCCGGTGTCATCCTGGGGACGGATAAGAATGGCGTATTTTTGAATGTGCTTGATGCAAATCTAGCTGTGAAGTGTACAACTGGGGCACAACTGCTGCCACTGAAGGGGTGGGTGTGTGTGGGGCCCAATTTTTGGAAAAAAGGGAGACTCCGCTTGGAGTAACCCTTGCTTACATTGTTTTTAAAAGAAGCCAAGATGAATAGAGCTGGGATCAGGAAAGACTTTGCTACCTACCCCGGTGTCATCCTGGGGACGGTTAAGTATGGCGTATTTTTGAATGTGCTTGATGCAAATCTAGCTGTGAAGTGTACAACTGGGGCACAACTGCTGCCACTGAAGGGGTGGGTGTGTGTGGGGCCCAATTTTTGGAAAAAAGGGAGACTCCGCTTGGAGTAACCCTTGCTTACATTGTTTTTAAAAGAAGCCAAGATGAACAAGTCATGGTTCAGCAAAGACTTTGCTACCTACCCCGGTGTCATCCTGGGGACGGTTAAGTATGGCGTATTTTTGAATGTGCTTGATGCAAATCTAGCTGTGAAGTGTACAACTGGGGCACAACTGCTGCCACTGAAGGGGTGGGTGTGTGTGGGGCCCAATTTTTGGAAAAAAGAAAGACTCCGCTTGGAGTAACCCTTGCTTACATTGTTTTTAAAAGAAGCCAAGATGAACAGAGCTGGGATTAGGAAAGACTTTGCTACCTACCCCGGTGTCATCCTGGGGACGGTTAAGAATGGCGTATTTTTGAATGTGCTTGATGCAAATCTAGCTGTGAAGTGTACAACTGGGGCACAACTGCTGCCACTGAAGGGGTGGGTGTGTGTGGGGCCCAATTTTTGGAAAAAAGGGAGACTCCGCTTGGAGTAACCCTTGATTACATTGTTTTTAAAAGAAGCCAAGATGAACAAGTCATGGTTCAGCAAAGACTTTGCTACCTACCCCGGTGTCATCCTGGGGACGGTTAAGAATGGCGTATTTTTGAATGTGCTTGATGCAAATCTAGCTGTGAAGTGTACAACTGAGGCACAACTGCTGCCACTGAAGGGGTGGGTGTGTGTGGGGCCCAATTTTTGGAAAAAAGGGAGACTCCGCTTGGAGTAACCCTTGCTTACATTGTTTTTAAAAGAAGCCAAGATGAACAGAGCTGGGATCAGGAAAGACTTTGCTACCTACCCCGGTGTCATCCTGGGGACGGTTAAGTATGGCGTATTTTTGAATGTGCTTGATGCAAATCTAGCTGTGAAGTGTACAACTGAGGCACAACTGCTGCCACTGAAGGGGTGGGTGTGTGTGGGGCCCAATTTTTGGAAAAAAGAAAGACTCCGCTTGGAGTAACCCTTGCTTACATTGTTTTTAAAAGAAGCCAAGATGAACAGAGCTGGGATCAGGAAAGACTTTGCTACCTACCCCGGTGTCATCCTGGGGACGGTTAAGTATGGCGTATTTTTAAATGTGCTTGATGCAAATCTAGCTGTGAAGTGTACAACTGGGGCACAACTGCTGCCACTGAAGGGGTGGGTGTGTGTGGGGCCCAATTTTTGGAAAAAAGGGAGACTCCGCTTGGAGTAACCCTTGCTTACATTGTTTTTAAAAGAAGCCAAGATGAACAAGTCATGGTTCAGCAAAGACTTTGCTACCTACCCCGGTGTCATCCTGGGGACGGTTAAGAATGGCGTATTTTTGAATGTGCTTAATGCAAATCTAGCTGTGAAGTGTACAACTGGGGCACAACTGCTGCCACTGAAGGGGAGGGTGTGTGTGGGGCCCAATTCTTGGAAAAAAGGGAGACTCCGCTTGGAGTAACCCTTGCTTACATTGTTTTTAAAAGAAGCCAAGATGAACAAGTCATGGTTCAGCAAAGACTTTGCTACCTACCCCGGTGTCATCCTGGGGACGGTTAAGAATGGCGTATTTTTGAATGTGCTTGATGCAAATCTAGCTGTGAAGTGTACAACTGGGGCACAACTGCTGCCACTGAAGGGGTGGGTGTGTGTGGGGCCCAATTTTTGGAAAAAAGGGAGACTCCGCTTGGAGTAACCCTTGCTTACATTGTTTTTAAAAGAAGCCAAGATGAACAAGTCATGGTTCAGCAAAGACTTTGCTACCTACCCCGGTGTCATCCTGGGGACGGTTAAGAATGGCGTATTTTTGAATGTGCTTGATGCAAATCTAGCTGTGAAGTGTACAACTGAGGCACAACTGCTGCCACTGAAGGGGTGGGTGTGTGTGGGGCCCAATTTTTGGAAAAAAGGGAGACTCCGCTTGGAGTAACCCTTGCTTACATTGTTTTTAAAAGAAGCCAAGATGAACAGAGCTGGGATCAGGAAAGACTTTGCTACCTACCCCGGTGTCATCCTGGGGACGGTTAAGTATGGCGTATTTTTGAATGTGCTTGATGCAAATCTAGCTGTGAAGTGTACAACTGAGGCACAACTGCTGCCACTGAAGGGGTGGGTGTGTGTGGGGCCCAATTTTTGGAAAAAAGAAAGACTCCGCTTGGAGTAACCCTTGCTTACATTGTTTTTAAAAGAAGCCAAGATGAACAGAGCTGGGATCAGGAAAGACTTTGCTACCTACCCCGGTGTCATCCTGGGGACGGTTAAGTATGGCGTATTTTTAAATGTGCTTGATGCAAATCTAGCTGTGAAGTGTACAACTGGGGCACAACTGCTGCCACTGAAGGGGTGGGTGTGTGTGGGGCCCAATTTTTGGAAAAAAGGGAGACTCCGCTTGGAGTAACCCTTGCTTACATTGTTTTTAAAAGAAGCCAAGATGAACAAGTCATGGTTCAGCAAAGACTTTGCTACCTACCCCGGTGTCATCCTGGGGACGGTTAAGAATGGCGTATTTTTGAATGTGCTTAATGCAAATCTAGCTGTGAAGTGTACAACTGGGGCACAACTGCTGCCACTGAAGGGGTGGGTGTGTGTGGGGCCCAATTTTTGGAAAAAAGGGAGACTCCGCTTGGAGTAACCCTTGCTTACATTGTTTTTAAAAGAAGCCAAGATGAACAAGTCATGGTTCAGCAAAGACTTTGCTACCTACCCCGGTGTCATCCTGGGGACAGTTAAGAATGGCGTATTTTTGAATGTGCTTGATGCAAATCTAGCTGTGAAGTGTACAACTGGGGCACAACTGCTGCCACTGAAGGGGTGGGTGTGTGTGGGGCCCAATTTTTGGAAAAAAGGGAGACTCCGCTTTGAGTAACCCTTGCTTACATTGTTTTTAAAAGAAGCCAAGATGAACAAGTCATGGTTCAGCAAAGACTTTGCTACCTACCCCGGTGTCATCCTGGGGACGGTTAAGAATGGCGTATTTTTGAATGTGCTTGATGCAAATCTAGCTGTGAAGTGTACAACTGGGGCACAACTGCGGCCACTGAAGGGGTAGGTGTGTTTGGGGCCCAATTTTTGGAAAAAAGGGAGACTCTGTTTGGAGTAACCCTTGCTTACATTGTTTTTAAAAGAAGCCAAGATGAACAGAGCTGGGATCAGGAAAAACTTTGCTACCTACCCCGGTGTCATCCTGGGGACGGTTAAGTATGGCGTATTTTTGAATGTGCTTGATGCAAATCTAGCTGTGAAGTGTACAACTGGGGCACAACTGCTGCCACTGAAGGGGTGGGTGTGTGTGGGGCCCAATTTTTGGAAAAAAGGGAGACTCCGCTTAGAGTAACCCTTGCTTACATTGTTTTTAAAAGAAGCCAAGATGAACAGAGCTGGGATCAGGAAAGACTTTGCTACCTACCACGGTGTCATCCTGGGGACGGTTAAGTATGGCGTATTTTTGAATGTGCTTGATGCAAATCTAGCTGTGAAGTGTACATCTGGGGCACAACTGCTGCCACTGAAGGGGTGGGTGTGTGTGGGGCCCAATTTTTGGAAAAAAGGGAGACTCCGCTTGGAGTAACCCTTGCTTACATTGTTTTTAAAAGAAGCCAAGATGAACAGAGCTGGGATCAGGAAAGACTTTGCTACCTACCCCGGTGTCATCCTGGGGACGGTTAAGTATGGCATATTTTGAATGTGCTTGATGCAAATTTAGCTGTGAAGTGTACAACTGGGGCACAACTGCTGCCACTGAAGGGGTGGGTGTGTGTGGGGCCCAATTTTTGGAAAAAAGGGAGACTCCGCTTGGAGTAACCCTTGCTTACATTGTTTTTAAAAGAAGCCAAGATGAACAGAGCTGGGATCAGGAAAGACTTTGCTACCTACCCCGGTGTCATCCTGGGGACGGTTAAGTATGGCGTATTTTTGAATGTGCTTGATGCAAATCTAGCTGTGAAGTGTACAACTGGGGCACAACTGCTGCCACTGAAGGGATGGGTGTGTGTGGGGCCCAATTTTTGGAAAAAAGGGAGACTCCGCTTGGAGTAACCCTTGCATACATTGTTTTTAAAAGAAGCCAAGATGAACAAGTCATGGTTCAGCAAAGACTTTGCTACCTACCCCGGTGTCATCCTGGGGACGGTTAAGAATGGCGTATTTTTGAATGTGCTTGATGCAAATCTAGCTGTGAAGTGTACAACTGGGGCACAACTGCTGCCACTGAAGGGGTGGGTGTCTGTGGGGCCCAATTTTGGAAAAAAGGGAGACTTCGCTTGGTGTAACCCTTGCTTACATTGTTTTTAAAAGAAGCCAAGATGAACAAGTCATGGTTCAGCAAAGACTTTGCTACCTACCCCGGTGTCATCCTGGGGACGGTTAAGTATGGCGTATTTTTGAATGTGCTTGATGCAAATCTAGCTGTGAAGTGTACAACTGGGGCACAACTGCTGCCACTGAAGGGGTGGGTGTGTGTGGGGCCCAATTTTTGGAAAAAAGGGAGACTCCGCTTGGAGTAACCCTTGCTTACATTGCTCTTAAAAGAAGCCAAGATGAACAAGTCATGGTTCAGCAAAGACTTTGCTACCTACCCCGGTGTCATCCTGGGGACGGTTAAGAATGGCGTATTTTTGAATGTGCAAATCTAGCTGTGAAGTGTACAACTGAGGCACAACTGCTGCCACTGAAGGGGTGGGTGTGTGTGGTGCCCAAATTTTGGAAAAAAGGGAGACTCCGCTTGGAGTAACCCTTGCTTACATTGTTTTTAAAAGAAGCCAAGATGAACAAGTCATGGTTCAGCAAAGACTTTGCTACCTACCCCGGTGTCATCCTGGGGACAGTTAAGTATGGCGTATTTTTGAATGTGCTTGATGCAAATATAGCTGTGAAGTGTACAACTGGGGCACAACTGCTGCCACTGAAGGGGTGGGTGTGTGTGGGGCCCAATTTTTGGAAAAAAGGGAGACTCCGCTTGGAGTAACCCTTGCTTACATTGTTTTTAAAAGAAGCCAAGATGAACAAGTCATGGTTCAGCAAAGACTTTGCTACCTACCCCGGTGTCATCCTGGGGACGGTTAACAATGGCGTATTTTTGAATGTGCTTGATGCAAATCTAGCTGTGAAGTGTACAACTGGGGCACAACTGCTGCCACTGAAGGGGTGGGTGTGTGTGGGGCCCAATTTTTGGAAAAAAGAAAGACTCCGCTTGGAGTAACCCTTGCTTACATTGTTTTTAAAAGAAGCCAAGATGAACAGAGCTGGGATTAGGAAAGACTTTGCTACCTACCCCGGTGTCATCCTGGGGACGGTTAAGTATGGTGTATTTTTAAATGTGCTTGATGCAAATCTAGCTGTGAAGTGTACAACTGGGGCACAACTGCTGCCACTGAAGGGGTGGGTGTGTGTGGGGCCCAATTTTTGGAAAAAAGGGAGACTCCGCTTGGAGTAACCCTTGCTTACATTGTTTTTAAAAGAAGCCAAGATGAACAAGTCATGGTTCAGCAAAGACTTTGCTACCTAGCCCGGTGTCATCCTGGACACGGTTAAGAATGGCGTATTTTTGAATGTGCTTGATGCAAATCTAGCTGTGAAGTGTACAACTGGGGCACAACTGCTGCCACTGAAGGGGAGGATGTGTGTGGGGCCCAATTCTTGGAAAAAAGGGAGACTCCGCTTGGAGTAACCCTTGCTTACATTGTTATTAAAAGAAGCCAAGATGAACAAGTCATGGTTCAGCAAAGACTTTGCTACCTACCCCGGTGTCATCCTGGGGACGGTTAAGAATGGCGTATTTTTGAATGTGCATGATGCAAATCTAGCTGTGAAGTGTACAACTGGGGCACAACTGCTGCCACTGAAGGGGTGGGTGTGTGTGGGGCCCAATTTTTGGAAAAAAGGGAGACTCCGCTTGGAGTAACCCTTGCTTACATTGTTTTTAAAAGAAGCCAAGATGAACAGAGCTGGGATCAGGAAAGACTTTGCTACCTACCCCGGTGTCATCCTGGGGACGGTTAAGTATGGCGTATTTTTGAATGTGCTTGATGCAAATCTAGCTGTGAAGTGTACAACTGAGGCACAACTGCTGCCACTGAAGGGGTGGGTGTGTGTGGGGCCCAATTTTTGGAAAAAAGAAAGACTCCGCTTGGAGTAACCCTTGCTTACATTGTTTTTAAAAGAAGCCAAGATGAACAGAGCTGGGATCAGGAAAGACTTTGCTACCTACCCCGGTGTCATCCTGGGGACGGTTAAGTATGGCGTATTTTTAAATGTGCTTGATGCAAATCTAGCTGTGAAGTGTACAACTGAGGCACAACTGCTGCCACTGAAGGGGTGGGTGTGTGTGGGGCCCAATTTTTGGAAAAAAGGGAGACTTCGCTTGGAGTAACCCTTGCTTACATTGTTTTTAAAAGAAGCCAAGATGAACAAGTCATGGTTCAGCAAAGACTTTGCTACCTACCCCGGTGTCATCCTGGGGACGGTTAAGAATGGCGTATTTTTGAATGTGCTTAATGCAAATCTAGCTGTGAAGTGTACAACTGGGGCACAACTGCTGCCACTGAAGGGGTGGGTGTGTGTGGGGCCCAATTTTTGGAAAAAAGGGAGACTCCGCTTGGAGTAACCCTTGCTTACATTGTTTTTAAAAGAAGCCAAGATGAACAGAGCTGGGATCAGGAAAGACTTTGCTACCTACCCCGGTGTCATCCTGGGGACGGTTAAGTATGGCGTATTTTTAAATGTGCTTGATGCAAATCTAGCTGTGAAGTGTACAACTGGGGCACAACTGCTGCCACTGAAGGGGTGGGTGTGTGTGGGGCCCAATTTTTGGAAAAAAGGGAGACTCCGCTTGGAGTAATCCTTGCTTACATTGTTTTTAAAAGAAGCCAAGATGAACAAGTCATGGTTCAGCAAAGGCTTTACTACCTACCCCGGTGTCATCCTGGGGACGGTTAAGAATGGCGTATTTTTGAATGTGCTTAATGCAAATCTAGCTGTGAAGTGTACAACTGGGGCACAACTGCTGCCACTGAAGGGGTGGGTGTGTGTGGGGCCCAATTTTTGGAAAAAAGGGAGACTCCGCTTGGAGTAACCCTTGCTTACATTGTTTTTAAAAGAAACCAAGATGAACAGAGCTGGGATCAGGAAAGACTTTGCTACCTACCACGGTGTCATCCTGGGGACGGTTAAGTATGGCGTATTTTTGAATGTGCTTGATGCAAATCTAGCTGTGAAGTGTACAACTGGGGCACAACTGCTGCCACTGAAGGGGTGGGTGTGTGTGAAGCCCAATTTTTGGAAAAAAGGGAGACTCCGCTTGGAGTAACCCTTGCTTACATTGTTTTTAAAAGAAGCCAAGATGAACAAGTCATGGTTCAGCAAAGACTTTACTACCTACCCCGGTGTCATCCTGGGGACGGTTAAGAATGGCGTATTTTTGAATGTGCTTGATGCAAATCTAGCTGTGAAGTGTACAACTGGGGCACAACTGCTGCCACTGAAGGGGTGGGTGTGTGTGGGGCCCAATTTTTGGAAAAAAGGGAGACTCCGCTTGGAGTAACCCTTGCTTACATTGTTTTTAAAAGAAGCCAAGATGAACAGGTCATGGTTCAGCAAAGACTTTGCTACCTACCCCGGTGTCATCCTGGGGACGGTTAAGAATGGCGTATTTTTGAATGTGCTTGATGCAGATCTAGCTGTGAAGTGTACAACTGGGGCACAACTGCTGCCACTGAAGGGGTGGGTGTGTGTGGGGCCCAATTTTTGGAAAAAAGGGAGACTCCGCTTGGAGTAACCCTTGCTTACATTGTTTTTAAAAGAATCCAAGATGAACAAGTCATGGTTGAGCAAAGACTTTGCTACCTAGCCCGGTGTCATCCTGTGGACGGTTAAGAATGGCGTATTTTTGAATGTGCTTGATGCAAATCTAGCTGTGAAGTGTACATCTGGGGCACAACTGCTGCCACTGAAGGGGTGGGTGTGTGTGGGGCCCAATTTTTGGAAAAAAGGGAGACTCCGCTTGGAGTAACCCTTGCTTACATTGTTTTTAAAAGAAGCCAAGATGAACAAGTCATGGTTCAGCAAAGACTTTGCTACCTACCCCGGTGTCATCCTGGGGACAGTTAAGAATGGCGTATTTTTTAATGTGCTTGATGCAAATCTAGCTGTGAAGTGTACAACTGGGGCACAACTGCTGCCACTGAAGGGGTGGGTGTGTGTGGGGCCCAATTTTTGGAAAAAAGGGAGACTCCGCTTGGAGTAACCCTTGCTTACATTGTTTTTAAAAGAAGCCAAGATGAACAAGTCATGGTTCAGCAAAGACTTTGCTACCTACCCCGGTGTCATCCTGGGGACGGTTAAGAATGGCGTATTTTTGAATGTGCTTGATGCAAATCTAGCTGTGAAGTGTACAACTGGGGCACAACTGCTGCCACTGAAGGGGTGGGTGTGTGTGGGGCCAATTTTTGGAAAAAAGGGAGACTCCGCTTGGAGTAACCCTTGCTTACATTGTTTTTAAAAGAAGCCAAGATGAACAAGTCATGGTTCAGCAAAGACTTTGCTACCTAGCCCGGTGTCATCCTGGGGACGGTTAAGATTGGCGTATTTTTGAATGTGCTTGATGCAAATCTAGCTGTGAAGTGTACAACTGGGGCACAACTGCTGCCACTGAAGGGGTGGGTGTGTGTGGGGCCCAATTTTTGGAAAAAAAAGGGAGACTCCGCTTTGAGTAACCCTTGCTTACATTGTTTTTAAAAGAAGCCAAGATGAACAAGTCATGGTTCAGCAAAGACTTTGCTACCTAACCCGGTGTCATCCTGGGGACGGTTAAGAATGGCGTATTTTTGAATGTGCTTGATGCAAATCTAGCTGTGAAGTGTACAACTGGGGCACAACTGCTGCCACTGAAGGGGTGGGTGTGTGTGGGGCCCAATTTTTGGAAAAAAGGGAGACTCCGCTTGGAGTAACCCTTGCTTACATTGTTTTTAAAAGAAGCCAAGATGAACAGAGCTGGGATTAGGAAAGACTTTGCACCCTACCCCGGTGTCATCCTGGGGACGGTTAACTATGGCGTATTTTTAAATGTGCTTGATGCAAATCTAGCTGTGAAGTGTACAACTGGGGCACAACTGCTGCCACTGAAGGGGTAGGTGTGTGTGGGGCCCAATTTTTGGAAAAAAGGGAGACTCTGTTTGGAGTAACCCTTGCTTACATTGTTTTTAAAAGAAGCCAAGATGAACAGAGCTGGGATCAGGAAAAACTTTGCTACCTACCCCGGTGTCATCCTGGGGACGGTTAAGTATGGCGTATTTTTGAATGTGCTTGATGCAAATCTAGCTGTGAAGTGTACAACTGGGGCACAACTGCTGCCACTGAAGGGGTGGGTGTGTGTGGGGCCCAATTTTTGGAAAAAAGGGAGACTCCGCTTGGAGTAACCCTTGCTTACATTGTTTTTAAAAGAAGCCAAGATGAACAAGTCATGGTTCAGCAAAGACTTTGCTACCTACCCCGGTGTCATCCTGGGGACTTTTAAGAATGGCGTATTTTTGAATGTGCTTGATGCAAATCTAGCTGTGAAGTGTACAACTGGGGCACAACTGCTGCCACTGAAGGGGTGGGTGTGTGTGGGGCCCAATTTTTGGAAAAAAGGGAGACTCCGCTTGGAGTAACCCTTGCTTACATTGTTTTTAAAAGAAGCCAAGATGAACAGAGCTGGGATCAGGAAAGACTTTGCTACCTACCCCGGTGTCATCCTGGGGACGGTTAAGAATGGCGTATTTTTGAATGTGCTTGATGCAAATCTAGCTGTGAAGTGTACAAGTGGGGCACAACTGCTGCCACTGAAGGGATGGGTGTGTGTGGGGCCCAATTTTTGGAAAAAAGGGAGACTCCGCTTGGAGTAACCCTTGCTTACATTGTTTTTAAAAGAAGCCAAGATGAACAAGTCATGGTTCAGCAAAGACTTTGCTACCTACCCCGGTGTCATCCTGGGGACGGTTAAGAATGGCGTATTTTTGAATGTGCTTGATGCAAATCTAGCTGTGAAGTGTACAACTGGGGCACAACTGCTGCCACTGAAGGGGTGGGTGTGTGTGGGGCCCAATTTTGGAAAAAAGGGAGACTCCGCTTGGAGTAACCCTTGCTTACATTGTTTTTAAAAGAAGCCAAGATGAACAAGTCATGGTTCAGCAAAGACTTTGCTACCTAGCCTGGTGTCATCCTGGGGACGGTTAAGTATGGCGTATTTTTGAATGTGCTTGATGAAAATCTAGCTGTGAAGTGTACAACTGGGGCACAACTGCTGCCACTGAAGGGGTGGGTGTGTGTGGGGCCCAATTTTTGGAAAAAAGGGAGACTCCGCTTGGAGTAATTCTTGCTTACATTGTTTTTAAAAGAAGCCAAGATGAACAAGTCATGGTTCAGCAAAGACTTTGCTACCTACCCCGGTGTCATCCTGGGGACGGTTAAGAATGGCGTATTTTTGAATGTGCTTGATGCAAATCTAGCTGTGAAGTGTACAACTGGGGCACAACTGCTGCCACTGAAGGGGTGGGTGTGTGTGGGGCCCAATTTTGGAAAAAAGGGAGACTCCGCTTGGTGTAACCCTTGCTTACATTGTTTTAAAAAGAAGCCAAGATGAACAAGTCATGGTTCAGCAAAGACTTTGCTACCTACCCCGGTGTCATCCTGGGGACGGTTAAGTATGGCGTATTTTTGAATGTGCTTGATGCAAATCTAGCTGTGAAGTGTACAACTGGGGCACAACTGCTGCCACTGAAGGGGTGGGTGTGTGTGGGGCCCAATTTTTGGAAAAAAGGGAGACTCCGCTTGGAGTAACCCTTGCTTACATTGCTTTTAAAAGAAGCCAAGATGAACAAGTCATGGTTCAGCAAAGACTTTGCTACCTACCCCGGTGTCATCCTGGGGACGGTTAAGAATGGCGTGTTTTTGAATGTGCAAATCTAGCTGTGAAGTGTACAACTGAGGCACAACTGCTGCCACTGAAGGGGTGGGTGTGTGTGGTGCCCAATTTTTGGAAAAAAGGGAGACTCCGCTTGGAGTAACCCTTGCTTACATTGTTTTTAAAAGAAGCCAAGATGAACAAGTCATGGTTCAGCAAAGACTTTGCTACCTAGCCTGGTGTCATCCTGGGGACGGTTAAGTATGGCGTATTTTTGAATGTGCTTGATGAAAATCTAGCTGTGAAGTGTACAACTGGGGCACAACTGCTGCCACTGAAGGGGTGGGTGTGTGTGGGGCCCAATTTTTGGAAAAAAGGGAGACTCCGCTTGGAGTAATTCTTGCTTACATTGTTTTTAAAAGAAGCCAAGATGAACAAGTCATGGTTCAGCAAAGACTTTGCTACCTACCCCGGTGTCATCCTGGGGACGGTTAAGAATGGCGTATTTTTGAATGTGCTTGATGCAAATCTAGCTGTGAAGTGTACAACTGGGGCACAACTGCTGCCACTGAAGGGGTGGGTGTGTGTGGGGCCCAATTTTGGAAAAAAGGGAGACTCCGCTTGGTGTAACCCTTGCTTACATTGTTTTAAAAAGAAGCCAAGATGAACAAGTCATGGTTCAGCAAAGACTTTGCTACCTACCCCGGTGTCATCCTGGGGACGGTTAAGTATGGCGTATTTTTGAATGTGCTTGATGCAAATCTAGCTGTGAAGTGTACAACTGGGGCACAACTGCTGCCACTGAAGGGGTGGGTGTGTGTGGGGCCCAATTTTTGGAAAAAAGGGAGACTCCGCTTGGAGTAACCCTTGCTTACATTGCTTTTAAAAGAAGCCAAGATGAACAAGTCATGGTTCAGCAAAGACTTTGCTACCTACCCCGGTGTCATCCTGGGGACGGTTAAGAATGGCGTGTTTTTGAATGTGCAAATCTAGCTGTGAAGTGTACAACTGAGGCACAACTGCTGCCACTGAAGGGGTGGGTGTGTGTGGTGCCCAATTTTTGGAAAAAAGGGAGACTCCGCTTGGAGTAACCCTTGCTTACATTGTTTTTAAAAGAAGCCAAGATGAACAAGTCATGGTTCAGCAAAGACTTTGCTACCTAGCCCGGTGTCATCCTGGGGACGGTTAAGTATGGCGTATTTTTGAATGTGCTTGATGCAAATCTAGCTGTGAAGTGTACAACTGGGGCACAACTGCTGCCACTGAAGGAGTGGGTGTGTGTGGGGCCCAATTTTTGGAAAAAAGGGAGACTCCGCTTGGAGTAACCCTTGCTTACATTGTTTTTAAAAGAAGCCAAGATGAACAGAGCTGGGATCAGGAAAGACTTTAATACCTACCCCGGTGTCATCCTGGGGACGGTTAAGTATGGTGTATTTTTGAATGTGCTTGATGCAAATCTAGCTGTGAAGTGTACAACTGGGGCACAACTGCTGCCACTGAAGGGGTGGGTGTGTGTGGGGCCCAATTTTTGGAAAAAAGGGAGACTCCGCTTGGAGTAACCCTTGCTTACATTGTTTTTAAAAGAAGCCAAGAATATCAAGTCATGGTTCAGCAAAGACTTTGCTACCTACCCCGGTGTCATCCTGGGGACGGTTAAGAATGGCGTATTTTTGAATGTGCTTGATGCAAATCTAGCTGTGAAGTGTACAACTGGGGCACAACTGCTGCCACTGAAGGGGTGGGTGTGTGTGGGGCCCAATTTTTGGAAAAAAGGGAGACTCTGTTTGGAGTAACCCTTGCTTACATTGTTTTTAAAAGAAGCCAAGATGAACAGAGCTGGGATCAGGAAAGACTTTAATACCTACCCCGGTGTCATCCTGGGGACGGTTAAGTATGGCGTATTTTTGAATGTGCTTGATGCAAATCTAGCTGTGAAGTGTACAACTGGGGCACAACTGCTGCCACTGAAGGGGTGGGTGTGTGTGGGGCCCAATTTTTGGAAAAAAAGGGAGACTCCGCTTGGAGTAACCCTTGCTTACATTGTTTTTAAAAGAAGCCAAGATGAACAAGTCATGGTTCAGCAAAGACTTTGCTACCTACCCCGGTGTCATCCTGGGGACTTTTAAGAATGGCGTATTTTTGAATGTGCTTGATGCAAATCTAGCTGTGAAGTGTACAACTGGGGCACAACTGCTGCCACTGAAGGGGTGGGTGTGTGTGGGGCCCAATTTTTGGAAAAAAGGGAGACTCCGCTTGGAGCAACCCTTGCTTACATTGTTTTTAAAAGAAGCCAAGATGAACAGAGCTGGGATCAGGAAAGACTTTGCTACCTACCCCGGTGTCATCCTGGGGACGGTTAAGTATGGCATATTTTTGAATGTGCTTGATGCAAATCTAGCTGTGAAGTGTACAACTGGGGCACAACTGCTGCCACTGAAGGGGTGGGTGTGTGTGGGGCCCAATTTTTGGAAAAAAGGGAGACTCCGCTTGGAGTAACCCTTGCTTACATTGTTTTTAAAAGAAGCCAAGATGAACAGAGCTGGGATCAGGAAAGACTTTGCTACCTACCCCGGTGTCATCCTGGGGACGGTTAAGTATGGCGTATTTTTGAATGTGCTTGATGCAAATCTAGCTGTGAAGTGTACAAGTGGGGCACAACTGCTGCCACTGAAGGGATGGGTGTGTGTGGGGCCCAATTTTTGGAAAAAAGGGAGACTCCGCTTGGAGTAACCCTTGCTTACATTGTTTTTAAAAGAAGCCAAGATGAACAAGTCATGGTTCAGCAAAGACTTTGCTACCTACCCCGGTGTCATCCTGGGGACGGTTAAGAATGGCGTATTTTTGAATGTGCTTGATGCAAATCTAGCTGTGAAGTGTACAACTGGGGCACAACTGCTGCCACTGAAGGGGTGGGTGTGTGTGGGGCCCAATTTTGGAAAAAAGGGAGACTCCGCTTGGAGTAACCCTTGCTTACATTGTTTTTAAAAGAAGCCAAGATGAACAAGTCATGGTTCAGCAAAGACTTTGCTACCTAGCCCGGTGTCATCCTGGGGAGGGTTAAGTATGGCGTATTTTTTAATGTGCTTGATGAAAATCTAGCTGTGAAGTGTACAACTGGGGCACAACTGCTGCCACTGAAGGGGTGGGTGTGTGTGGGGCCCAATTTTTGGAAAAAAGGGAGACTCCGCTTGGAGTAACCCTTGCTTACATTGTTTTTAAAAGAAGCCAAGATGAACAAGTCATGGTTCAGCAAAGACTTTGCTACCTACCCCGGTGTCATCCTGGGGACGGTTAAGAATGGCGGATTTTTGAATGTGCTTGATGCAAATCTAGCTGTGAAGTGTACAACTGGGGCACAACTGCTGCCACTGAAGGGGTGGGTATGTGTGGGGCCCAATTTTTGGAAAAAAGGGAGACTCCGCTTGGAGTAACCCTTGCTTACATTGTTTTTAAAAGATGCCAAGATGAACAGAGCTGAAATCAGGAAAGCTTTTGTTACCTACCCCGGTGTCATCCTGGGGACGGTTAAGTATCGCGTATTTTTGAATGTGCTTGATGCAAATCTAGCTGTGAAGTGTACAACTGGGGCACAACTGCTGCCACTGAAGGGGTGGGTGTGTGTGGGGCCCAATTTTTGGAAAAAAGGGAGACTCCGCTTGGAGTAACCCTTGCTTACATTGTTTTTAAAAGAAGCCAAGATGAACAGAGCTGGGATTAGGAAAGACTTTGCTACCTACCCCGGTGTCATCCTGGGGACGGTTAAGTATCGCGTATTTTTGAATGTGCTTGATGCAAATCTAGCTGTGAAGTGTACAACTGGGGCACAACTGCTGCCACTGAAGGGGTGGGTGTGTGTGGGGCACAATTTTTGGAAAAAAGGGAGACTCCGCTTGGAGTCACCTTGCGGTGTTTTACATGATTTTAGAATATTTCTGTGTCTCGTCCTCTTTTTCCTCGTAAAGCTGTTTTGTTTTCACATGAGAATTTGTCCTTGTCACTTTCCCATGTGTTTGTGTTGTGTTGTGAGTTGTTTGTCACCTTTTGGACACCTTTGAGGGTGTTTTCTAGGTGTTTTTATGTGTTTGTGAATGCCTGCCATTGTTTCCTATGCAGTTCGAGTTCGGTTCGTCGAACTTTCGGCGAACCGACCTCGAGCCGAACCGCGACCGGTTCGCTCATCTCTAATTAGGAGATTGGTGGCCGAGGCTACTTCTTGCCGATATCAGTCGGTTTGGAAGGAATGGGAGGAGTTGAAAAGTGGGGACTTCATGGAGCCTGGTTACACTGGCCGAGTGTTGGGTGTCTTGACGTTGATTAGTGGGGATTTTTCAGCAGGTCGGTCTGTTTCGGTGATAGGTTACAAGTTGGCGGCGCTGGCCTTCTTGTTTAAAATGCAAGGGGTTCGGGACACGACTAAGGATTTCCTGGTACGGCAGGCAATGAGGGGTTTTCGAAAGGGGGCGCGGTTGCGTGACTCCAGGTGGCCGGTGTCGTTGCCGTTGTTGGTTCATTTGGTGGGGTGTTTGGGTGATGTTCGTCCCCTTATGAGCGGGCATTGTTCATGGTAGCTTTTGTATTGGCGTTTTTTGGTGCCTTTCGCATTGGAGAATTGGTCTGCCCAACTAGGCAACCGGTAGGTGGTTTGTTGATGGAGAACGTAATGCTTGGGGTGGATAGAGTGGAATGTCGGCTACGTTTTTCAAAAACAGATCAGAGGGGCCGGGGGCGCCTGGTAGTGTTGATTGAATTGCCAGGGCACCAGTTATGCCCGGTGGTACAGGTGACAGAATTTTTAAGGGTGCGAGGTGGTTACCCCGGCGTTTTCCTTAGGAATGTGGATGGATCTGCTTTATCGCGATTCCAGTTCATTGCAGTGCTGAAGACGGCTTTAGCACTGGTGGGGGAGGAGCCGAGTGATTACAGATCTCAATCCTTCCAGATTGGGGCAGCAACTGAAGCCGCTAGGTGGGGGTTGAGTGAGGATTGGATCCGATGGATTGGGAGATGGGAATTTTTCAGGTTTCGTTTGTATATTAGACCACACCTGGTCAGGTGACGGTTTAGTGAGTCGAGTCACCTTGTTTGCGTTATGATTCTGGTGTGCAATTTTCTTGTTTCAGTTGCTGTTTTATTAATGGTCTTTAGATTTTCGCATGTCCATGCCTTGTGTGGATTCTCGGGCACTCCTATGTGTATTGGGGAGCTTTGTGGGCGGATGTTCGTCGCGACGGTTGGCAGCTCGCAGTGGCGGTTACAGAAGCCCGCGTGAAATGGCTTGGAATTCGGGGCATGACCTGGGGGAGAGTGCACCCTGAGGTGGCGTATTATAGCTGCATTGATCGCGACCCGGATGTGTTGATTTTGCATGTGGGAGGGAATGATCTGGGAGTGAGGTCGGCAAGAGAAGTAAAGAGAGATATAAAGTTGAATTTGTTACATTTGTGGAGGACGTTCCCAGGTATTGTGATTGTCTGGTCGGATATCATAGCCTGGACGCTGTGGCGTTTCACGAGGTCAGTGGACCGTAGCAAATTGAACCGGGCGATTGGCAGGTTTGTGTCGCGAAACGGGGTTTTGGTGGTGCGACATAGAGAACTGGAGGAGTCCACCGAGCAGTATTTGAGGCGAGATGGGGTCCATCTCATGGACGTAGAGTTAGATTTGTGGCGCTGAGGGTGTGGAGGGCCCGGGCCAAGTAAAGTGTCACTTTGCCAGTCTGTGGCGGGGTGATATGTTCGTCAGAGAGGTTGGGAGTACCGACAGTCGGTTTGTTGGTACGAAGTCGCTCAAGGGGAGTGGCTTTGGATTGGATTGGAACTTGTGGGCGGAGGTCCTGCAGGTTCTGGGGAGGGGTAATTAACGATGGAACGTTATTACCCCTCACCTCGGGTCGGTTGGTCACGGCCGAGGTGGTCCTCTGGGCCAGTTGGAGGTTACGGCCGGGGGATAGGAATGATGGTTGGCCTCTCGGACGGATCTATCGGTGGTTTTGTTATAAAGGTATATATGTATAAGGTTATGTTTAACAATGGGGTGGCAATGTTGAGCCACGAGTTTGGATACATTTATACTGTTAAATAAAGCTGTGGCCATTCGTGCAATAAAGTTGTGGTTATCGCCTTTATTTTAGGTATAGATATGGAGTGGGAGTGGGGAAGGGGAGGGGGAGTTTTCTGGCATTGTAAACCCGCTTATCCCTTATAGATACGTCATGATGGCCACTCGTTTTTCTTTACTTAGAATTTTTATTATGGCAAGAAAAAAGCAGCCTATTCAGTCTATTCAGTAGGGCTATCAGCTGTGTATCCACCAGACTTCTGCACAATACAACTGATGGTCCCAACACCATTTATAAGGCAAGAAATCCCGCTTATTAAACCTGACAGGCCACACCTGTGAAGTGAAAACTATTTCCGGTGATTACCTCTTGAAGCTCATCAAGAGTATGCCAAGAGTGTGCAAAGCAGTAATCAAAGCAAAAGGTGGCTACTTTGAAGAACCTAGAATATAAGACATATTTTCAGTTGTTTCACACTTTTTTGTTAAGTATTTCATTCCACATGTGTTAATTCATAGTTTTGATGCCTTCAATGTGAATCTACAATTTTCAGAGTCATGAAGATAAAGAAAACTCTTTGAATGAGAAGGTGTGTCCAACTTTTGTTCTGTAATGTGTGTATATATATATACACACACACACAATATATATATATATATACCGTATTTTTCGCTTTATAAGACGCACTTTTGTTCCCCCAAATTTTGAGGGAAAGTAGGGGGTGCGTCTTATAATCCGAATATACGGAGGAGTATATATATATGTACACTGCAGGGTCCAGGGGAGGTGGGGGCGCTGTGCTGGGGGCAGGTGAACGCTGCGGCGGCTCATATAATATGCACAGCCACTGTCCATCTCCGGTGGTGCTGAAATCGCACGCAGTGAGGGGCTGGGGCAGCGGTGCATATTATATGAGCCTGCGTCCCACTGTAATCGCACATGCCCTCCCCTGTGTTAGATTTGGCCCCCATGCTGCTGCTTATTCTAAAATAAAAAAGCTTTACTTACCCCCTCCAGTGTTTCTCCCTGTGTCCCTGCTTCTACTGTGATCAGGCAGGCACAGATCTCAGTCTGCTGTGCCGATCACATGACCTCACTGAGAACCAGGAAGTAAGGAAGAGAAGCACGGAGGGATACAGGAGGGAGATAAACGCTGGAGGAGGTAAGGAAAGAGTGTTTTATTTTACTATGGGCAGCAGCCTGGGGGCGATATCTAACACAGGGGGACTTGTGCAATCCATAGGGGACCATAGGCAGCACAGGGGAATGTATGCAATCCATAGGGGGCCATAGGCAGCACAGGGGAACGTGACCATATTAACTGAAAAATAAAAAAGTTACGTCTCTCAGAAGAATGGCGGAAAAAAAAAACCTGGAAAGCGAAAAATCGGCTGCTTGTGAAGGGGTTAAAGAGATTTACGGACGAAAAAGTGGATTTTAAAAGATTATTATTCCAAGATCATTTGATTAAAATTATCAGTTGCACAATTGGATGTGTATATGGCCTTAAACACACTTTCGCATAAAAAAAAACGTACGTGTCTCACGTTCTGTTTTTCGGGTCAGTGTTCCATTTTTTATGGGCGTTTCTCCGGTACGTGTGACATCCGTGTGATAGCATATGCTTGCCGTGTGTACGTTTCTGATGTCCGTGTTGGTGTAAAATACGTACGTGTGGTGTCTGTGTGACATCCGTTTTCAAAGATGCGTTTATCAATGCAAATTACGTTCTTAATGCATCATCATGAGATACTGCTGAGTTTAATTGGTCAATTACCTCCCTTTTTGTTTTTTTTTTGGGTTAAACATTATTTAAACTCATTTATTCTGGGTCCTGACTGGAGATGAGCGAACCGGTCCTGGTTCGGCTCGAGGTCGGTTCGCCGAACGGAGGTCCCGTTCGAGTTCGGCTCGTCGAACGTTCGACGAACCGAACTCGAACTGCATAGGAAACAATGGCAGGCAATCACAAACACATA
This sequence comes from Anomaloglossus baeobatrachus, assembly GCF_048569485.1. Taxonomy (NCBI): domain Eukaryota; kingdom Metazoa; phylum Chordata; class Amphibia; order Anura; family Aromobatidae; genus Anomaloglossus; species Anomaloglossus baeobatrachus. The sequence continues at coordinate 109,506,383 of NC_134362.1, forward strand.
AAAACACCTAGAAAACACCCTCAAAGGTGTCCAAAAGGTGACAAACAACTCAAACACATGGGAAAGTCACAAGGACATATACTCATGCGAAAACAAAAGAGCTGGACAAGGAAAAAGAGGAGGACACACAGATATATGAGTATATGCAAGGAAACATCGATTCCATTATTGTGCAACTTGAGCCCTGCTCATTTTAGGCTTCCAATCTGGATAAATTGCCTGAGCTCGCCACGTACGCCTTGGGGATCTTGTCGTGTCCTGCAGCCAGCGTTCTCTCGGAACCTGTCTTCAGTGCTGCTGGGGGTCTGCTGGCAGATAAGCACACGTGTCTGTCCACTGACAATGTGGACATGGCTCTCAGAGGACTTTTCTTCCCCTGGGTCAGCCAGGGGAGGCGAAAGGCACGCGTATTTTTGAGAGTGCTTCATGCAAAGCATCTTTTTCATTTTGAAAAGGGGCATCAACTGATGTCAGTCAAGTGGGGTGTGTGTGGCCCAATTAGTGGCAACGAGGGAGACTGTGGTTGGAGTCCCCTTGCTGTGTTTCTAAAAGAACCAAAATGAACAAATCATGGCTCTCAGAGGACTTTTCTTCCCCTGGGTCATCCAGGGGAGGCGAAAGGCACGCGTATTTTTGAGAGTGCTTCATGCAAAGCATCTGTTTCATTTTGAAAAGTGGGATCAAGTGATGCCAGTCAAGTGGGGTGTGTGTGGCCCAATTAGTGGAAACGAGGGAGACTGTGGTTGGCGTCCCCTCGCTTTTGAAAAAAGAACCAAGATGAACAAGTCATGGCTCTCAGAGGACTTTTCTTCCCCTGGGTCATCCAGGGGAGGCGAAAGGCACGCGTATTTTTCAGAGTGCTTCATCCAAAGCATCTGTTTCATTTTGAAAAAGGGGATCAAGTGATGCCAGTCAAGTGGGGTGTGTGTGGCCCAATTAGTGGAAACGAGGGAGACTGTGGTTGGAGTCCCCTCGCTTTTGAAAAAAGAACCAAGATGAACAAGTCATGGCTCTCAGAGGACTTTTCTTCCCCTGGGTCAGCCAGGGGACGGGAAAGGCACGCGTATTTTTGAGAGTGCTTCATGCAAAGCATCTTTTTCTTTTTCAAAAGGGGGGGTCAACTGATGCCAGTCAAGTGGGGTGTGTGTGGCCCAGTTAGTGGCAACGAGGGAGACTGTGGTTGGAGTCCCCTCGCTGTGTTTCTAAAAGAACCAAGATGAATAAGTCATGGCTCTCAGAGGACTTTTCTTCCCCTGGGTCAGCCAGGGGACGGGAAAGGCATGCGTATTTTTGAGAGTGCTTCATGCAAAGCATCTTTTTCTTTTTCAAAAGGGGGGGTCAACCGATGCCAGTCAAGTGGGGTGTGTGTGGCCCAGTTAGTGGCAACGAGGGAGACTGTGGTTGGAGTCCCCTCGCTGTGTTTCTAAAAGAACCAAGATGAACAAGTCATGGCTCTCAGAGGACTTTTCTTCCCCTGGGTCAGCCAGGGGACGAGAAAGGCACGCGTATTTTTGAGAGTGCTTCATGCAAAGCATCTTTTTCTTTTTCAAAAGGGGGGGGTCAACCGATGCCAGTCAAGTGGGGTGTGTGTGGCCCAGTTAGTGGCAACGAGGGAGACTGTGGTTGGAGTCCCCTCGCAATGTTTTACATGATTTTCGAAGGGCATGACATGCCTAAGAGGTTGAGTTTCATCATCTGCAACTTGTTGGCAACAGAAAGGCTGCCTTTACACCCTTTTGAGACCGAGGATTTTCGAGACCTTATGCCCATTGCAGTGCCCCAAGAGCCGATGGCCAGTCGTCACTCCTTCTCCAAGAAAGGCGTGCCCGCGCTACCACAGTAGGTCGCACACAACCTCACCGATTCCTTGAGAAACTCTGTGTGTGACAGGGTGCATTTCAACACAGATACTTGGACCAGTAAGCATGGACAGGGGAGTTACATGTTGCTGACTGGGCACTGGGTAACTATGGTGAGGGATGGAGAAGGGTTTGCTGTACAAGTCTTGCCGTCCCCACGACTTGTGTGTCAATCCTTCCTCTGTATGTACAAGTTTCTCCACTGCTTCTGCCTCCTCAACCTCGTGTGGGTCCTCCACCTCGGCCCAAACCCTGTGTGGTCAGGCCACCCTTCCTTGTAACTGCGCCCAAGGAATCCCACACACCTCCTTACTATGCTGGCAGCAGAGCTCAAGGCCATCAGGCGGTCAAATGTTTACTTTGAAATGTAGGGGAAATGTGAGACACCGCTGAGGAATTGTGGACGGTTAGCTCTGGAGAGTGAGACCGAGTTTCATCAATGGTTGTCTACAGTCAACCAGCAGTCAGGGAAGGTCGGGTGCGACAATGATGCAAACCAGTCTGCGACCCTTCTTCAGGGCAATGTGACACACGTGCCTTGTATGGCTCACGTGTTGAACCTGGTTGTCCAGCAATTTTTAAAACACTATCCCGGCCTACATGGCCTTCTGCAGAGGGCACGGTGTAACGCCTGCCTGGATCGACACACTCAGATGGGCTGTAAAGGATAGGCTAGAGGCAAGCCACTCACCAAGCTGGACACCCAGAACCCTGAAACCCTTTAACCCCTATACAGTGATTTGGAATTACACAGGGCCCAAGTTGATCAATACCTGTGGAAGGCTGCAGTTCCAGAGAATAGTAGTCATGCAGGGTCAAAAACATTAATTGAGGAAGAGGAACAGAATGGGATGGCCAGGACTTAATCAGAAAACAAGCAGAGGTGAAGTGCGGATCGGCCAACGAGGTACATAAACAGCAAGCAGGAAACGTAGTCAGGTAACAAGCACACAAACTCATAAAACTGAACTGGGGGTAACAGTAACAAGAGGTTCATAGCTTTGTCTGGCAGTGGTCTGCAGACAGGAGGGGCCTAAAAAAGGGTGTGGTGTCTTCCCATTGAGACCAGAGTACAAATTGATTGAGTGGACTACGTTGGTGACTTAACAGCCGTGTGCGGCAATGATGCAAACCTGTCTGCGGCCCTTCGTCAGGGCAATGTGACACACGGGCCTTGTATGGCTCACGTGTTGAATCTGATTCTCCAGCAATTTTTAAAATACCATCCCGGCCTACATGGCCTTGTGCAGCGGGCACGCTGCTATGTGCTCACTTTCATCCTTCGCACCCAGCAGCTCAACAACTTTCATCGCTCCGGAAGTCTTAGGGTCTGGCGGTTAAACGCCGGAAATGCGATGTTCCGACACGCAGGAATTGGAATCTGCACATGTTGCAGCGTGTGTGGCAGCACCGCAGTGCCCTGCTGAAATACGGTATGACGTATACCCTGGGCTAACTTGATCCAGAGGTGGTGCAGATCACGCTGCTGGAGTGGTGTCAGATCAAGGACCTATGCACCCTTCTACACAGTTTCCAAATGTCGACGAAGATGTTTAGCACTGGCAATGCCATTCTCAGCGTGACAATTCTGGTCATCTACATGATGGAGTGTTACGAGGGGGACCCGGGGAAGCGTGCCAAGATGGGGAATGGACAGCTTCCGCCGGTCAAGGTCCACTGTGCGGTGTAAGGGACCGCTGCTATGGTGGGTGAAGAGTGAGCGGGTTGCTGCTAGCGATCGTCTGGAATGTCACAGACGATCTATGTACACTGGTCTGCCCTAACCCGTGTGGGTTGTATGGCAGGGATCACACGGCTCGGTGTACCTGTTGCACGGGGAAGCACAGAGGTGCCCACGCACGTGTGCCAGTGGAAGTCACGAGAATATGGCACGAGGGTAGCACAGAGGTGCCCACGCACGTGTGCTTTCAATAACCAGGTGAGTCCAGTGGAGACTCGAGGAGCTCACCTGGGACAGGAACACGGCCTGTAGAAGGAGCTACTGCCGGAGCAGCAAGGCAGGGACACGGCCTGCAAACCAGGTGCTGCCTAAGCAGCAAGGGCCAAGCCCACAGAAGAAGATAATGCCTGAGCAGTGGCGTGGCAGCATGCTGCCAGACATCCAAACATAGAAGGACGGTCGCGCGCCGCCATGATGGCAGGAGGAGCTTTTAAGGAGGTGTAGCTCCAGCCAAGGGCGGGCGCGAGGCGGAGATGACGGACTTCACCCAATCAGGATCCACGACATCCCAGCCTGGCCAGTCAGGATTCACCACGTCACCAGCCTTGTCATCAAGCCGTGTGACGTCAGTGGGCGAATCAGGATCCACCAAGCATAGCACATGCTCACCCTCCTGCCTCTGGGAAATAGAGGCGGGATCTTCGGTCTCACAATGTGTAGAGATAACGGGAGTCTCACTGCTTCCCTGAGCAGCAAATCTTTGCACATTGCGCAACCTCACAGACCTTCGAGGCTGCTGAGCAGGAGGAGCTGTGGCAGGCAAGGAATGGGAGACCGCCTCATTTCTTGCAACAGGATTACCACTTGGTGTCACCCTTGTGCTGCCTCTCTGAGGAGGTTTCTCCTGCACTCTGCGCAGTCTGGCAGACCTTCGGTGCTGCGGAGTAGGAGCGCTCGTGGCAGGCAAGGAGACTGTCTCATTCCTTGCCACAGGAGAGCCACGAGGTGTAACAATGGAGCACACTGTAAGCATTATTCGGAGTCAGGTATTGGTCCAAGAGGAAGGTGAGGAAGTAAGGGAGGAGTCATATGCAGAAGGCATAATAAGATCTACAAGGTCCATACGGTAAGCGGCACCTAGGCAGCAGTTATGGTGGGGGATAGGGATTAACAAGGGCGCATAGTATCAGCAAAAATTGTTGAGGAAGGTGCAGGAGCCATGAAGAAATGGAGGACGAACTTGCGATGGGCATGGAAGACTCAGCAGATGAGTGAGAGCTTGCTCACATTTCGGTTGTGTGAGGTTGGGGGGAGAGGGCAGAGGAAGGAGGCACGATTCTCACCTCTCTGCCACCAACACACCAAGGACTTGGTCCTCCTGGATGCACAAGACACATGAGCGTCTTCTTGCTGCACTACCTACAACATGACCCTCGGATTGTACGAATTCGAAGTAATGCTAACAACTGGGTTGCCACACTGTTAGATCCCCGGTACAAGACAAAATTTGGCGAAAAAATTCATGCCATATAAAGGGACGCACGTGTACAGGAGTATCTTCAGAAGGTGTTAAGCAATCTTCGATCTGCTTTTCCACTAAACACCAGTGCTGCACAGAGTGAATCTCAACGGTTTGTCATGGATAGGAGGAAATGGTCTTTTACTTGTCCACATCTGAGGGACCGTGAGCTGGCTGTTGTGCTGAGATGCCAATGAGTGGCGGTGTCCCTGCAGAGTTGCACTTTTGGTCATATACAAAATGAGTTGAAAAAGGACAGATGCGGGTGAAAAGGGGAACAGGTGTGTTGGAAAGGGGAAAAAAGTTTTGGTCCGTGGGTTTGGTGGTTAAGCAAAAGTAACATTTGATGAAGAAACACCATCTGTTACGGTGGGACTGGCAGATTTGGATAAGGTGGTATATACTATGTTACCACTATATAACGAAAATTAATAAGAAAAGAAAGAGAAAGGTATATATCCCCATCAGCAGTCAGTGTCCACCGTGCTCCCAGATGGAAAAGGAGAGGTTGGCAACTGGAAGGTTAGGTGGAGGATACAGAGCTGTGTGGCTATGAAACTAATAAAAGAACCAATTGAATGACCAAAAAGTAAAGATGGCTACACTCATTTAAGCAGTAAGAACCTATAAAGATGTGAGTGAACCAGCCAATATAAAAGTATATAATCTTTATTGAAAAATTTGTTAAAAGACAAACACATAAAACAGACAATGATGAGGACACATACAATTAACCTCAGGTAAACCAAAATATACAAGCAATAAATAGCATAAGTGCATAATGGTCATGTATCGGGAAGAAAGTGCACCAAAAAGGGTGCTGTCCAAGTTTCTTTGAAGAGCCAATAGTCTTTAAGTAAATGAAGAGTGTCCCAAAGAACACCAATAAGGTGGAACTATATTAAATTTCAAGCTAAACAAAGCTTTTTTTCTTCATTCAAGACTGAATGTATGGGAGCCACAATCCTATTACTACAAAAAGTGGCATATAACAGAGGAAACAAAGAATACATGTGTCTGTGATATTACCAGGATATAATCTTACAAGATGAAAACATAATAATAAAAAGCAAATCCTGAATGGATCAGGTGGTATAACCACAACAATGTTTCCAAATGCCTACAGTCCCAAACCGGGGAGAAGCAGGATCTCGACCATACATATGAAGGAAAGGCAGAAACTGACACAAGTGTCAAAATATAACATTTTTTCCACAGGGCTGGACTAGGAGGCCATATTCCCAGTGTTATAATCAGAGAAAAGGGCGGAATGGCTGCATTACTACAGTACTATACCTTTACAAGGAAACAGAGTCAGCCAAAGGACCGACCCAAACACTGTGGTGAATCCACAAAAACACACACCAGAAGGGTGTTACAGGGCCCAAACTAAAAAGCCATATTCCCAGTACTATAGCTCACAGGAAGGCAGCATGGCTGCAATACCACAGTAAATTGCCCCTACAAGGGAACAAAGTCAGCCATAAAAACCGGCCTTAGTACTGAGTGGCAAGCCCACAAAGACACAGACCAGGAAGATATTAACCTGAGGATAATAAAGGTACCCCGACACGTGTTTCGCAGAAAAGCTTCTTCCAAGCCCTGTGGAAAAAATGTTATATTTTGACACTTGTGTCAGTTTCTGCCTTTCCTTCATATGTATGGTCGAGATCCTGCTTCTCCCCGGTTTGGGACTGTAGGCATTTGGAAACATTGTTGTGGTTATACCACCTGATCCATTCAGGATTTGCTTTTTATTATTATGTTTTCATCTTGTAAGATTATATCCTGGTAATATCACAGACACATGTATTCTTTGTTTCCTCTGTTATATGCCACTTTTTGTAGTAATAGGATTGTGGCTCCCATACATTCAGTCTTGAATGAAGAAAAAAAGCTTTGTTTAGCTTGAAATTTAATATAGTTCCACCTTATTGGTGTTCTTTGGGACACTCTTCATTTACTTAAAGACTATTGGCTCTTCAAAGAAACTTGGACAGCACCCTTTTTGGTGCACTTTCTTCCCGATACATGACCATTATGCACTTATGCTATTTATTGCTTGTATATTTTGGTTTACCTGAGGTTAATTGTATGTGTCCTCATCATTGTCTGTTTTATGTGTTTGTCTTTTAACAAATTTTTCAATAAAGATTATATACTTTTATATTGGCTGGTTCACTCACATCTTTATAGGTTCTTACTATGAAACTAATAGTAGCCTGAACCAAGTTAGACGCCACTCGGATCTTGAGACTGGGAGCCCTGTTAGCGTCACAGGGTCCACACGCCCACCCAGCCCAGGAACTCCCTGTTAACATCACAGGGGCCATTCAGTACGCTGACCGTGTGCATTGGGGCCACACCTGTGAACAGCAGGCGCATCAGCAGCAGCAGGCCTGTTAATGCCACTGGGCTGCACAAGCAGGACTTGTAGGACAGGAGCTGGTCTTAACCGTTCTGCGTTACCAACTGTGGTGGTGGCCTGCATCGACGCCCTATCCCTGCCTACCTCTGGCCTAAAGCCGCAATGGGTTCAACACATGGAGGTGTGCTCTTTCGGAGCATAATAGAAGACTGCGCACCTCCTTGTTGTCTCCAGCCCCTTCTATAACCTGGGTCCGCCCCAAACCAGGGTGGACCACAATGCACCTCCTGGAGACAAAAGCAGAGTGATACGTCATGAGTGGCATAACTAGCGTCCTATTTGGAACCGCAACTTAAATGATGACCTCATGGCTGTCATGACACAAACACCTCACCAGTCATCGTCTGACCATCAATAATGAGGTGACAAGTCATAGGGGCGGGCCTCTGCAAGCCATTTGGCAGTGGCCTGGCCACATCGTCAGGACACCTGATGCCCTGTGGTCTAAATGGGCCCCCCACATCAGGGGCAGGGCCAAAGAGTTCATTACCGGACCTAGTTTCTGATGCAGTAAGTGCCTGACCATGGTCAGTTGCATGAAATACAGTCTCTGAAAAAAGACTATCAGCTTTAGCATGGTGTCTATGCACAACACAGGACTTAGATCCGGCACGGAGTGCAAGTACCTGTGCAAAGAGGCTTTTCGCACTAAGTGTAGGAGCATGCGCTGTAGCCCGAAATGAAGACTTAGCCTCAGGAATGGCACAGTCAGGCTGAGCATACTCACTAGGCGAAACACTGTAGTTAGGCTGCGACTGGGGTAAATCGGCACACGCATGCGCACTAGCTGCCTCTCCACACTTAGACGTGGAGGAGAAAGCAGCCAGCTGGACAACCCGAGGCACAGGCCTAAATGGCAGCTGATGCCTGGGCGCAACTGAAACCACAGCAGGCTGCTTGCGTTTAAGGCGTCACCGTTTTGTAACAACAAATAACATCAAAAAGAACAGGTGTACTTCTTCCCATGGATAATCTGATATGATCCCTTTTTTCCTGGACACGACCATCGCTAACAAATGTAGATGAGGCCAAATCAGCAGCTGCTTCAATGGATCTGAATTGCTCCATAAAGTGGCCTCTCCTCCACCCCAATTTCAAGATCCCAAATAATCCATTCCTCTGTGGTGTCAATCCAATCGCACTTGATTCCTAACAGCTCTCAAGTTTCCACCAGCCCTGCTGAGTATGGGGTGACAGAGATGGTTGAGTTTGCATAGCTGTTCAGTCGCACTATAGCCTGGGAATCAGAGGTCTGCTCCAAAGCTGCAATGAGTACAGACAAGGAAGTTATTATTATTTTTATTATTATTGATTTATAGAGCACCATTAATTCCATGGTGCTGTACATGAGAAGGGGGTTACATACAGAATACATATACAAGTAACTATAGACAGACTGGTACAGAGGGAAGAGGGCCCTGCCCTTGCAGGATTACATTGTAAAGGATTTTTGTGAGGAGACAGTAGGAGTTGTTTAGGTTGAGCGTCAAGTACGTATGGTGGTGGTGTCATTGAAGGTTATAGTCATTTCTAAACAGATGAGTTTTAAGATTCAGTTTAAAGCTTGCGTGTGTAGCAGATAATCTAACGTGTTGAGGTAGCGAGTTCCATGAGACAGGGGAAATGATCTGCGCAGATAGCCTGAAGCTTTGTGACTGGGATCCAGGCCCCGATGAAGAAGGTGCTGAGCCTAATCTACACCCTCATTTCCAAAAAGTAAATCCTCCTGTTGGAGACAATGGGGAACATGATGAGGAGCACAGATACCTGATTGGAAGGACAACTTTACTATTCGGTCAGGGCAGGAAGAGGTTATCTCGGAGGACTCAGGACGAGGGGAATGAAAACACACAGGGTTATTGATGAGGTTGGAGACAACACTTAGTGTCAAACCAAAGTCAGCCAGTCGATGAGGTCAGCAGAGGAGGTGGAGGAGGATGCTACTGACGACGAGGTTACGTTGCGTCTTCCTGGCCAGAGACAAAGTACTGGAGCATGTCAACAACTGAATCCTGGACCACAACTTTGACTCTGAGCAGATGTCGTGTTGGCTATGCAGGTCGCATGGGCTGTAAGCCTTTCCTAGCCTGTGAATTTTTGGACATCGCAAAGGATCACCAAAGTCATGGAATCTGCAAGATTTGTCAACAATCTGTAAGTAGAAGGCAAAAACTCACACTTTTGAGTACTTCCTCCATGAAGTATCACATAAATATAAAAAGACAGCGTGAAGGTGTATTGCTCAGCTTTAGCAACTGTCAACACAATATGCTTATTTGCCGTTCATTGCATGCATTGTTGCAGACTGCACACAAGGGGCTGCTGTTTTTTGGATCTGCCTTTGGTCACTATAGCAATAGAAAATTGCTCTTCGGGGGTGGACTTGGAGATGCTGTCTATGAACAGAAGGAAAAGCTAAAGGTGTGTGTTACAGCAAGGAGCCACCGCGGAAACACTTCGTTCAATTGTGAGGGGAGTTGTGTTGTACTTTGATGATGAGCACTGTAACGTCAGTGAGCAGCATCCTGTGCCACAGACCAACATTCTTACGGTGCTGTCTATACTGTTTACCGTGAGAGGAGCGTAAAGTCTGTATTTCTGGCAACTGGACATCACAGTACCCGGGTACGGTAGACTATGCCCAGACAATAATGCGGGCACGCAACACTTTGTTTTATTAGCAAAACACATATCTGTTCTGGGTAGGTCGACTATATAGACAATAAGACTTGCTGCCTCTGCACTGTCAAATTGTCACGTACAGTTTAAATCATAGAGGGACAGCAACACATGTTTGCATTGAATGTTGCTTTTCAAGATTTCCATGACTGTGTTGCAGAGCTGTGTGGTTTGCATTCACACTGTTATCATCTGCATTATCTGTGAGGCTTCAGCTAACAAGGGTATTCAGGGGGGGTCACGTGTTTTGTCTATGTTTAGGTAGATAACTTGGAAGCTCTTGTGATGCGCCACTGGTAGGTCGTGTTCGCACACACACACACACACACACGCACAAACACACAATTACTGCTACACAGAGGGATTAGCAGGTAGTAGGCAACAGAATAGATTGTTCAATTATTTTAATTGTATGCATGGTTCTTATTGTTTGTTTTGGTAAAGTTAAACAATCATTTATCAACCCAACTGCCTAGAGTCCTTTTCCTTTTGCCTGGTTTTGCTGCATACTGGGGAGCCCACCCTGTACACGACTTAAAATGAAGCATAAGTCGCAAAGTGAATTTCACTGTGCTACAATGCGGCCTAGCGTGCCTGTGCAACCACCGCCTGCCCCATCAAGTGCATCTGCGTGCTCTTCATCCTCTGTGACTGTGGGGACAGCAGTCACACATGGTTTTTCACACTGAACTTCCACTCCTTAACCCGCAACAGGGAGTGTGATTGGCAGGTCATCACTTGTTTTGGAAGTGGAAACAGAAGGTATTGTTGAGCTGTCAGGCATCGAGAGAACCATCATTGGATGCAGGCTACATTATATCCACGCCTGCACCTTCGTCACAGATTGCCTGGACTACCTGCAGTTAATAATTGCATTCCAGAAATGGAAAGGAGTGTAGAATGCACATGTGTTGTACCTTGCTTGGCAGCAAAGGAACACTAACTTAGTATTCCAGACAATTTTAGAAGGCAGAAAAAGAGTCAGCTCTTTGTGCAAATTAAATAGCGTGGCAAAAGTGGACAGATGGGTACAGTGGCCGTGTTCTGTGGGTACCAGGACAGTAAAAGAAGCTTCACTTTCTATCCCTCCTAATGATCAAATGCAGCAAGGAATTCCCTGAGTTTGCTATAAAATTAGCATAGCTAAATGTGCATGAGGGTAGAATGCAGAGGTGCTTGAGATTGCTTGGCACAAGTGGCACAATAAAGAAGTCCTACAGGCATTTTTTGTATACCACTAAGTTGCAGTATTTTTTGCTATCATTATAGCTTATTAAAAACAGAGCAGGAGGGTGTCATGCAGAGGTGCTAGAAATAGCTTGGCACCAGTGGGGCACTAATGGAATACAACAGCCAGTTCTATGATGCCACTAAATGGCGGTATTTTTTGCTATCATTAAAGCTTATTAAAAACAGAGCAGGAGGGTGTCATGCAGAGGTGCTGCACATAGATTTGCACCAGTGGGGCACTAATGGAGTACAACAGCCACTTCTTGTATGCCACTAGGTACACTGACTGTTTGCTAGTATAATAGCTTAGTTAAAAAGAGTTTGAGTGTGCAATGCAGGCAGACGTGCTGCAAATATCTTTCCACTAGTGTGACTATACAAAAGTCCAATAGCCACGTTTAGGATGCCACACCAGGTACAATGACTGTTTGCTAGTATAATGGCTTAGTTAAAAAGAGTTTGAGTGTGCAATGCAGGCAGACGTGCTGCAAATATCTTTCCACTAGTGTGACTACACAAAAGTCCAATAGTCACGTTTAGGATGCCACAATAGGTACACTGACTGTTTGCTAGTATAATGGCTTAGTTAAAAAGAGTTTGAGTGTGCAATGCAGGCAGATGTGCTGCAAATATCTTTCCACTAGTGTGACTACACAAAAGTACAATAGCCACGTTTAGGATGCCACTAGGTACACTGACTGTTTGCTAGTATAATGGCTTAGTTAAAAAGAGTTTGAGTGTGCAATGCAGGCAGATGTGCTGCAAATATCTTTCCACTAGTGTGACTACACAAAAGTCCAATAGCCACGTTTAGGATGCCACACTAGGTACAATGACTGTTTGCTAGTATAATGGCTTAGCTAAAAAGAGTTTGAGTGTGCAATGCAGGCAGACGTGCTGCAAATATCTTTCCACTAGTGTGACTACACAAAAGTACAATAGCCACGTTTAGGATGCCACTAGGTACACTGACTGTTTGCTAGTATAATGGCTTAGTTAAAAAGAGTTTGAGTGTGCAATGCAGGCAGACGTGCTGCAAATATCTTTCCACTAGTGTGACTACACAAAAGTCCAAAAGCCACGTTTAGGATGCCACACTAGGTACAATGACTGTTTGCTAGTATAATGGCTTAGTTAAAAAGAGTTTGAGTGTGCAATGCAGGCAGACGTGCTGCAAATATCTTTCCACTAGTGTGACTACACAAAAGTACAATAGCCACGTTTAGGATGCCACTAGGTACACTGAGTGTTTGCTAGTATAATGGCTTAGTTATAATGAGTTGGAGTGTGCAATGCAGCCAGAGGTGCTGTAAATGTCTTTGCACTAGTGTGATTAGACAACAGTCCAATAGCCACGTTTAGGATGCCACTAGTTACACTGAGTGTTTGCTAGTATAATGGCTTAGTTATAATGAGTTGGAGTGTGCAATGCAGGCAGAGGTGCTGCAAATGTCTTTGCACTAGTGGGACTATAGCAAAGTCCAATAGCCACGTTTAGGATGCCACTAGGTACACTGAGTGTTTGCTAGTATAATGGCTTAGATATAATGAGTTGGAGTGTGCAATGCAGGCAGACGTGCTGCAAATGTGTTTGCACTAGTGTGACTAGACAACAGTCCAATAGCCACGTTTAGGATGCCACTAGTTATACTGAGTGTTTGCTAGTATAATGGCTTAGTTATAATGAGTTGGAGTGTGCAATGCAGGCAGAGGTGCTGCAAATGTCTTTGCACTAGTGTGACTAGACAACAGTCCAATAGCCACGTTTAGGATGCCACTAGGTACACTGAGTGTTTGCTAGTATAATGGCTTAGTTATAATGAGTTGGAGTGTGCAATGCAGGCAGAGGTGCTGCAAATGTGTTTGCACTAGTGTGACTAGACAACAGTCCAATAGCCACGTTTAGGATGCCACTAGGTACACTGAGTGTTTGCTAGTATAATGGCTTAGTTATAATGAGTTGGAGTGTGCAATGCAGGCAGAGGTGCTGCAAATGTCTTTGCACTAGTGGGACTATAGCAAAGTCCAATAGCCACGTTTAGGATGCCACTAGGTACACTGAGTGTTTGCTAGTATAATGGCTTAGTTATAATGAGTTGGAGTGTGCAATGCAGGCAGAGGTGCTGCAAATGTCTTTGCACTAGTGTGACTAGACAACAGTCCAATAGCCACGTTTAGGATGCCACTAGGTACACTGAGTGTTTGCTAGTATAATGGCTTAGTTATAATGAGTTGGAGTGTGCAATGCAGGCAGACGTGCTGCAAATGTCTTTGCACTAGTGTGACTAGACAACAGTCCAATAGCTACGTTTAGGATGCCACTAGGTACACTGAGTGTTTGCTAGTATAATGGCTTAGTTATAATGAGTTGGAGTGTGCAATGCAGGCAGAGGTGCTGCAAATGTCTTTGCACTAGTGGGACTATAGCAAAGTCCAATAGCCACGTTTAGGATGCCACTAGGTACACTGAGTGTTTGCTAGTATAATGGCTTAGTTATAATGAGTTGGAGTGTGCAATGCAGGCAGACATGCTGCAAATGCGTTTGCACTAGTGTGACTAGACAACAGTCCAATAGCCACGTTTAGGATGCCACTAGTTACACTGAGTGTTTGCTAGTATAATGGCTTAGTTATAATGAGTTGGAGTGTGCAATGCAGGCAGAGGTGCTGCAAATGTCTTTGCACTAGTGTGACTAGACAACAGTCCAATAGCCACGTTTAGGATGCCACTAGGTACACTGAGTGTTTGCTAGTATAATGGCTTAGTTATAATGAGTTGGAGTGTGCAATGCAGGCAGAGGTGCTGCAAATGTGTTTGCACTAGTGTGACTAGACAACAATCCAATAGCCACGTTTAGGATGCCACTAGGTACACTGAGTGTTTGCTAGTATAATGGCTTAGTTATAATGAGTTGGAGTGTGCAATGCAGGCAGAGGTGCTGCAAATGTCTTTGCACTAGTGGGACTATAGCAAAGTCCAATAGCCACGTTTAGGATGCCACTAGGTACACTGAGTGTTTGCTAGTATAATGGCTTAGTTATAATGAGTTGGAGTGTGCAATGCAGGCAGACGTGCTGCAAATTTGTTTGCACTAGTGTGACTAGACAACAGTCCAATAGCCACGTTTAGGATGCCACTAGTTACACTGAGTGTTTGCTAGTATAATGGCTTAGTTATAATGAGTTGGAGTGTGCAATGCAGGCAGAGGTGCTGCAAATGTCTTTGCCCTAGTGTGACTAGACAACAGTCCAATAGCCACGTTTAGGATGCCACTAGGTACACTGAGTGTTTGCTAGTATAATGGCTTAGTTATAATGAGTTGGAGTGTGCAATGCAGGCAGAGGTGCTGCAAATGTGTTTGCACTAGTGTGACTAGACAACAGTCCAATAGCCACGTTTAGGATGCCACTAGGTACACTGAGTGTTTGCTAGTATAATGGCTTCGTTATAATGAGTTGGAGTGTGCAATGCAGGCAGAGGTGCTGCAAATGTCTTTGCACTAGTGGGACTATATCAAAGTCCAATAGCCACGTTTAGGATGCCACTAGGTACACTGAGTGTTTGCTAGTATAATGGCTTAGTTATAATGAGTTGGAGTGTGCAATGCAGGCAGAGGTGCTGCAAATGTCTTTGCACTAGTGTGATTAGACAACAGTCCAATAGCCACGTTTAGGATGCCACTAGGTACACTGAGTGTTTGCTAGTATAATGGCTTAGTTATAATGAGTTGGAGTGTGCAATGCAGGCAGAGGTGCTGCAAATGTCTTTGCACTAGTGGGACTATAGCAAAGTCCAAAAGCCACGTTTAGGATGCCACTAGGTACACTGAGTGTTTGCTAGTATAATGGCTTAGTTATAATGAGTTGGAGTGTGCAATGCAGGCAGACGTGCTGCAAATGTGTTTGCAATAGTGTGACTAGACAACAGTCCAATAGCCACGTATAGGATGCCACTAGGTACACTGAATGTTTGCTAGTATAATGGCTTAGTTATAATGAGTTGGAGTGTGCAATGCAGGCAGAGGTGCTGCAAATGTCTTTGCACTAGTGTGACTAGACAACAGTCCAATAGCCACGTTTAGGATGCCACTAGGTACACTGAGTGTTTGCTAGTATAATGGCTTAGTTATAATGAGTTGGAGTGTGCAATGCAGGCAGACGTGCTGCAAATGTCTTTGCACTAGTGTGACTAGACAACAGTCCAATAGCCACGTTTAGGATGCCACTAGGTACACTGAGTGTTTGCTAGTATAATGGCTTAGTTATAATGAGTTGGAGTGTGCAATGCAGGCAGAGGTGCTGCAAATGTCTTTGCACTAGTGGGACTATAGCAAAGTCCAATAGCCACGTTTAGGATGCCACTAGGTACACTGAGTGTTTGCTAGTATAATGGCGTAGTTATAATGAGTTGGAGTGTGCAATGCAGGCAGAGGTGCTGCAAATGTGTTTGCACTAGTGTGACTAGACAACAGTCCAATAGCCACGTTTAGGATGCCACTAGGTACATTGAGTGTTTGCTAGTATAATGGCTTAGTTATAATGAGTTGGAGTGTGCAATGCAGGCAGAGGTGCTGCAAATGTCTTTGCACTAGTGGGACTATAGCAAAGTCCAATAGCCACGTTTAGGATGCCACTAGGCACAATGAGTGTTTGCTAGTATAATGGCTTAGTTATAATGAGTTGGAGTGTGCAATGCAGGCAGATGTGCTACAAATGTGTTTGCACTAGTGTGACTAGACAACAGTCCAATAGCCACTTTTAGGATGCCACTAGGTACACTGAGTGTTTGCTAGTATAATGGCTTAGTTATAATGAGTTGGAGTGTGCAATGCAGGCAGAGGTGCTGCAAATGTCTTTGCACTAGTGGGACTATAGCAAAGTCCAATAGCCACGTTTAGGATGCCACTAGGTACACTGAGTGTTTGCTAGTATAATGGCTTAGTTATAATGAGTTGGATTGTGCAATGCAGGCAGAGGTGCTTCAAATGTCTTTGCACTAGTGTGACTAGACAACAGTCCAATAGCCACGTTTAGGATGCCACTAGGTACACTGAGTGTTTGCTAGTATAATGGCTTAGTTATAATGAGTTGGAGTGTGCAATGCAGGTAGAGGTGCTGCAAATGTCTTTGCACTAGTGGGACTATAGCAAAGTCCAATAGCCACGTTTAGGATGCCACTAGGTACACTGAGTGTTTGCTAGTATAATGGCTTAGTTATAATGAGTTGTAGTGTGCAATGCAGGCAGAGGTGCTGCAAATGTCTTTTCACTAGTGTGACTAGACAACAGTCCAATAGCCACGTTTAGGATGCCACTAGGTACACTGAGTGTTTGCTAGTATAATGGCTTAGTTATAATGAGTTGGAGTGTGCAATGCAGGCAGAGGTGCTGCAAATGTGTTTGCACTAGTGGGACTAGACAACAGTCCAATAGCCACGTTTAGGATGCCACTAGGTACACTGAGTGTTTGCTAGTATAATGGCTTAGTTATAATGAGTTGGAGTGTGCAATGCAGGCAGAGGTGCTGCAAATGTCTTTGCACTAGTGGGACTATAGCAAAGTCCAAAAGCCACGTTTAGGATGCCACTAGGTACACTGAGTGTTTGCTAGTATAATGGCTTAGTTATAATGAGTTGGAGTGTGCAATGCAGGCAGACGTGCTGCAAATGTGTTTGCACTAGTGTGACTAGACAACAGTCCAATAGCCACGTATAGGATGCCACTGGTACACTGAATGTTTGCTAGTATAATGGCTTAGTTATAATGAGTTGGAGTGTGCAATGCAGGCAGAGGTGCTGCAAATGTCTTTGCACTAGTTTGACTAGACAACAGTCCAATAGCCACGTTTAGGATGCCACTAGGTACACTGAGTGTTTGCTAGTATAATGGCTTAGTTATAATGAGTTGGAGTGTGCAATGCAGGCAGACGTGCTGCAAATGTCTTTGCACTAGTGTGACTAGACAACAGTCCAATAGCCACGTTTAGGATGCCACTAGGTACACTGAGTGTTTGCTAGTATAATGGCTTAGTTATAATGAGTTGGAGTGTGCAATGCAGGCAGAGGTGCTGCAAATGTCTTTGCACTAGTGGGACTATAGCAAAGTCCAATAGCCACGTTTAGGATGCCACTAGGTACACTGAGTGTTTGCTAGTATAATGGCTTAGTTATAATGAGTTGGAGTGTGCAATGCAGGCAGAGGTGCTGCAAATGTGTTTGCACTAGTGTGACTAGACAACAGTCCAAAAGCCACGTTTAGGATGCCACTAGGTACACTGACTGTTTGCTAGTATAAAGGCTTAGTTATAATGAGTTGGAGTGTGCAATGCAGGCAGAGGTGCTGCAAATGTCTTTGCACTAGTGGGACTATAGCAAAGTCCAATAGCCACGTTTAGGATGCCACTAGGTACACTGAGTGTTTGCTAGTATAATGGCTTAGTTATAATGAGTTGGAGTGTGCAATGCAGGCAGAGGTGCTGCAAATGTCTTTGCACTAGTGGGACTATAGCAAAGTCCAATAGCCACGTTTAGGATGCCACTAGGTACACTGAGAGTTTGCTAGTATAATGGCTTAGTTATAATGAGTTGGAGTGTGCAATGCAGGCAGACGTGCTGCAAATGTGTTTGCACTAGTGTGACTAGACAACAGTCCAATAGCCACGTTTAGGATGCCACTAGGTACACTGAATGTTTGCTAGTATAATGGCTTAGTTATAATGAGTTGGAGTGTGCAATGCAGGCAGAGGTGCTGCAAATGTCTTTGCACTAGTGTGACTAGACAACAGTCCAATAGCCACGTTTAGGATGCCACTAGGTACACTGAGTGTTTGCTAGTATAATGGCTTAGTTATAATGAATTGGAGTGTGCAATGCAGGCAGAGGTGCTGGAAATGTCTTTGCACTAGTGGGACTATAGCAAAGTCCAATAGCCACGTTTAGGATGCCACTAGGTACACTGAGTGTTTGCTAGTATAATGGCTTAGTTATAATGAGTTGGAGTGTGCAATGCAGGCAGAGGTGCTGCAAATGTCTTTGCACTAGTGGGACTATAGCAAAGTCCAATAGCCACGTTTAGGATGCCACTAGGTACACTGAGTGTTTGCTAGTATAATGGCTTAGTTATAATGAGTTGGAGTGTGCAATGCAGGCAGAGGTGCTGCAAATGTCTTTGCACTAGTGGGACTATAGCAAAGTCCAAAAGCCACGTTTAGGATGCCACTAGGTACACTGAGTGTTTGCTAGTATAATGGCTTAGTTATAATGAGTTGGAGTGTGCAATGCAGGCAGACGTGCTGCAAATGTGTTTGCACTAGTGTGACTAGACAACAGTCCAATAGCCACGTATAGGATTCCACTAGGTACACTGAATGTTTGCTAGTATAATGGCTTAGTTATAATGAGTTGGAGTGTGCAATGCAGGCAGAGGTGCTGCAAATGTCTTTGCACTAGTGTGACTAGACAACAGTCCAATAGCCACGTTTAGGATGCCACTAGGTACACTGAGTGTTTGCTAGTATAATGGCTTAGTTATAATGAGTTGGAGTGTGCAATGCAGGCAGACGTGCTGCAAATGTCTTTGCACTAGTGTGACTAGACAACAGTCCAATAGCCACGTTTAGGATGCCACTAGGTACACTGAGTGTTTGCTAGTATAATGGCTTAGTTATAATGAGTTGGAGTGTGCAATGCAGGCAGAGGTGCTGCAAATGTGTTTGCACTAGTGGGACTAGACAACAGTCCAATAGCCACGTTTAGGATGCCACTAGGTACACTGAGTGTTTGCTAGTATAATGGCTTAGTTATAATGAGTTGGAGTGTGCAATGCAGGCAGAGGTGCTGCAAATGTCTTTGCACTAGTGGGACTATAGCAAAGTCCAAAAGCCACGTTTAGGATGCCACTAGGTACACTGAGTGTTTGCTAGTATAATGGCTTAGTTATAATGAGTTGGAGTGTGCAATGCAGGCAGACGTGCTGCAAATGTGTTTGCACTAGTGTGACTAGACAACAGTCCAATAGCCACGTATAGGATGCCACTGGTACACTGAATGTTTGCTAGTATAATGGCTTAGTTATAATGAGTTGGAGTGTGCAATGCAGGCAGAGGTGCTGCAAATGTCTTTGCACTAGTTTGACTAGACAACAGTCCAATAGCCACGTTTAGGATGCCACTAGGTACACTGAGTGTTTGCTAGTATAATGGCTTAGTTATAATGAGTTGGAGTGTGCAATGCAGGCAGACGTGCTGCAAATGTCTTTGCACTAGTGTGACTAGACAACAGTCCAATAGCCACGTTTAGGATGCCACTAGGTACACTGAGTGTTTGCTAGTATAATGGCTTAGTTATAATGAGTTGGAGTGTGCAATGCAGGCAGAGGTGCTGCAAATGTCTTTGCACTAGTGGGACTATAGCAAAGTCCAATAGCCACGTTTAGGATGCCACTAGGTACACTGAGTGTTTGCTAGTATAATGGCTTAGTTATAATGAGTTGGAGTGTGCAATGCAGGCAGAGGTGCTGCAAATGTGTTTGCACTAGTGTGACTAGACAACAGTCCAAAAGCCACGTTTAGGATGCCACTAGGTACACTGACTGTTTGCTAGTATAATGGCTTAGTTATAATGAGTTGGAGTGTGCAATGCAGGCAGAGGTGCTGCAAATGTCTTTGCACTAGTGGGACTATAGCAAAGTCCAATAGCCACGTTTAGGATGCCACTAGGTACACTGAGTGTTTGCTAGTATAATGGCTTAGTTATAATGAGTTGGAGTGTGCAATGCAGGCAGAGGTGCTGCAAATGTCTTTGCACTAGTGGGACTATAGCAAAGTCCAATAGCCACGTTTAGGATGCCACTAGGTACACTGAGAGTTTGCTAGTATAATGGCTTAGTTATAATGAGTTGGAGTGTGCAATGCAGGCAGACGTGCTGCAAATGTGTTTGCACTAGTGTGACTAGACAACAGTCCAATAGCCACGTTTAGGATGCCACTAGGTACACTGAATGTTTGCTAGTATAATGGCTTAGTTATAATGAGTTGGAGTGTGCAATGCAGGCAGAGGTGCTGCAAATGTCTTTGCACTAGTGTGACTAGACAACAGTCCAATAGCCACGTTTAGGATGCCACTAGGTACACTGAGTGTTTGCTAGTATAATGGCTTAGTTATAATGAATTGGAGTGTGCAATGCAGGCAGAGGTGCTGGAAATGTCTTTGCACTAGTGGGACTATAGCAAAGTCCAATAGCCACGTTTAGGATGCCACTAGGTACACTGAGTGTTTGCTAGTATAATGGCTTAGTTATAATGAGTTGGAGTGTGCAATGCAGGCAGAGGTGCTGCAAATGTCTTTGCACTAGTGGGACTATAGCAAAGTCCAATAGCCACGTTTAGGATGCCACTAGGTACACTGAGTGTTTGCTAGTATAATGGCTTAGTTATAATGAGTTGGAGTGTGCAATGCAGGCAGAGGTGCTGCAAATGTCTTTGCACTAGTGGGACTATAGCAAAGTCCAAAAGCCACGTTTAGGATGCCACTAGGTACACTGAGTGTTTGCTAGTATAATGGCTTAGTTATAATGAGTTGGAGTGTGCAATGCAGGCAGACGTGCTGCAAATGTGTTTGCACTAGTGTGACTAGACAACAGTCCAATAGCCACGTATAGGATTCCACTAGGTACACTGAATGTTTGCTAGTATAATGGCTTAGTTATAATGAGTTGGAGTGTGCAATGCAGGCAGAGGTGCTGCAAATGTCTTTGCACTAGTGTGACTAGACAACAGTCCAATAGCCACGTTTAGGATGCCACTAGGTACACTGAGTGTTTGCTAGTATAATGGCTTAGTTATAATGAGTTGGAGTGTGCAATGCAGGCAGACGTGCTGCAAATGTCTTTGCACTAGTGTGACTAGACAACAGTCCAATAGCCACGTTTAGGATGCCACTAGGTACACTGAGTGTTTGCTAGTATAATGGCTTAGTTATAATGAGTTGGATTGTGCAATGCAGGCAGAGGTGCTGCAAATGTCTTTGCACTAGTGGGACTATAGCAAAGTCCAATAGCCACGTTTAGGATGCCACTAGGTACACTGAGTGTTTGCTAGTATAATGGCTTAGTTATAATGAGTTGGAGTGTGCAATGCAGGCAGAGGTGCTGCAAATGTGTTTGCACTAGTGTGACTAGACAACAGTCCAATAGCCACGTTTAGGATGCCACTAGGTACACTGACTGTTTGCTAGTATAATGGCTTAGTTATAATGAGTTGGAGTGTGCAATGCAGGCAGAGGTGCTGCAAATTTCTTTGCACTAGTGGGACTATAGCAAAGTCCAATAGCCACGTTTAGGATGCCACTAGGTACAATGAGTGTTTGCTAGCATAATGGCTTAGTTATAATGAGTTGGAGTGTGCAATGCAGGCAGACGTGCTGCAAATGTGTTTGCACTAGTGTGACTAGACAACAGTCCAATAGCCACGTTTAGGATGCCACTAGGTACACTGAGTGTTTGCTAGTATAATGGCTTAGTTATAATGAGTTGGAGTGTGCAATGCAGGCAGGGGTGCTGCAAATGTCTTTGCACTAGTGGGACTATAGCAAAGTCCAATAGCCACGTTTAGGATGCCACTAGGTACACTGAGTGTTTGCTAGTATAATGGCTTAGTTATAATGAGTTGGATTGAGCAATGCAGGCAGAGGTGCTTCAAATGTCTTTGCACTAGTGTGACTAGACAACAGTCCAATAGCCACGTTTAGGATGGCACTAGGTACACTGAGTGTTTGCTAGTATAATGGCTTAGTTATAATGAGTTGGAGTGTGCAATGCAGGCAGAGGTGCTGCAAATGTCTTTGCACTAGTGGGACTATAGCAAAGTCCAATAGCCACGTTTAGGATGCCACTAGGTACACTGAGTGTTTGCTAGTATAATGGCTTAGTTATAATGAGTTGGAGTGTGCAATGCAGGCAGAGGTGCTGCAAATGTCTTTTCACTAGTGTGACTAGACAACAGTCCAATAGCCACGTTTAGGATGCCACTAGGTACACTGACTGTTTGCTAGTATAATGGCTTAGTTATAATGAGTTGGAGTGTGCAATGCAGGCAGAGGTGCTGCAAATGTGTTTGCACTAGTGGGACTAGACAACAGTCCAATAGCCACGTTTAGGATGCCACTAGGTACACTGAGTGTTTGCTAGTATAATGGCTTAGTTATAAAGAGTTGGAGTGTGCAATGCAGGCAGAGGTGCTGCAAATCTGTTTGCACTAGTGTGACTAGACAACAGTCCAATAGCCACGTTTAGGATGCCACTAGGTACACTGAGTGTTTGCTAGTATAATGGCTTAGTTATAATGAGTTGGAGTGTGCAATGCAGGCAGAGGTGCTGCAAATGTCTTTGCACTAGTGGGACTATAGCAAAGTCCAATAGCCACGTTTAGGATGCCACTAGGTACACTGAGTGTTTGCTAGTATAATGGCTTAGTTATAATGAGTTGGAGTGTGCAATGCAGGCAGAGGTGCTGCAAATGTCTTTGCACTAGTGGGACTATAGCAAAGTCCAATAGCCACGTTTAGGATGCCACTAGGTACACTGAGTGTTTGCTAGTATAATGGCTTAGTTATAATGAGTTGGAGTGTGCAATGCAGGCAGAGGTGCTGCAAATGTGTTTGCACTAGTGTGACTAGACAACAGTCCAAAAGCCACGTTTAGGATGCCACTAGGTACACTGACTGTTTGCTAGTATAATGGCTTAGTTATAATGAGTTGGAGTGTGCAATGCAGGCAGAGGTGCTGCAAATGTCTTTGCACTAGTGGGACTATAGCAAAGTCCAATAGCCACGTTTAGGATGCCACTAGGTACACTGAGTGTTTGCTAGTATAATGGCTTAGTTATAATGAGTTGGAGTGTGCAATGCAGGCAGAGGTGCTGCAAATGTCTTTGCACTAGTGGGACTATAGCAAAGTCCAATAGCCACGTTTAGGATGCCACTAGGTACACTGAGAGTTTGCTAGTATAATGGCTTAGTTATAATGAGTTGGAGTGTGCAATGCAGGCAGACGTGCTGCAAATGTGTTTGCACTAGTGTGACTAGACAACAGTCCAATAGCCACGTTTAGGATGCCACTAGGTACACTGAATGTTTGCTAGTATAATGGCTTAGTTATAATGAGTTGGAGTGTGCAATGCAGGCAGAGGTGCTGCAAATGTCTTTGCACTAGTGTGACTAGACAACAGTCCAATAGCCACGTTTAGGATGCCACTAGGTACACTGAGTGTTTGCTAGTATAATGGCTTAGTTATAATGAATTGGAGTGTGCAATGCAGGCAGAGGTGCTGGAAATGTCTTTGCACTAGTGGGACTATAGCAAAGTCCAATAGCCACGTTTAGGATGCCACTAGGTACACTGAGTGTTTGCTAGTATAATGGCTTAGTTATAATGAGTTGGAGTGTGCAATGCAGGCAGAGGTGCTGCAAATGTCTTTGCACTAGTGGGACTATAGCAAAGTCCAATAGCCACGTTTAGGATGCCACTAGGTACACTGAGTGTTTGCTAGTATAATGGCTTAGTTATAATGAGTTGGAGTGTGCAATGCAGGCAGAGGTGCTGCAAATGTCTTTGCACTAGTGGGACTATAGCAAAGTCCAAAAGCCACGTTTAGGATGCCACTAGGTACACTGAGTGTTTGCTAGTATAATGGCTTAGTTATAATGAGTTGGAGTGTGCAATGCAGGCAGACGTGCTGCAAATGTGTTTGCACTAGTGTGACTAGACAACAGTCCAATAGCCACGTATAGGATTCCACTAGGTACACTGAATGTTTGCTAGTATAATGGCTTAGTTATAATGAGTTGGAGTGTGCAATGCAGGCAGAGGTGCTGCAAATGTCTTTGCACTAGTGTGACTAGACAACAGTCCAATAGCCACGTTTAGGATGCCACTAGGTACACTGAGTGTTTGCTAGTATAATGGCTTAGTTATAATGAGTTGGAGTGTGCAATGCAGGCAGACGTGCTGCAAATGTCTTTGCACTAGTGTGACTAGACAACAGTCCAATAGCCACGTTTAGGATGCCACTAGGTACACTGAGTGTTTGCTAGTATAATGGCTTAGTTATAATGAGTTGGATTGTGCAATGCAGGCAGAGGTGCTGCAAATGTCTTTGCACTAGTGGGACTATAGCAAAGTCCAATAGCCACGTTTAGGATGCCACTAGGTACACTGAGTGTTTGCTAGTATAATGGCTTAGTTATAATGAGTTGGAGTGTGCAATGCAGGCAGAGGTGCTGCAAATGTGTTTGCACTAGTGTGACTAGACAACAGTCCAATAGCCACGTTTAGGATGCCACTAGGTACACTGACTGTTTGCTAGTATAATGGCTTAGTTATAATGAGTTGGAGTGTGCAATGCAGGCAGAGGTGCTGCAAATTTCTTTGCACTAGTGGGACTATAGCAAAGTCCAATAGCCACGTTTAGGATGCCACTAGGTACGATGAGTGTTTGCTAGCATAATGGCTTAGTTATAATGAGTTGGAGTGTGCAATGCAGGCAGACGTGCTGCAAATGTGTTTGCACTAGTGTGACTAGACAACAGTCCAATAGCCACGTTTAGGATGCCACTAGGTACACTGAGTGTTTGCTAGTATAATGGCTTAGTTATAATGAGTTGGAGTGTGCAATGCAGGCAGGGGTGCTGCAAATGTCTTTGCACTAGTGGGACTATAGCAAAGTCCAATAGCCACGTTTAGGATGCCACTAGGTACACTGAGTGTTTGCTAGTATAATGGCTTAGTTATAATGAGTTGGATTGTGCAATGCAGGCAGAGGTGCTTCAAATGTCTTTGCACTAGTGTGACTAGACAACAGTCCAATAGCCACGTTTAGGATGGCACTAGGTACACTGAGTGTTTGCTAGTATAATGGCTTAGTTATAATGAGTTGGAGTGTGCAATGCAGGCAGAGGTGCTGCAAATGTCTTTGCACTAGTGGGACTATAGCAAAGTCCAATAGCCACGTTTAGGATGCCACTAGGTACACTGAGTGTTTGCTAGTATAATGGCTTAGTTATAATGAGTTGAAGTGTGCAATGCAGGCAGAGGTGCTGCAAATGTCTTTTCACTAGTGTGACTAGACAACAGTCCAATAGCCACGTTTAGGATGCCACTAGGTACACTGACTGTTTGCTAGTATAATGGCTTAGTTATAATGAGTTGGAGTGTGCAATGCAGGCAGAGGTGCTGCAAATGTGTTTGCACTAGTGGGACTAGACAACAGTCCAATAGCCACGTTTAGGATGCCACTAGGTACACTGAGTGTTTGCTAGTATAATGGCTTAGTTATAAAGAGTTGGAGTGTGCAATGCAGGCAGAGGTGCTGCAAATCTGTTTGCACTAGTGTGACTAGACAACAGTCCAATAGCCACGTTTAGGATGCCACTAGGTACACTGAGTGTTTGCTAGTATAATGGCTTAGTTATAATGAGTTGGAGTGTGCAATGCAGGCAGAGGTGCTGCAAATGTCTTTGCACTAGTGGGACTATAGCAAAGTCCAATAGCCACGTTTAGGATGCCACTAGGTACACTGAGTGTTTGCTAGTATAATGGCTTAGTTATAATGAGTTGGAGTGTGCAATGCAGGCAGAGGTGCTGCAAATGTCTTTGCACTAGTGGGACTATAGCAAAGTCCAATAGCCACGTTTAGGATGCCACTAGGTACACTGAGTGTTTGCTAGTATAATGGCTTAGTTATAATGAGTTGAAGTGTGCAATGCAGGCAGAGGTGCTGCAAATGTCTTTTCACTAGTGTGACTAGACAACAGTCCAATAGCCACGTTTAGGATGCCACTAGGTACACTGACTGTTTGCTAGTATAATGGCTTAGTTATAATGAGTTGGAGTGTGCAATGCAGGCAGAGGTGCTGCAAATGTGTTTGCACTAGTGGGACTAGACAACAGTCCAATAGCCACGTTTAGGATGCCACTAGGTACACTGAGTGTTTGCTAGTATAATGGCTTAGTTATAAAGAGTTGGAGTGTGCAATGCAGGCAGAGGTGCTGCAAATCTGTTTGCACTAGTGTGACTAGACAACAGTCCAATAGCCACGTTTAGGATGCCACTAGGTACACTGAGTGTTTGCTAGTATAATGGCTTAGTTATAATGAGTTGGAGTGTGCAATGCAGGCAGAGGTGCTGCAAATGTCTTTGCACTAGTGGGACTATAGCAAAGTCCAATAGCCACGTTTAGGATGCCACTAGGTACACTGAGTGTTTGCTAGTATAATGGCTTAGTTATAATGAGTTGGAGTGTGCAATGCAGGCAGAGGTGCTGCAAATGTGTTTGCAGTAGTGGGACTATAGCAAAGTCCAATAGCCACGTTTAGGATGCCACTAGGTACACTGAGTGTTTGCTAGTATAATGGCTTAGTTATAATGAGTTGAAGTGTGCAATGCAGGCAGAGGTGCTGCAAATGTCTTTTCACTAGTGTGACTAGACAACAGTCCAATAGCCACGTTTAGGATGCCACTAGGTACACTGACTGTTTGCTAGTATAATGGCTTAGTTATAATGAGTTGGAGTGTGCAATGCAGGCAGAGGTGCTGCAAATGTGTTTGCACTAGTGGGACTAGACAACAGTCCAATAGCCACGTTTAGGATGCCACTAGGTACACTGAGTGTTTGCTAGTATAATGGCTTAGTTATAAAGAGTTGGAGTGTGCAATGCAGGCAGAGGTGCTGCAAATCTGTTTGCACTAGTGTGACTAGACAACAGTCCAATAGCCACGTTTAGGATGCCACTAGGTACACTGAGTGTTTGCTAGTATAATGGCTTAGTTATAATGAGTTGGAGTGTGCAATGCAGGCAGAGGTGCTGCAAATGTCTTTGCACTAGTGGGACTATAGCAAAGTCCAATAGCCACGTTTAGGATGCCACTAGGTACACTGAGTGTTTGCTAGTATAATGGCTTAGTTATAATGAGTTGGAGTGTGCAATGCAGGCAGAGGTGCTGCAAATGTGTTTGCAGTAGTGTGACTAGACACCAGTCCAATAGCCACGTTTAGGATGCCACTAGGTACACTGAGTGTTTGCTAGTATAATGGCTTAGTTATAATGAGTTGGAGAGTGCAATGCAGGCAGAGGTGCTGCAAATGTCTTTGCACTAGTGGGACTATAGCAAAGTCCAATAGCCACGTTTAGGATGCCACTAGATACACTGAGTGTTTGCTAGTATAATGGCTTAGTTATAATGAGTTGGAGTGTGCAATGCAGGCAGACGTGCTGCAAATGTGTTTGCACTAGTGTGACTAGACAACAGTCCAATAGCCACGTTTAGGATGCCACTAGGTACACTGAGTGTTTGCTAGTATAATAGCTTAGTTATAATGAGTTGGAGTGTGCAATGCAGGCAGAGGTGCTGCAAATGTCTTTGCACTAGTGGGACTAGACAACAGTCCAGTAGCCACGTTTAGGATGCCACTAGGTACACTGAGTGTTTGCTAGTATAATGGCTTAGTTATAATGAGTTGGAGTGTGCAATGCAGGCAGAGGTGCTGCAAATATGTTTGCACTAGTGTGACTAGACAACAGTCCAATAGCAACGTTTAGGATGCCACTAGGTACACTGAGTGTTTGCTAGTATAATGGCTTAGTTATAATGAGTTGTAGTGTGCAATGCAGGCAGAGGTGCTGCAAATGTCTTTGCACTAGTGGGACTATAGCAAAGTCCAATAGCCACGTTTAGGATGCCACTAGATACACTGAGTGTTTGCTAGTATAATGGCTTAGTTATAATGAGTTGGAGTGTGCAATGCAGGCAGACGTGCTGCAAATGTGTTTGCACTAGTGTGACTAGACAACAGTCCAATAGCCACGTTTAGGATGCCACTAGGTACACTGAGTGTTTGCTAGTATAATGGCTTAGTTATAATGAGTTGGAGTGTGCAATGCAGGCAGAGGTGCTGCAAATGTGTTTGCACTAGTGTGACTAGACAACAGTCCAATAGCCACGTTTAGGATGCCACTAGGTACACTGAGTGTTTGCTAGTATAATGGCTTAGTTATAATGAGTTGGAGTGTGCAATGCAGGCAGACGTGCTGCAAATATCTTTGCAATAGTGTGACTAGACAAAAGTCCAATAGCCACGTTTAGGATGCCACTAGGTACACTGAGTGTTTGCTAGTATAATGGCTTAGTTATAATGAGTTGGAGTGTGCAATGCAGGCAGAGGTGCTGCAAATATGTTTGCACTAGTGTGACTAGACAACAGTCCAATAGCAACGTTTAGGATGCCACTAGGTACACTGAGTGTTTGCTAGTATAATGGCTTAGTTATAATGAGTTGTAGTGTGCAATGCAGGCAGAGGTGCTGCAAATTTCTTTGCACTAGTGGGACTATAGCAAAGTCCAATAGCCACGTTTAGGATGCCACAAGGTACACTGAGTGTTTGCTAGTATAATGGCTTAGTTATAATGAGTTGTAGTGTGCAATGCAGGCAGAGGTGCTGCAAATTTCTTTGCACTAGTGGGACTATAGCAAAGTCCAATAGCCACGTTTAGGATGCCACTAGGTACGATGAGTGTTTGCTAGCATAATGGCTTAGTTATAATGAGTTGGAGTGTGCAATGCAGGCAGACGTGCTGCAAATGTGTTTGCACTAGTGTGACTAGACAACAGTCCAATAGCCACGTTTAGGATGCCACTAGGTACACTGAGTGTTTGCTAGTATAATGGCTTAGTTATAATGAGTTGGAGTGTGCAATGCAGGCAGGGGTGCTGCAAATGTCTTTGCACTAGTGGGACTATAGCAAAGTCCAATAGCCACGTTTAGGATGCCACTAGGTACACTGAGTGTTTGCTAGTATAATGGCTTAGTTATAATGAGTTGGATTGTGCAATGCAGGCAGAGGTGCTTCAAATGTCTTTGCACTAGTGTGACTAGACAACAGTCCAATAGCCACGTTTAGGATGGCACTAGGTACACTGAGTGTTTGCTAGTATAATGGCTTAGTTATAATGAGTTGGAGTGTGCAATGCAGGCAGAGGTGCTGCAAATGTCTTTGCACTAGTGGGACTATAGCAAAGTCCAATAGCCACGTTTAGGATGCCACTAGGTACACTGAGTGTTTGCTAGTATAATGGCTTAGTTATAATGAGTTGGAGTGTGCAATGCAGGCAGAGGTGCTGCAAATGTCTTTTCACTAGTGTGACTAGACAACAGTCCAATAGCCACGTTTAGGATGCCACTAGGTACACTGACTGTTTGCTAGTATAATGGCTTAGTTATAATGAGTTGGAGTGTGCAATGCAGGCAGAGGTGCTGCAAATGTGTTTGCACTAGTGGGACTAGACAACAGTCCAATAGCCACGTTTAGGATGCCACTAGGTACACTGAGTGTTTGCTAGTATAATGGCTTAGTTATAAAGAGTTGGAGTGTGCAATGCAGGCAGAGGTGCTGCAAATCTGTTTGCACTAGTGTGACTAGACAACAGTCCAATAGCCACGTTTAGGATGCCACTAGGTACACTGAGTGTTTGCTAGTATAATGGCTTAGTTATAATGAGTTGGAGTGTGCAATGCAGGCAGAGGTGCTGCAAATGTCTTTGCACTAGTGGGACTATAGCAAAGTCCAATAGCCACGTTTAGGATGCCACTAGGTACACTGAGTGTTTGCTAGTATAATGGCTTAGTTATAATGAGTTGGAGTGTGCAATGCAGGCAGAGGTGCTGCAAATGTGTTTGCAGTAGTGTGACTAGACACCAGTCCAATAGCCACGTTTAGGATGCCACTAGGTACACTGAGTGTTTGCTAGTATAATGGCTTAGTTATAATGAGTTGGAGAGTGCAATGCAGGCAGAGGTGCTGCAAATGTCTTTGCACTAGTGGGACTATAGCAAAGTCCAATAGCCACGTTTAGGATGCCACTAGATACACTGAGTGTTTGCTAGTATAATGGCTTAGTTATAATGAGTTGGAGTGTGCAATGCAGGCAAACGTGCTGCAAATGTGTTTGCACTAGTGTGACTAGACAACAGTCCAATAGCCACGTTTAGGATGCCACTAGGTACACTGAGTGTTTGCTAGTATAATAGCTTAGTTATAATGAGTTGGAGTGTGCAATGCAGGCAGAGGTGCTGCAAATGTCTTTGCACTAGTGGGACTAGACAACAGTCCAGTAGCCACGTTTAGGATGCCACTAGGTACACTGAGTGTTTGCTAGTATAATGGCTTAGTTATAATGAGTTGGAGTGTGCAATGCAGGCAGAGGTGCTGCAAATATGTTTGCACTAGTGTGACTAGACAACAGTCCAATAGCAACGTTTAGGATGCCACTAGGTACACTGAGTGTTTGCTAGTATAATGGCTTAGTTATAATGAGTTGTAGTGTGCAATGCAGGCAGAGGTGCTGCAAATGTCTTTGCACTAGTGGGACTATAGCAAAGTCCAATAGCCACGTTTAGGATGCCACTAGATACACTGAGTGTTTGCTAGTATAATGGCTTAGTTATAATGAGTTGGAGTGTGCAATGCAGGCAGACGTGCTGCAAATGTGTTTGCACTAGTGTGACTAGACAACAGTCCAATAGCCACGTTTAGGATGCCACTAGGTACACTGAGTGTTTGCTAGTATAATGGCTTAGTTATAATGAGTTGGAGTGTGCAATGCAGGCAGAGGTGCTGCAAATGTGTTTGCACTAGTGTGACTAGACAACAGTCCAATAGCCACGTTTAGGATGCCACTAGGTACACTGAGTGTTTGCTAGTATAATGGCTTAGTTATAATGAGTTGGAGTGTGCAATGCAGGCAGACGTGCTGCAAATATCTTTGCAATAGTGTGACTAGACAAAAGTCCAATAGCCACGTTTAGGATGCCACTAGGTACACTGAGTGTTTGCTAGTATAATGGCTTAGTTATAATGAGTTGGAGTGTGCAATGCAGGCAGAGGTGCTGCAAATATGTTTGCACTAGTGTGACTAGACAACAGTCCAATAGCAACGTTTAGGATGCCACTAGGTACACTGAGTGTTTGCTAGTATAATGGCTTAGTTATAATGAGTTGTAGTGTGCAATTCAGGCAGAGGTGCTGCAAATTTCTTTGCACTAGTGGGACTATAGCAAAGTCCAATAGCCACGTTTAGGATGCCACAAGGTACACTGAGTGTTTGCTAGTATAATGGCTTAGTTATAATGAGTTGGAGTGTGCAATGCAGGCAGAGGTGCTGCAAATGTGTTTGCACTAGTGTGACTAGACAACAGTCTAATAGCCACGTTTAGGATGCCACTAGGTACACTGAGTGTTTGCTAGTATAATAGCTTAGTTATAATGAGTTGGAGTGTGCAATGCAGGCAGAGGTGCTGCAAATGTCTTTGCACTAGTGGGACTAGACAACAGTCCAATAGCCACGTTTAGGATGCCACTAGGTACACTGAGTGTTTGCTAGTATAATGGCTTAGTTATAATGAGTTGGAGTGTGCAATGCAGGCAGAGGTGCTGCAAATTTGTTTGCACTAGTGTGACTAGACAACAGTCCAATAGCCACGTTTAGGATGCCACTAGGTACACTGAGTGTTTGCTAGTATAATGGCTTAGTTATAATGAGTTGGAGTGTGCAATGCAGGCAGAGGTGCTGCAAATGTCTTTGCACTAGTGGGACTATAGCAAAGTCCAATAGCCATGTTTAGGATGCCACAAGGTACACTGAGTGTTTGCTAGTATAATGGCTTAGTTATAAAGAGTTGGAGTGTGCAATGCAGGCAGAGGTGCTGCAAATGTGTTTGCACTAGTGTGACTAGACAACAGTCCAATAGCCACGTTTAGGATGCCACTAGGTACACTGAGTGTTTGCTAGTATAATGGCTTAGTTATAATGAGTTGGAGTGTGCAATGCAGGCAGAGGTGCTGCAAATGTCTTTGCACTAGTGGGACTATAGCAAAGTCCAATAGCCACGTTTAGGATGCCACTAGGTACACTGAGTGTTTGCTAGTATAATGGCTTAGTTATAATGAGTTGGAGTGTGCAATGCAGGCAGAGGTGCTGCAAATGTGTTTGCAGTAGTGTGACTAGACACCAGTCCAATAGCCACGTTTAGGATGCCACTAGGTACACTGAGTGTTTGCTAGTATAATGGCTTAGTTATAATGAGTTGGAGAGTGCAATGCAGGCAGAGGTGCTGCAAATGTCTTTGCACTAGTGGGACTATAGCAAAGTCCAATAGCCACGTTTAGGATGCCACTAGATACACTGAGTGTTTGCTAGTATAATGGCTTAGTTATAATGAGTTGGAGTGTGCAATGCAGGCAGACGTGCTGCAAATGTGTTTGCACTAGTGTGACTAGACAACAGTCCAATAGCCACGTTTAGGATGCCACTAGGTACACTGAGTGTTTGCTAGTATAATAGCTTAGTTATAATGAGTTGGAGTGTGCAATGCAGGCAGAGGTGCTGCAAATGTCTTTGCACTAGTGGGACTAGACAACAGTCCAGTAGCCACGTTTAGGATGCCACTAGGTACACTGAGTGTTTGCTAGTATAATGGCTTAGTTATAATGAGTTGGAGTGTGCAATGCAGGCAGAGGTGCTGCAAATATGTTTGCACTAGTGTGACTAGACAACAGTCCAATAGCAACGTTTAGGATGCCACTAGGTACACTGAGTGTTTGCTAGTATAATGGCTTAGTTATAATGAGTTGTAGTGTGCAATGCAGGCAGAGGTGCTGCAAATGTCTTTGCACTAGTGGGACTATAGCAAAGTCCAATAGCCACGTTTAGGATGCCACTAGATACACTGAGTGTTTGCTAGTATAATGGCTTAGTTATAATGAGTTGGAGTGTGCAATGCAGGCAGACGTGCTGCAAATGTGTTTGCACTAGTGTGACTAGACAACAGTCCAATAGCCACGTTTAGGATGCCACTAGGTACACTGAGTGTTTGCTAGTATAATGGCTTAGTTATAATGAGTTGGAGTGTGCAATGCAGGCAGAGGTGCTGCAAATGTGTTTGCACTAGTGTGACTAGACAACAGTCCAATAGCCACGTTTAGGATGCCACTAGGTACACTGAGTGTTTGCTAGTATAATGGCTTAGTTATAATGAGTTGGAGTGTGCAATGCAGGCAGACGTGCTGCAAATATCTTTGCAATAGTGTGACTAGACAAAAGTCCAATAGCCACGTTTAGGATGCCACTAGGTACACTGAGTGTTTGCTAGTATAATGGCTTAGTTATAATGAGTTGGAGTGTGCAATGCAGGCAGAGGTGCTGCAAATATGTTTGCACTACTGTGACTAGACAACAGTCCAATAGCAACGTTTAGGATGCCACTAGGTACACTGAGTGTTTGCTAGTATAATGGCTTAGTTATAATGAGTTGTAGTGTGCAATGCAGGCAGAGGTGCTGCAAATTTCTTTGCACTAGTGGGACTATAGCAAAGTCCAATAGCCACGTTTAGGATGCCACAAGGTACACTGAGTGTTTGCTAGTATAATGGCTTAGTTATAATGAGTTGGAGTGTGCAATGCAGGCAGAGGTGCTGCAAATGTGTTTGCACTAGTGTGACTAGACAACAGTCTAATAGCCACGTTTAGGATGCCACTAGGTACACTGAGTGTTTGCTAGTATAATAGCTTAGTTATAATGAGTTGGAGTGTGCAATGCAGGCAGAGGTGCTGCAAATGTCTTTGCACTAGTGGGACTAGACAACAGTCCAATAGCCACGTTTAGGATGCCACTAGGTACACTGAGTGTTTGCTAGTATAATGGCTTAGTTATAATGAGTTGGAGTGTGCAATGCAGGCAGAGGTGCTGCAAATTTGTTTGCACTAGTGTGACTAGACAACAGTCCAATAGCCATGTTTAGGATGCCACTAGGTACACTGAGTGTTTGCTAGTATAATGGCTTAGTTATAATGAGTTGGAGTGTGCAATGCAGGCAGAGGTGCTGCAAATGTCTTTGCACTAGTGGGACTATAGCAAAGTCCAATAGCCATGTTTAGGATGCCACAAGGTACACTGAGTGTTTGCTAGTATAATGGCTTAGTTATAATGAGTTGGAGTGTGCAATGCAGGCAGAGGTGCTGCAAATGTGTTTGCACTAGTGTGACTAGACAACAGTCTAATAGCCACGTTTAGGATGCCACTAGGTACACTGAGTGTTTGCTAGTATAATGGCTTAGTTATAATGAGTTGGAGTGTGCAATGCAGGCAGAGGTGCTGCAAATGTCTTTGCACTAGTGGGACTAGACAACAGTCCAATAGCCACGTTTAGGATGCCACTAGGTACACTGAGTGTTTGCTAGTATAATGGCTTAGTTATAATGAGTTGGAGTGTGCAATGCAGGCAGAGGTGCCGCAAATGTCTTTGCCCTAGTGGAACTATAGCAAAGTCCAATAGCCACGTTTAGGATGCCACTAGGTACACTGAGTGTTTGCTAGTATAATGGCTTAGTTATAATGAGTTGGAGTGTGCAATGCAGGCAGAGGTGCTGCAAATGTGTTTGCACTAGTGTGACTAGACAACAGTCCAATAGCCACGTTTAGGATGCCACTAGGTACACTGAGTGTTTGCTAGTATAATGGCTTAGTTATAATGAGTTGGAGTGTGCAATGCAGGCAGAGGTGCTGCAAATGTCTTTGCACTAGTGGGACTATAGCAAAGTCCAATAGCCATTTTTAGGATGCCACAAGGTACACTGAGTGTTTGCTATTATAATGGCTTAGTTATAATGAGTTGGAGTGTGCAATTCAGGCAGAGGTGCTGCAAATGTGTTTGCACTAGTGTGACTAGACAACAGTCTAATAGCCACGTTTAGGATGCCACTAGGTACACTGAGTGTTTGCTAGTATAATGGCTTAGTTATAATGAGTTGGCGTGTGCAATGCAGGCAGAGGTGCTGCAAATGTCTTTGCACTAGTGGGACTAGACAACAGTCCAATAGCCACGTTTAGGATGCCACTAGGTACACTGAGTGTTTGCTAGTATAATGGCTTAGTTATAATGAATTGGAGTGTGCAATGCAGGCAGAGGTGCTGCAAATTTGTTTGCACTAGTGTGACTAGACAACAGTCCAATAGCCACGTTTAGGATGCCACTAGGTACACTGAGTGTTTGCTAGTATAATGGCTTAGTTATAATGAGTTGGAGTGTGCAATGCAGGCAGAGGTGCTGCAAATGTCTTTGCACTAGTGGGACTATAGCAAAGTCCAATAGCCATGTTTAGGATGCCACAAGGTACACTGAGTGTTTGCTAGTATAATGGCTTAGTTATAATGAGTTGGAGTGTGCAATGCAGGCAGAGGTGCTGCAAATGTGTTTGCACTAGTGTGACTAGACAACAGTCTAATAGCCACGTTTAGGATGCCACTAGGTACACTGAGTGTTTGCTAGTATAATGGCTTAGTTATAATGAGTTGGAGTGTGCAATGCAGGCAGAGGTGCTGCAAATGTCTTTGCACTAGTGGGACTAGACAACAGTCCAATAGCCACGTTTAGGATGCCACTAGGTACACTGAGTGTTTGCTAGTATAATGGCTTAGTTATAATGAGTTGGAGTGTGCAATGCAGGCAGAGGTGCCGCAAATGTCTTTGCCCTAGTGGAACTATAGCAAAGTCCAATAGCCACGTTTAGGATGCCACTAGGTACACTGAGTGTTTGCTAGTATAATGGCTTAGTTATAATGAGTTGGAGTGTGCAATGCAGGCAGAGGTGCTGCAAATGTGTTTGCACTAGTGTGACTAGACAACAGTCCAATAGCCACGTTTAGGATGCCACTAGGTACACTGAGTGTTTGCTAGTATAATGGCTTAGTTATAATGAGTTGGAGTGTGCAATGCAGGCAGAGGTGCTGCAAATGTCTTTGCACTAGTGGGACTATAGCAAAGTCCAATAGCCATTTTTAGGATGCCACAAGGTACACTGAGTGTTTGCTATTATAATGGCTTAGTTATAATGAGTTGGAGTGTGCAATTCAGGCAGAGGTGCTGCAAATGTGTTTGCACTAGTGTTACTAGACAACAGTCTAATAGCCACGTTTAGGATGCCACTAGGTACACTGAGTGTTTGCTAGTATAATGGCTTAGTTATAATGAGTTGGCGTGTGCAATGCAGGCAGAGGTGCTGCAAATGTCTTTGCACTAGTGGGACTAGACAACAGTCCAATAGCCACGTTTAGGATGCCACTAGGTACACTGAGTGTTTGCTAGTATAATGGCTTAGTTATAATGAATTGGAGTGTGCAATGCAGGCAGAGGTGCTGCAAATTTGTTTGCACTAGTGTGACTAGACAACAGTCCAATAGCCACGTTTAGGATGCCACTAGGTACACTGAGTGTTTGCTAGTATAATGGCTTAGTTATAATGAGTTGGAGTGTGCAATGCAGGCAGAGGTGCTGCAAATGTCTTTGCACTAGTGGGACTATAGCAAAGTCCAATAGCCATGTTTAGGATGCCACAAGGTACACTGAGTGTTTGCTAGTATAATGGCTTAGTTATAATGAGTTGGAGTGTGCAATGCAGGCAGAGGTGCTGCAAATGTGTTTGCACTAGTGTGACTAGACAACAGTCTAATAGCCACGTTTAGGATGCCACTAGGTACACTGAGTGTTTGCTAGTATAATGGCTTAGTTATAATGAGTTGGAGTGTGCAATGCAGGCAGAGGTGCTGCAAATGTCTTTGCACTAGTGGGACTAGACAACAGTCCAATAGCCACGTTTAGGATGCCACTAGGTACACTGAGTGTTTGCTAGTATAATGGCTTAGTTATAATGAGTTGGAGTGTGCAATGCAGGCAGAGGTGCCGCAAATGTCTTTGCACTAGTGGGACTATAGCAAAGTCCAATAGCCACGTTTAGGATGCCACTAGGTACACTGAGTGTTTGCTAGTATAATGGCTTAGTTATAATGAGTTGGAGTGTGCAATGCAGGCAGACGTGCTGCAAATGTGTTTGCACTAGTGTGACTAGACAACAGTCCAATAGCCACGTTTAGGATGCCACTAGGTACACTAAGTGTTTGCTAGTATATTGGCTTAGTTATAATGAGTTGGAGTGTGCAATGCAGGCAGAGGTGCTGCAAATGTCTTTGCACTAGTGGGACTATAGCAAAGTCCAATAGCCATTTTTAGGATGCCACAAGGTACACTGAGTGTTTGCTAGTATAATGGCTTAGCTATAATGAGTTGGAGTGTGCAATGCAGGCAGAGGTGCTGCAAATGTGTTTGCACTAGTGTGACTAGACAACAGTCTAATAGCCACGTTTAGGATGCCACTAGGTACACTGAGTGTTTGCTAGTATAATGGCTTAGTTATAATGAGTTGGAGTGTGCAATGCAGGCAGAGGTGCTGCAAATGTCTTTGCACTAGTGGGACTAGACAACAGTTCAATAGCCACGTTTAGGATGCCACTAGGTACACTGAGTGTTTGCTAGTATAATGGCTTAGTTATAATGAGTTGGAGTGTGCAATGCAGGCAGAGGTGCCGCAAATGTCTTTGCACTAGTGGGACTATAGCAAAGTCCAATAGCCACGTTTAGGATGCCACTAGGTACACTGAGTGTTTGCTAGTATAATGGCTTAGTTATAATGAGTTGGAGTGTGCAATGCAGGCAGAGGTGCTGCAAATGTCTTTGCACTAGTGGGACTATAGCAAAGTCCAATAGCCACATTTAGGATGCCACTAGGTACACTGAGTGTTTGCTAGTATAATGGCTTAGTTATAATGAGTTGGAGTGTGCAATGCAGGCAGAGGTGCTGCAAATGTGTTTGCACTAGTGTGACTAGACAACAGTCTAATAGCCACGTTTAGGATCCCACTAGGTACACTGACTGTTTGCTAGTATAATGGCTTAGTTATAATGAGTTGGAGTGTGCAATGCAGGCAGAGGTGCTGCAAATGTCTTTGCACTAGTGGGACTATAGCAAAGTCCAATAGCCACGTTTAGGATGCCACTAGGTACACTGAGTGTTTGCTAGTATAATGGCTTAGTTATAATGAGTTGGAGTGTGCAATGCAAGCAGACGTGCTGCAAATGTGTTTGCACTAGTGTGACTAGACAACAGTCCAATAGCCACGTTTAGGATGCCACTAGGTACACTGAGTGTTTGCTAGTATAATGGCTTAGTTATAATGAGTTGGAGTGTGCAATGCAGGCAGAGGTGCTGCAAATGTCTTTGCACTAGTGGGACTATAGCAAAGTCCAATAGCCACGTTTAGGATGCCACTAGGTACACTGAGTGTTTGCTAGTATAATAGCTTAGTTATAATGAGTTGGAGTGTGCAATGCAGGCAGAGGTCCTGCAAATATCTTTGCACTAGTGTGACTAGACAACAGTCCAATAGCCACGTTTAGGATGCCACTAGGTACACTGAGTGTTTGCTAGTATAATGGCTTAGTTATAATGAGTTGGAGTGTGCAATGCAGGCAGAGGTGCTGCAAATGTCTTTGCACTAGTGGGACTATAGCAAAGTCCAATAGCCACGTTTAGGATGCCACTAGGTACACTGAGTGTTTGCTAGTATAATGGCTTAGTTATAATGAGTTGGAGTGTGCAATGCAGGCAGAGGTGCTGCAAATGTCTTTGCACTAGTGGGACTATAGCAAAATCCAATAGCCACGTTTAGGATGCCACTAGGTACACTGAGTGTTTGCTAGTATAATGGCTTAGTTATAATGAGTTGGAGTGTGCAATGCAGGCAGAGGTGCTGCAAATGTCTTTGCACTAGTGTGACTAGACAACAGTCCAATAGCCACGTTTAGGATGCCACTAGGTACACTGAGTGTTTGCTAGTATAATGGCTTAGTTATAATGAGTTGGAGTGTGCAATGCAGGCAGAGGTGCTTCAAATGTCTTTGCACTAGTGGGACTATAGCAAAGTCCAATAGCCACGTTGAGGATGCCACTAG
Source organism: Anomaloglossus baeobatrachus (assembly GCF_048569485.1). Lineage (NCBI taxonomy): Eukaryota > Metazoa > Chordata > Amphibia > Anura > Aromobatidae > Anomaloglossus > Anomaloglossus baeobatrachus. The sequence goes on from NC_134362.1 coordinate 109,545,670, forward strand.
GTACACTGAGAGTTTGCTAGTATAATGGCTTAGTTATAATGAGTTGGAGTGTGCAATGCAGGCAGACGTGCTGCAAATGTGTTTGCACTAGTGTGACTAGACAACAGTCCAATAGCCACGTTTAGGATGCCACTAGGTACACTGAATGTTTGCTAGTATAATGGCTTAGTTATAATGAGTTGGAGTGTGCAATGCAGGCAGAGGTGCTGCAAATGTCTTTGCACTAGTGTGACTAGACAACAGTCCAATAGCCACGTTTAGGATGCCACTAGGTACACTGAGTGTTTGCTAGTATAATGGCTTAGTTATATTGAATTGGAGTGTGCAATGCAGGCAGAGGTGCTGGAAATGTCTTTGCACTAGTGGGACTATAGCAAAGTCCAATAGCCACGTTTAGGATGCCACTAGGTACACTGAGTGTTTGCTAGTATAATGGCTTAGTTATAATGAGTTGGAGTGTGCAATGCAGGCAGAGGTGCTGCAAATGTCTTTGCACTAGTGGGACTATAGCAATGTCCAATAGCCACGTTTAGGATGCCACTAGGTACACTGAGTGTTTGTTAGTATAATGGCTTAGTTATAATGAGTTGGAGTGTGCAATGCAGGCAGAGGTGCTGCAAATGTGTTTGCACTAGTGTGACTAGACAAAAGTCCAATAGCCACTTTAGGATGCCACTAGGTACACTGACTGTTTGCTAGTATAATGGCTTAGTTATAATGAGTTGAAGTGTGCAATGCAGGCAGAGGTGCGGCAAATGTCTTTGCACTAGTGGGACTATAGCAAAGTCCAATAGCCACGTTTAGGATGCCACTAGGTACACTGAGTGTTTGCTAGTATAATGGCTTAGTTATAATGAGTTGGAGTGTGCAATGCAGGCAGACGTGCTGCAAATGTGTTTGCACTAGTGTGACTAGACAACAGTCCAATAGCCACGTTTAGGATGCCACTAGGTACTCTGAGTGTTTGCTAGTATAATGGCTTAGTTATAATGAGTTGGAGTGTGCAATGCAGGCAGAGGTGCTGCAAATGTCTTTGCACTAGTGTGACTAGACAACAGGTTAATAGCCACGTTTAGGATGCCACTAGGTACACTGAGTGTTTGCTAGTATAATGGCTTAGTTATAATGAGTTGGAGTGTGCAATGCAGGCAGAGGTGCTGCAAATGTCTTTGCACTAGTGGGACTATAGCAAAGTCCAATAGCCACGTTTAGGATGCCACTAGGTACACTGAGTGTTTGCTAGTATAATGGCTTAGTTATAATGAGTTGGAGTGTGCAATGCAGGCAGAGGTGCTGCAAATGTGTTTGCACTAGTGTGACTAGACAACAGTCCAATAGCCATGTTTAGGATGCCACTAGGTACACTGAGTGTTTGCTAGTATAATGGCTTAGTTATAATGAGTTGGAGTGTGCAATGCAGGCAGAGGTGCTGCAAATGTCTTTGCACTAGTGGGACTATAGCAAAGTCCAAAAGCCACGTTTAGGATGCCACTAGGTACACTGAGTGTTTGCTAGTATAATGGCTTAGTTATAATGAGTTGGAGTGTGCAATGCAGGCAGACGTGCTGCAAATGTGTTTGCACTAGTGTGACTAGACAACAGTCCAATAGCCACGTATAGGATGCCACTAGGTACACTGAATGTTTGCTAGTATAATGGCTTAGTTATAATGAGTTGGAGTGTGCAATGCAGGCAGAGGTGCTGCAAATGTCTTTGCACTAGTGTGACTAGACAACAGTCCAATAGCCACGTTTAGGATGCCACTAGGTACACTGAGTGTTTGCTAGTATAATGGCTTAGTTATAATGAGTTGGAGTGTGCAATGCAGGCAGACGTGCTGCAAATGTCTTTGCACTAGTGTGACTAGACAACAGTCCAATAGCCACGTTTAGGATGCCACTAGGTACACTGAGTGTTTGCTAGTATAATGGCTTAGTTATAATGAGTTGGAGTGTGCAATGCAGGCAGAGGTGCTGCAAATGTCTTTGCACTAGTGGGACTATAGCAAAGTCCAATAGCCACGTTTAGGATGCCACTAGGTACACTGAGTGTTTGCTAGTATAATGGCTTAGTTATAATGAGTTGGAGTGTGCAATGCAGGCAGACGTGCTGCAAATGTCTTTGCACTAGTGGGACTATAGCAAAGTCCAATAGCCACGTTTAGGATGCCACTAGGTACACTGAGTGTTTGCTAGTATAATGGCTTAATTATAATGAGTTGGATTGTGCAATGCAGGCAGAGGTGCTTCAAATGTCTTTGCACTAGTGTGACTAGACAACAGTCCAATAGCCACGTTTAGGATGCCACTAGGTACACTGAGTGTTTGCTAGTATAATGGCTTAGTTATAATGAGTTGGAGTGTGCAATGCAGGCAGAGGTGCTGCAAATGTCTTTGCACTAGTGGGACTATAGCAAAGTCCAATAGCCACGTTTAGGATGCCACTAGGTACACTGAGTGTTTGCTAGTATAATGGCTTAGTTATAATGAGTTGGAGTGTGCAATGCAGGCAGAGGTGCTGCAAATGTCTTTTCACTAGTGTGACTAGACAACAGTCCAATAGCCACGTTTAGGATGCCACTAGGTACACTGAGTATTTGCTAGTATAATGGCTTAGTTATAATGAGTTGGAGTGTGCAATGCAGGCAGAGGTGCTGCAAATGTCTTTGCACTAGTGGGACTATAGCAAAGTCCAATAGCCACGTTGAGGATGCCACTAGATACACTGAGTGTTTGCTAGTATAATGGCTTAGTTATAATGAGTTGGAGAGTGCAATGCAGGCAGAGGTGCTGCAAATGTCTTTGCACTAGTGGGACTATAGCAAAGTCCAATAGCCACGTTTAGGATGCCACTAGATACACTGAGTGTTTGCTAGTATAATGGCTTAGTTATAATGAGTTGGAGTGTGCAATGCAGGCAGACGTGCTGCAAATGTGTTTGCACTAGTGTGACTAGACAACAGTCCAATAGCCACGTTTAGGATGCCACTAGGTACACTGAGTGTTTGCTAGTATAATGGCTTAGTTATAGTGAGTTGGAGTGTGCAATGCAGGCAGAGGTGCTGCAAATGTCTTTGCACTAGTGTGACTAAACAACAGTCCAATAGCCACGTTTAGGATACCACTAGGTACACTGAGTGTTTGCTAGTATAATGGCTTAGTTATAATGAGTTGGAGTGTGCAATGCAGGCAGACGTGCTGCAAATATCTTTGCAATAGTGTGACTAGACAAAAGTCCAATAGCCACGTTTAGGATGCCACTAGGTACACTGAGTGTTTGCTAGTATAATGGCTTAGTTATAATGAGTTGGAGTGTGCAATGCAGGCAGAGGTGCTGCAAATGTCTTTGCACTAGTGTGACTAGACAACAGTCCAATAGCCACGTTTAGGATGCCACTAGGTACACTGAGTGTTTGCCAGTATAATGGCTTAGTTATAATGAGTTGGAGTGTGCAATGCAGGCAGAGGTGCTGCAAATGTCTTTGCACTAGTGGGACTATAGCAAAGTCCAATAGCCACGTTTAGGATGCCACTAGGTACACTGAGTGTTTGCTAGTATAATGGCTTAGTTATAATGAGTTGGAGTGTGCAATGCAGGCAGAGGTGCTGCAAATGTCTTTTCACTAGTGTGACTAGACAACAGTCCAATAGCCACGTTTAGGATGCCACTAGGTACACTGAGTGTTTGCTAGTATAATGGCTTAGTTATAATGAGTTGGAGTGTGCAATGCAGGCAGAGGTGCTGCAAATGTGTTTGCACTAGTGGGACTAGACAACAGTCCAATAGCCACGTTTAGGATGCCACTAGGTACACTGAGTGTTTGCTAGTATAATGGCTTAGTTATAAAGAGTTGGAGTGTGCAATGCAGGCAGAGGTGCTGCAAATGTGTTTGCACTAGTGTGACTAGACAACAGTCCAATAGCCACGTTTAGGATGCCACTAGGTACACTGAGTGTTTGCTAGTGTAATGGCTTAGTTATAATGAGTTGGAGTGTGCAATGCAGGCAGAGGTGCTGCAAATGTCTTTGCACTAGTGGGACTATAGCAAAGTCCAATAGCCACGTTTAGGATGCCACTAGGTACACTGAGTGTTTGCTAGTATAATGGCTTAGTTATAATGAGTTGGAGTGTGCAATGCAGGCAGAGGTGCTGCAAATGTGTTTGCAGTAGTGTGACTAGACACCAGTCCAATAGCCACGTTTAGGATGCCACTAGGTACACTGAGTGTTTGCTAGTATAATGGCTTAGTTATAATGAGTTGGAGAGTGCAATGCAGGCAGAGGTGCTGCAAATGTCTTTGCACTAGTGGGACTATAGCAAAGTCCAATAGCCACGTTTAGGATGCCACTAGATACACTGAGTGTTTGCTAGTATAATGGCTTAGTTATAATGAGTTGGAGTGTGCAATGCAGGCAGACGTGCTGCAAATGTGTTTGCACTAGTGTGACTAGACAACAGTCCAATAGCCACGTTTAGGATGCCACTAGGTACACTGAGTGTTTGCTAGTATAATGGCTTAGTTATAATGAGTTGGAGTGTGCAATGCAGGCAGAGGTGCTGCAAATGTCTTTGCACTAGTGTGACTAGACAACAGTCCAATAGCCACGTTTAGGATGCCACTAGGTACACTGAGTGTTTGCTAGTATAATGGCTTAGTTATAATGAGTTGGAGTGTGCAATGCAGGCAGACGTGCTGCAAATATCTTTGCAATAGTGTGACTAGACAAAAGTCCAATAGCCACGTTTAGGATGCCACTAGGTACACTGAGTGTTTGCTAGTATAATGGCTTAGTTATAATGAGTTGGAGAGTGCAATGCAGGCAGAGGTGCTGCAAATGTCTTTGCACTAGTGGGACTATAGCAAAGTCCAATAGCCACGTTTAGGATGCCACAAGGTACACTGAGTGTTTGCTAGTATAATGGCTTAGTTATAATGAGTTGGAGTGTGCAATGCAGGCAGAGGTGCTGCAAATGTGTTTGCACTAGTGTGACTAGACAACAGTCTAATAGCCACGTTTAGGATGCCACTAGGTACACTGAGTGTTTGCTAGTATAATAGCTTAGTTATAATGAGTTGGAATGTGCAATGCAGGCAGAGGTGCTGCAAATGTCTTTGCACTAGTGGGACTAGACAACAGTCCAATAGCCACGTTTAGGATGCCACTAGGTACACTGAGTGTTTGCTAGTATAATGGCTTAGTTATAATGAGTTGGAGTGTGCAATGCAGGCAGAGGTGCTGCAAATGTGTTTGCACTAGTGTGACTAGACAACAGTCCAATAGCCACGTTTAGGATGCCACTAGGTACACTGAGTGTTTGCTAGTATAATGGCTTAGTTATAATGAGTTGGAGTGTGCAATGCAGGCAGAGGTGCTGCAAATGTCTTTGCACTAGTGGGACTATAGCAAAGTCCAATAGCCATGTTTAGGATGCCACTAGGTACACTGAGTGTTTGCTAGTATAATGGCTTAGTTATAATGAGTTGGAGTGTGCAATGCAGGCAGAGGTGCTGCAAATGTCTTTGCACTAGTGGGACTATAGCAAAGTCCAATAGCCACGTTTAGGATGCCACTAGATACACTGAGTGTTTGCTAGTATAATGGCTTAGTTATAATGAGTTGGAGTGTGCAATGCAGGCAGACGTGCTGCAAATGTGTTTGCACTAGTGTGACTAGACAACAGTCCAATAGCCACGTTTAGGATGCCACTAGGTACACTGAGTGTTTGCTAGTATAATGGCTTAGTTATAATGAGTTGGAGTGTGCAATGCAGGCAGAGGTGCTGCAAATGTCTTTGCACTAGTGTGACTAGACAACAGTCCAATAGCCACGTTTAGGATGCCACTAGGTACACTGAGTGTTTGCTAGTATAATGGCTTAGTTATAATGAGTTGGAGTGTGCAATGCAGGCAGACGTGCTGCAAATATCTTTGCAATAGTGTGACTAGACAAAAGTCCAATAGCCACGTTTAGGATGCCACTAGGTACACTGAGTGTTTGCTAGTATAATGGCTTAGTTATAATGAGTTGGAGAGTGCAATGCAGGCAGAGGTGCTGCAAATGTCTTTGCACTAGTGGGACTATAGCAAAGTCCAATAGCCACGTTTAGGATGCCACAAGGTACACTGAGTGTTTGCTAGTATAATGGCTTAGTTATAATGAGTTGGAGTGTGCAATGCAGGCAGAGGTGCTGCAAATGTGTTTGCACTAGTGTGACTAGACAACAGTCTAATAGCCACGTTTAGGATGCCACTAGGTACACTGAGTGTTTGCTAGTATAATAGCTTAGTTATAATGAGTTGGAATGTGCAATGCAGGCAGAGGTGCTGCAAATGTCTTTGCACTAGTGGGACTAGACAACAGTCCAATAGCCACGTTTAGGATGCCACTAGGTACACTGAGTGTTTGCTAGTATAATGGCTTAGTTATAATGAGTTGGAGTGTGCAATGCAGGCAGAGGTGCTGCAAATGTGTTTGCACTAGTGTGACTAGACAACAGTCCAATAGCCACGTTTAGGATGCCACTAGGTACACTGAGTGTTTGCTAGTATAATGGCTTAGTTATAATGAGTTGGAGTGTGCAATGCAGGCAGAGGTGCTGCAAATGTCTTTGCACTAGTGGGACTATAGCAAAGTCCAATAGCCATGTTTAGGATGCCACTAGGTACACTGAGTGTTTGCTAGTATAATGGCTTAGTTATAATGAGTTGGAGTGTGCAATGCAGGCAGAGGTGCTGCAAATGTCTTTGCACTAGTGGGACTATAGCAAAGTCCAATAGCCACGTTTAGGATGCCACTAGGTACACTGAGTGTTTGCTAGTATAATGGCTTAATTATAATGAGTTGGATTGTGCAATGCAGGCAGAGGTGCTTCAAATGTCTTTGCACTAGTGTGACTAGACAACAGTCCAATAGCCACGTTTAGGATGCCACTAGGTACACTGAGTGTTTGCTAGTATAATGGCTTAGTTATAATGAGTTGGAGTGTGCAATGCAGGCAGAGGTGCTGCAAATGTCTTTGCACTAGTGGGACTATAGCAAAGTCCAATAGCCACGTTTAGGATGCCACTAGGTACACTGAGTGTTTGCTAGTATAATGGCTTAGTTATAATGAGTTGGAGTGTGCAATGCAGGCAGAGGTGCTGCAAATGTCTTTTCACTAGTGTGACTAGACAACAGTCCAATAGCCACGTTTAGGATGCCACTAGGTACACTGAGTATTTGCTAGTATAATGGCTTAGTTATAATGAGTTGGAGTGTGCAATGCAGGCAGAGGTGCTGCAAATGTGTTTGCACTAGTGGGACTAGACAACAGTCCAATAGCCACGTTTAGGATGCCACTAGGTACACTGAGTGTTTGCTAGTATAATGGCTTAGTTATAATGAGTTGGAGTGTGCAATGCAGGCAGAGGTGCTGCAAATGTGTTTGCAGTAGTGTGACTAGACACCAGTCCAATAGCCACGTTTAGGATGCCACTAGGTACACTGAGTGTTTGCTAGTATAATGGCTTAGTTATAATGAGTTGGAGAGTGCAATGCAGGCAGAGGTGCTGCAAATGTCTTTGCACTAGTGGGACTATAGCAAAGTCCAATAGCCACGTTTAGGATGCCACTAGATACACTGAGTGTTTGCTAGTATAATGGCTTAGTTATAATGAGTTGGAGTGTGCAATGCAGGCAGACGTGCTGCAAATGTGTTTGCACTAGTGTGACTAGACAACAGTCCAATAGCCACGTTTAGGATGCCACTAGGTACACTGAGTGTTTGCTAGTATAATGGCTTAGTTATAGTGAGTTGGAGTGTGCAATGCAGGCAGAGGTGCTGCAAATGTCTTTGCACTAGTGTGACTAAACAACAGTCCAATAGCCACGTTTAGGATACCACTAGGTACACTGAGTGTTTGCTAGTATAATGGCTTAGTTATAATGAGTTGGAGTGTGCAATGCAGGCAGACGTGCTGCAAATATCTTTGCAATAGTGTGACTAGACAAAAGTCCAATAGCCACGTTTAGGATGCCACTAGGTACACTGAGTGTTTGCTAGTATAATGGCTTAGTTATAATGAGTTGGAGTGTGCAATGCAGGCAGAGGTGCTGCAAATGTCTTTGCACTAGTGTGACTAGACAACAGTCCAATAGCCACGTTTAGGATGCCACTAGGTACACTGAGTGTTTGCTAGTATAATGGCTTAGTTATAATGAGTTGGAGTGTGCAATGCAGGCAGAGGTGCTGCAAATGTCTTTGCACTAGTGGGACTATAGCAAAGTCCAATAGCCACGTTTAGGATGCCACTAGGTACACTGAGTGTTTGCTAGTATAATGGCTTAGTTATAATGAGTTGGAGTGTGCAATGCAGGCAGAGGTGCTGCAAATGTCTTTTCACTAGTGTGACTAGACAACAGTCCAATAGCCACGTTTAGGATGCCACTAGGTACACTGAGTGTTTGCTAGTATAATGGCTTAGTTATAAGGAGTTGGAGTGTGCAATGCAGGCAGACGTGCTGCAAATGTGTTTGCACTAGTGGGACTAGACAACAGTCCAATAGCCACGTTTAGGATGCCACTAGGTACACTGAGTGTTTGCTAGTATAATGGCTTAGTTATAAAGAGTTGGAGTGTGCAATGCAGGCAGAGGTGCTGCAAATGTGTTTGCACTAGTGTGACTAGACAACAGTCCAATAGCCACGTTTAGGATGCCACTAGGTACACTGAGTGTTTGCTAGTATAATGGCTTAGTTATAATGAGTTGGAGTGTGCAATGCAGGCAGAGGTGCTGCAAATGTCTTTGCACTAGTGGGACTATAGCAAAGTCCAATAGCCACGTTTAGGATGCCACTAGGTACACTGAGTGTTTGCTAGTATAATGGCTTAGTTATAATGAGTTGGAGTGTGCAATGCAGGCAGAGGTGCTGCAAATGTGTTTGCAGTAGTGTGACTAGACACCAGTCCAATAGCCACGTTTAGGATGCCACTAGGTACACTGAGTGTTTGCTAGTATAATGGCTTAGTTCTAATGAGTTGGAGAGTGCAATGCAGGCAGAGGTGCTGCAAATGTCTTTGCACTAGTGGGACTATAGCAAAGTCCAATAGCCACGTTTAGGATGCCACTAGATACACTGAGTGTTTGCTAGTATAATGGCTTAGTTATAATGAGTTGGAGTGTGCAATGCAGGCAGACGTGCTGCAAATGTGTTTGCACTAGTGTGACTAGACAACAGTCCAATAGCCACGTTTAGGATGCCACTAGGTACACTGAGTGTTTGCTAGTATAATGGCTTAGTTATAATGAGTTGGAGTGTGCAATGCAGGCAGAGGTGCTGCAAATGTCTTTGCACTAGTGTGACTAGACAACAGTCCAATAGCCACGTTTAGGATGCCACTAGGTACACTGAGTGTTTGCTAGTATAATGGCTTAGTTATAATGAGTTGGAGTGTGCAATGCAGGCAGACGTGCTGCAAATATCTTTGCAATAGTGTGACTAGACAAAAGTCCAATAGCCACGTTTAGGATGCCACTAGGTACACTGAGTGTTTGCTAGTATAATGGCTTAGTTATAATGAGTTGGAGTGTGCAATGCAGGCAGAGGTGCTGCAAATGTGTTTGCACTAGTGTGACTAGACAACAGTCCAATAGCAACGTTTAGGATGCCACTAGGTACACTGAGTGTTTGCTAGTATAATGGCTTAGTTATAATGAGTTGTAGTGTGCAATGCAGGCAGAGGTGCTGCAAATGTCTTTGCACTAGTGGGACTATAGCAAAGTCCAATAGCCACGTTTAGGATGCCACAAGGTACACTGAGTGTTTGCTAGTATAATGGCTTAGTTATAATGAGTTGGAGTGTGCAATGCAGGCAGAGGTGCTGCAAATGTGTTTGCACTAGTGTGACTAGACAACAGTCTAATAGCCACGTTTAGGATGCCACTAGGTACACTGAGTGTTTGCTAGTATAATAGCTTAGTTATAATGAGTTGGAATGTGCAATGCAGGCAGAGGTGCTGCAAATGTCTTTGCACTAGTGGGACTAGACAACAGTCCAATAGCCACGTTTAGGATGCCACTAGGTACACTGAGTGTTTGCTAGTATAATGGCTTAGTTATAATGAGTTGGAGTGTGCAATGCAGGCAGAGGTGCTGCAAATGTGTTTGCACTAGTGTGACTAGACAACAGTCCAATAGCCACGTTTAGGATGCCACTAGGTACACTGAGTGTTTGCTAGTATAATGGCTTAGTTATAATGAGTTGGAGTGTGCAATGCAGGCAGAGGTGCTGCAAATGTCTTTGCACTAGTGGGACTATAGCAAAGTCCAATAGCCATGTTTAGGATGCCACTAGGTACACTGAGTGTTTGCTAGTATAATGGCTTAGTTATAATGAGTTGGAGTGTGCAATGCAGGCAGAGGTGCTGCAAATGTGTTTGCACTAGTGTGACTAGACAACAGTCTAATAGCCACGTTTAGGATGCCACTAGGTACACTGAGTGTTTGCTAGTATAATGGCTTAGTTATAATGAGTTGGAGTGTGCAATGCAGGCAGAGGTGCTGCAAATGTCTTTGCACTAGTGGGACTAGACAACAGTCCAATAGCCACGTTTAGGATGCCACTAGGTACACTGAGTGTTTGCTAGTATAATGGCTTAGTTATAATGAGTTGGAGTGTGCAATGCAGGCAGAGGTGCCGCAAATGTCTTTGCACTAGTGGGACTATAGCAAAGTCCAATAGCCACGTTTAGGATGCCACTAGGTACACTGAGTGTTTGCTAGTATAATGGCTTAGTTATAATGAGTTGGAGTGTGCAATGCAGGCAGAGGTTCTGCAAATGTGTTTGCACTAGTGTGACTAGACAACAGTCCAATAGCCACGTTTAGGATGCCACTAGGTACACTGAGTGTTTGCTAGTATAATGGCTTAGTTATAATGAGTTGGAGTGTGCAATGCAGGCAGAGGTGCTGCAAATGTCTTTGCACTAGTGGGACTATAGCAAAGTCCAATAGCCACGTTTAGGATGCCACTAGGTACACTGAGTGTTTGCTAGTATAATGGCTTAGTTATAATGAGTTGGAGTGTGCAATGCAGGCAGAGGTGCTGCAAATGTCTTTTCACTAGTGTGACTAGACAACAGTCCAATAGCCACGTTTAGGATGCCACTAGGTACACTGAGTATTTGCTAGTATAATGGCTTAGTTATAATGAGTTGGAGTGTGCAATGCAGGCAGAGGTGCTGCAAATGTGTTTGCACTAGTGGGACTAGACAACAGTCCAATAGCCACGTTTAGGATGCCACTAGGTACACTGAGTGTTTGCTAGTATAATGGCTTAGTTATAATGAGTTGGAGTGTGCAATGCAGGCAGAGGTGCTGCAAATGTGTTTGCAGTAGTGTGACTAGACACCAGTCCAATAGCCACGTTTAGGATGCCACTAGGTACACTGAGTGTTTGCTAGTATAATGGCTTAGTTATAATGAGTTGGAGAGTGCAATGCAGGCAGAGGTGCTGCAAATGTCTTTGCACTAGTGGGACTATAGCAAAGTCCAATAGCCACGTTTAGGATGCCACTAGATACACTGAGTGTTTGCTAGTATAATGGCTTAGTTATAATGAGTTGGAGTGTGCAATGCAGGCAGACGTGCTGCAAATGTGTTTGCACTAGTGTGACTAGACAACAGTCCAATAGCCACGTTTAGGATGCCACTAGGTACACTGAGTGTTTGCTAGTATAATGGCTTAGTTATAGTGAGTTGGAGTGTGCAATGCAGGCAGAGGTGCTGCAAATGTCTTTGCACTAGTGTGACTAAACAACAGTCCAATAGCCACGTTTAGGATACCACTAGGTACACTGAGTGTTTGCTAGTATAATGGCTTAGTTATAATGAGTTGGAGTGTGCAATGCAGGCAGACGTGCTGCAAATATCTTTGCAATAGTGTGACTAGACAAAAGTCCAATAGCCACGTTTAGGATGCCACTAGGTACACTGAGTGTTTGCTAGTATAATGGCTTAGTTATAATGAGTTGGAGTGTGCAATGCAGGCAGAGGTGCTGCAAATGTCTTTGCACTAGTGGGACTATAGCAAAGTCCAATAGCCACGTTTAGGATGCCACTAGGTACACTGAGTGTTTGCTAGTATAATGGCTTAGTTATAATGAGTTGGAGTGTGCAATGCAGGCAGAGGTGCTGCAAATGTCTTTTCACTAGTGTGACTAGACAACAGTCCAATAGCCACGTTTAGGATGCCACTAGGTACACTGAGTGTTTGCTAGTATAATGGCTTAGTTATAAGGAGTTGGAGTGTGCAATGCAGGCAGACGTGCTGCAAATGTGTTTGCACTAGTGGGACTAGACAACAGTCCAATAGCCACGTTTAGGATGCCACTAGGTACACTGAGTGTTTGCTAGTATAATGGCTTAGTTATAAAGAGTTGGAGTGTGCAATGCAGGCAGAGGTGCTGCAAATGTGTTTGCACTAGTGTGACTAGACAACAGTCCAATAGCCACGTTTAGGATGCCACTAGGTACACTGAGTGTTTGCTAGTATAATGGCTTAGTTATAATGAGTTGGAGTGTGCAATGCAGGCAGAGGTGCTGCAAATGTCTTTGCACTAGTGGGACTATAGCAAAGTCCAATAGCCACGTTTAGGATGCCACTAGGTACACTGAGTGTTTGCTAGTATAATGGTTTAGTTATAATGAGTTGGAGTGTGCAATGCAGGCAGAGGTGCTGCAAATGTGTTTGCAGTAGTGTGACTAGACACCAGTCCAATAGCCACATTTAGGATGCCACTAGGTACACTGAGTGTTTGCTAGTATAATGGCTTAGTTATAATGAGTTGGAGAGTGCAATGCAGGCAGAGGTGCTGCAAATGTCTTTGCACTAGTGGGACTATAGCAAAGTCCAATAGCCACGTTTAGGATGCCACTAGATACACTGAGTGTTTGCTAGTATAATGGCTTAGTTATAATGAGTTGGAGTGTGCAATGCAGGCAGACGTGCTGCAAATGTGTTTGCACTAGTGTGACTAGACAACAGTCCAATAGCCACGTTTAGGATGCCACTAGGTACACTGAGTGTTTGCTAGTATAATGGCTTAGTTATAATGAGTTGGAGTGTGCAATGCAGGCAGAGGTGCTGCAAATGTCTTTGCACTAGTGTGACTAGACAACAGTCCAATAGCCACGTTTAGGATGCCACTAGGTACACTGAGTGTTTGCTAGTATAATGGCTTAGTTATAATGAGTTGGAGTGTGCAATGCAGGCAGACGTGCTGCAAATATCTTTGCAATAGTGTGACTAGACAAAAGTCCAATAGCCACGTTTAGGATGCCACTAGGTACACTGAGTGTTTGCTAGTATAATGGCTTAGTTATAATGAGTTGGAGTGTGCAATGCAGGCAGAGGTGCTGCAAATGTGTTTGCACTAGTGTGACTAGACAACAGTCCAATAGCAACGTTTAGGATGCCACTAGGTACACTGAGTGTTTGCTAGTATAATGGCTTAGTTATAATGAGTTGTAGTGTGCAATGCAGGCAGAGGTGCTGCAAATGTCTTTGCACTAGTGGGACTATAGCAAAGTCCAATAGCCACGTTTAGGATGCCACAAGGTACACTGAGTGTTTGCTAGTATAATGGCTTAGTTATAATGAGTTGGAGTGTGCAATGCAGGCAGAGGTGCTGCAAATGTGTTTGCACTAGTGTGACTAGACAACAGTCTAATAGCCACGTTTAGGATGCCACTAAGTACACTGAGTGTTTGCTAGTATAATAGCTTAGTTATAATGAGTTGGAATGTGCAATGCAGGCAGAGGTGCTGCAAATGTCTTTGCACTAGTGGGACTAGACAACAGTCCAATAGCCACGTTTAGGATGCCACTAGGTACACTGAGTGTTTGCTAGTATAATGGCTTAGTTATAATGAGTTGGAGTGTGCAATGCAGGCAGAGGTGCTGCAAATGTGTTTGCACTAGTGTGACTAGACAACAGTCCAATAGCCACGTTTAGGATGCCACTAGGTACACTGAGTGTTTGCTAGTATAATGGCTTAGTTATAATGAGTTGGAGTGTGCAATGCAGGCAGAGGTGCTGCAAATGTCTTTGCACTAGTGGGACTATAGCAAAGTCCAATAGCCATGTTTAGGATTCCACTAGGTACACTGAGTGTTTGCTAGTATAATGGCTTAGTTATAATGAGTTGGAGTGTGCAATGCAGGCAGAGGTGCTGCAAATGTGTTTGCACTAGTGTGACTAGACAACAGTCTAATAGCCACGTTTAGGATGCCACTAGGTACACTGAGTGTTTGCTAGTATAATGGCTTAGTTATAATGAGTTGGAGTGTGCAATGCAGGCAGAGGTGCTGCAAATGTCTTTGCACTAGTGGGACTAGACAACAGTCCAATAGCCTCGTTTAGGATGCCACTAGGTACACTGAGTGTTTGCTAGTATAATGGCTTAGTTATAATGAGTTGGAGTGTGCAATGCAGGCAGAGGTGCCGCAAATGTCTTTGCACTAGTGGGACTATAGCAAAGTCCAATAGCCACGTTTAGGATGCCACTAGGTACACTGAGTGTTTGCTAGTATAATGGCTTAGTTATAATGAGTTGGAGTGTGCAATGCAGGCAGAGGTGCTGCAAATGTGTTTGCACTAGTGGGACTAGACAACAGTTCAATAGCCACGTTTAGGATGCCACTAGGTACACTGAGTGTTTGCTAGTATAATGGCTTAGTTATAATGAGTTGGAGTGTGCAATGCAGGCAGAGGTGCTGCAAATGTCTTTGCACTAGTGGGACTATAGCAAAGTCCAATAGCCACATTTAGGATGCCACTAGGTACACTGAGTGTTTGCTAGTATAATGGCTTAGTTATAATGAGTTGGAGTGTGCAATGCAGGCAGAGGTGCTGCAAATGTCTTTGCACTAGTGGGACTAGACAACAGTCCAATAGCCACGTTTAGGATCCCACTAGGTACACTGACTGTTTGCTAGTATAATGGCTTAGTTATAATGATTTGGAGTGTGCAATGCAGGCAGAGGTGCTGCAAATGTCTTTGCACTAGTGGGACTATAGCAAAGTCCAATAGCCACGTTTAGGATGCCACTAGGTACACTGAGTGTTTTCTAGTATAATGGCTTAGTTATAATGAGTTGGAGTGTGCAATGCAAGCAGACGTGCTGCAAATGTGTTTGCACTAGTGTGACTAGACAACAGTCCAATAGCCACGTTTAGGATGCCACTAGGTACACTGAGTGTTTGCTAGTATAATGGCTTAGTTATAATGAGTTGGAGTGTGCAATGCAGGCAGAGGTGCTGCAAATGTCTTTGCACTAGTGGGACTATAGCAAAGTCCAATAGCCACGTTTAGGATGCCACTAGGTACACTGAGTGTTTGCTAGTATAATGGCTTAGTTATAATGAGTTGGAGTGTGCAATGCAGGCAGAGGTCCTGCAAATATCTTTGCACTAGTGTGACTAGACAACAGTCCAATAGCCACGTTTAGGATGCCACTAGGTACACTGAGTGTTTGCTAGTATAATGGCTTAGTTATAATGAGTTGGAGTGTGCAATGCAGGCAGAGGTGCTGCAAATGTCTTTGCACTAGTGGGACTATAGCAAAGTCCAATAGCCACGTTTAGGATGCCACTAGGTACACTGAGTGTTTGCTAGTATAATGGCTTAGTTATAATGAGTTGGAGTGTGCAATGCAGGCAGTATGTGCTGCAAATGTGTTTGCACTAGTGTGACTAGACAACATTCCAATAGCCACGTTTAGGATGCCACTAGGTACACTGAGTGTTTGCTAGTATAATGGCTTAGTTATAATGAGTTGGAGTGTGCAATGCAGGCAGAGGTGCTGCAAATGTCTTTGCACTAGTGGGACTATAGCAAAGTCCAATAGCCACGTTTAGGATGCCACTAGGTACACTGAGTGTTTGCTAGTATAATGGCTTAGTTATAATGAGTTGGAGTGTGCAATGCAGGCAGAGGTGCTGCAAATGTCTTTGCACTAGTGTGACTAGACAACAGTCCAATAGCCACGTTTAGGATGCCACTAGGTACACTGAGTGTTTGCTAGTATAATGGCTTAGTTATAATGAGTTGGAGTGTGCAATGCAGGCAGAGGTGCTGCAAATGTCTTTGCACTAGTGGGACTATAGCAAAGTCCAATAGCCATGTTTAGGATGCCACTAGGTACACTGAGAGTTTGCTAGTATAATGGCTTAGTTATAATGAGTTGGAGTGTGCAATGCAGGCAGACGTGCTGCAATTGTGTTTGCACTAGTGTGACTAGACAACAGTCCAATAGCCACGTTTAGGATGCCACTAGGTACACTGAGTGTTTGCTAGTATAATGGCTAAGTTATAATGAGTTGGAGTGTGCAATGCAGGCAGAGGTGCTGCAAATGTCTTTGCACTAGTGTGACTAGACAACAGTCCAATAGCCACGTTTAGGATGCCACTAGGTACACTGAGTGTTTGCTAGTATAATGGCTTAGTTATAATGAATTGGAGTGTGCAATGCAGGCAGAGGTGCTGGAAATGTCTTTGCACTAGTGGGACTATAGCAAAGTCCAATAGCCACGTTTAGGATGCCACTAGGTACACTGAGTGTTTGCTAGTATAATGGCTTAGTTATAATGAGTTGGAGTGTGCAATGCAGGCAGAGGTGCTGCAAATGTCTTTGCACTAGTGGGACTATAGCAAAGTCCAATAGCCACGTTTAGGATGCCACTAGGTACACTGTGTGTTTGCTAGTATAATGGCTTAGTTATAATGAGTTGGAGTGTGCAATGCAGGCAGAGGTGCTGCAAATGTGTTTGCACTAGTGTGACTAGACAAAAGTCCAATAGCCACGTTTAGGATGCCACTAGGTACACTGACTGTTTGCTAGTATAATGGCTTAGTTATAATGAGTTGAAGTGTGCAATGCAGGCAGAGGTGCGGCAAATGTCTTTGCACTAGTGGGACTATAGCAAAGTCCAATAGCCACGTTTAGGGTGCCACTAGGTACACTGAGTGTTTGCTAGTATAATGGCTTAGTTATAATGAGTTGGAGTGTGCAATGCAGGCAGACGTGCTGCAAATGTGTTTGCACTAGTGTGACTAGACAACAGTCCAATAGCCACGTTTAGGATGCCACTAGGTACACTGAGTGTTTGCTAGTATAATGGCTTAGTTATAATGAGTTGGAGTGTGCAATGCAGGCAGAGGTGCTGCAAATGTCTTTGCACTAGTGGGACTAGACAACAGTCCAATAGCCACGTTTAGGATGCCACTAGGTACACTGAGTGTTTGCTAGTATAATGGCTTAGTTATAATGAGTTGGAGTGTGCAATGCAGGCAGAGGTGCTGCAAATGTGTTTGCACTAGTGTGACTAGACAACAGTCCAATAGCCACGTTTAGGCTGCCACTAGGTACACTGAGTGCTAGTATAATGGCTTAGTTATAATGAGTTGGAGTGTGCAATGCAGGCAGACGTGCTGCAAATGTGTTTGCACTAGTGTGACTAGACAACAGTCCAATAGCCACGTTTAGGATGCCACTAGGTACACTGAGTGTTTGCTAGTATAATGGCTTAGTTATAATGAGTTGGAGTGTGCAATGCAGGCAGAGGTGCTGCAAATGTCTTTGCACTAGTGTGACTAGACAACAGTCCAATAGCCACGTTTAGGATGCCACTAGGTACACTGAGTGTTTGCTAGTATAATGGCTTAGTTATAATGAGTTGGAGTGTGCAATGCAGGCAGAGGTGCTGCAAATGTCTTTGCACTAGTGGGACTAGACAACAGTCCAATAGCCACGTTTAGGATGCCACTAGGTACACTGAGTGTTTGCTAGTATAATGGCTTAGTTATAATGAGTTGGAGTGTGCAATGCAGGCAGAGGTGCTGCAAATGTGTTTGCACTAGTGTGACTAGACAACAGTCCAATAGCCACGTTTAGGCTGCCACTAGGTACACTGAGTGCTAGTATAATGGGTTAGTTATAATGAGTTGGAGTGTGCAATGCAGGCAGAGGTGCTGCAAATGTCTTTGCACTAGTGGGACTATAGCAAAGTCCAATAGCCACGTTTAGGATGCCACTAGGTACACTGAGTGTTTGCTAGTATAATGGCTTAGTTATAATGAGTTGGAGTGTGCAATGCAGGCAGACGTGCTGCAAATATCTTTCCACTAGTGTGACTACACAAAAGTCCAATAGCCACGTTTAGGATGCCAATAGGTACACTGACTGTTTGTTAGTATAATGGCTTAGTTAAAAAGAGTTTGAGTGTGCAATGCCACTAGGTACACTGAGTGTTTGCTAGTATAATGGCTTAGTTATAATGAGTTGGAGTGTGCAATGCAGGCAGAGGTGCTGCAAATATCTTTGCACTAGTGGGACTATAGCAAAGTCCAATAGCCACGTTTAGGATGCCACTAGGTACACTGAGTGTTTGCTAGAATAATGGCTTAGTTATAATGAGTTGGAGTGTGCAGAGGACAGGAGGGTACAGTGCCAGGATTGTGGGGCTCTGGGTAGAGGAATGGAAGCCTGCCTTTCTATTCCCTCCTAATGGGGAAATGCAGCGACGAAATCCCTGACCTTTTCTACACAGACGCTGTCGCTGTTTTCAGGACCTGTCACCTTAACTCTGACCCTGCCCGTACAAGCCCTTAAAAGGACTGATGGAAAGTGCTATTCCTATGCTGTCCAGCGCTGTGTATGGAGCGCATACAGCTGTATCAGCGATAGTACTCAGGACGGAGCTGCGCCAGTGATGTCTTACACCAAGGACGCAGAAGAGATAATGGCGTCCTGGAGGAAAATGTCCGGTTTTATAATGCAGCGACATGTGACATGGACATCCTATCACACATGCCGTTGCTTCTCTGGCTAAACGTCCATTTAGCTGTGTGTGAGTCTGGGATTGGCTGACATGCTTGCCCGCCCCACAAGACGCGCGCGCTTAGGGAGGGAAGACAAGGAAAAAAAAAAAATGGCGATCGCCATTATACAAACAGCAGTGATCTGAAGGCGCTGTTCACGCACACTATACACTGAAATGTCATAATAGTGTGAGTCACAGAGTGACTTACACTATTACAGCGGAAAGCCAGCTATATTCCAATAGGTGGCGCTGTGCTAGAGTTTGTCTCCTTTACTGGAGAGACAATTTGAATATTTCCCAGAGGGGCATTGCAGCTATAAGTCCCCTTACCTGGCAGCCAGACTGGCTTGCAAAGTCTCCTTAAGGAGAATAGTGTTCCCCCGTGGTCCCCACATAGCTTTCTCATGAGCCAGATCAGACACCCCCATACTTTGCACTGACGAGGGGCAAGCACCCCGAAACACCGTGTCTGCAAATTGGGATTCTGATCTGGCTTATATATCCTGAGTCATATTGCAAAGGATTGTTGAAAATCCACTTGTGACTTTTAGGATCGCTACTTCCAATAGGTGGCGCTGTGCTAGAGTTTGTCTCCTTTACTGGAGAGACAATTTGAATATTTCCCAGAGGGGCATTGCAGCTATAAGTCCCCTTACCTGGCAGCCAGACTGGCTTGCAAAGTCTCCTTAAGGAGAATAGTGTTCCCCCGTGGTCCCCACATAGCTTTCTCATGAGCCAGATCAGACACCCCCATACTTTGCACTGACGAGGGGCAAGCACCCCGAAACACCGTGTCTGCAAATTGGGATTCTGATCTGGCTTATATATCCTGAGTCATATTGCAAAGGATTGTTGAAAATCCACTTGTGACTTTTAGGATCGCTACTTCCAATAGGTGGCGCTGTGCTAGAGTTTGTCTCCTTTACTGGAGAGACAATTTGAATATTTCCCAGAGGGGCATTGCAGCTATAAGTCCCCTTACCTGGCAGCCAGACTGGCTTGCAAAGTCTCCTTAAGGAGAATAGTGTTCCCCCGTGGTCCCCACATAGCTTTCTCATGAGCCAGATCAGACACCCCCATACTTTGCACTGACGAGGGGCAAGCACCCCGAAACACCGTGTCTGCAAATTGGGATTCTGATCTGGCTTATATATCCTGAGTCATATTGCAAAGGATTGTTGAAAATCCACTTGTGACTTTTAGGATCGCTACTTCCAATAGGTGGCGCTGTGCTAGAGTTTGTCTCCTTTACTGGAGAGACAATTTGAATATTTCCCAGAGGGGCATTGCAGCTATAAGTCCCCTTACCTGGCAGCCAGACTGGCTTGCAAAGTCTCCTTAAGGAGAATAGTGTTCCCCCGTGGTCCCCACATAGCTTTCTCATGAGCCAGATCAGACACCCCCATACTTTGCACTGACGAGGGGCAAGCACCCCGAAACACCGTGTCTGCAAATTGGGATTCTGATCTGGCTTATATATCCTGAGTCATATTGCAAAGGATTGTTGAAAATCCACTTGTGACTTTTAG